>NC_090938.1:635187919-635490949 GCF_040938575.1 Ambystoma mexicanum | reverse complement strand
GGAGATGTGGAACTTGGATTCCATGCGCCTATTGGAAGGAGGAGCATTTCTGATGGAGGTGCAGCACCGTTGGTGGTTTAACCAATGGACGCTGGAGTAGGAAGAGTGCTATGCATGTGGAGTAGGGTGACCAGACGTCTCGGTTTTGCCGGGACAGTCGCTTAATTAGGCTGTCTGCCCCCCCCGTCCCGAGGGTGTTTTTAATTTAAAAACCACGTCCCAGTTTTTGCAAAAGGGAGAGTCCCTGTCTTTGGATAAAGGGAAGGTTATCTGTATGATATGATTGAATGCTGATGGTGGGCAACAATTATAAACCAAGCAAACATCAGAATAATTAGCATTAACATTGTGTTCCTCTGACATCCCAGGCTGGGCGTGAACCTCCAACCTGTCAATACCCACCATATGCATTACCAGTTTAAGCTACACAGACTGACTGGGAAACAAAACCGATAGGAAAACATGTAATATTAATCAGAGCAAAAGCCCCTTTGTTAAGACGCTTACATTAAAAATCAAAACCGCACGGTTTATTTGCAGGATAGCAGTTCAGTCCTGGAAAAATGACGTGCATATAAGGGAAGGAGGGTCTGCCATGGTAGTCCTTCTTTTATGTTTGTGCCTGTTTTTTTGTGTGCAAATCTGGTCACCCTAGAGCACAGGGAAGGGCTGTGAGTAAGGAAAGTACAGTATCATGCTATCTCGTACGGTTTTACCATAGTCACACAATGTTGTTCTTTTTCTTAACTTGTCACAAGTGCATTAAGTAGTAGACACAGGGCCTCATTACGAGTTTGGAGGCAGCCATGGTGCTATTAGCACCATGGCTGCCTCCAAACCGGGCTCCATTACCGGGTTCCTTCAATGAGGAATAACCGGGTCATTCCAACATTGGAGGACCAGGTAATTCCTCCTTGAAGGAACCCTTCCCCATACCCATTTGAGCCCCCATAGGGCTCAATGGGAATGGGGAGGGAGGTAATAACGGGCACATTATAAAGGGCCCGTTATTACCTCCCTCTTCCCCTCGCGGGACCCGGAAAGGACGTCTGGTTTTACCAGACGTCTGTTCCGAGTCCCGCAAAGGGAACCTCGTAATCAGCAATCCCGTAATGAAGGGTGCCGGTCCCGTCCCGGCACCCTTCATTACGGGACCACAAGGGTCGTAATGAGGCCCACAGTGTTATGGGAGCACGAGCAGACTTGGGGCGATCTCCTTGCACACGTGGTGGCACACTCCTTGAAAATTTGCTTCATACCTAGAAAACACCATGCAAAATTGAAACGTGGTTCTGCTGAGTTAATCCTTCCTGTGGACAATGACTTTGTGGATGTAACTTTGTTTTGGTTCTAACGGGCACTGATGCCTGGATGAAGGCTGGTGCTTTGCTTGCATATTTTGTGAAGTATTCTGCCCATCTCGAGGGCTTATTTTTTCTGGCAGTCAACTGGATCCTGTGGCGCTTTAGACTCCTGTCAGTTTTCTGAAATCTTGCATGTAGTGTTTCCTCTTTATCCGTATGCATGACTTGTGTTTAGTATTCTTGCTTTAAGATCAAGTTAGTAACAGCCTTTCCATGTTTGTAGCGAGTGTTCAAATGGATTGTGTCCTCCCACGTATTCCTTATCTTTGATATTCAATATCCAACTTCACCTGCTTTGGAAAGAATTTTCAGCAGAGGGCTCTGTGCATTGATGCAGTCGACTCGATGTCCCCCGTGGGCCTCCGACTCGAGGATGATGTCATCGAAGGCATAAATAGCATGCACAGCGCCTGTTGGCTTCAGTTCTGTTTTTCCAAGTAAGCTTACTCTTCGAGAACTACAGCGTGCTTCAGTATTTCCTTGCGAAATATACGAAAATGGGCCTCATTACGACCCAGGCGGTAAGTTACCGCCTGGGCCGTGACTTTACCACCATGGCGTAAACTACGTTTACGCCATGGTGGTTGGCGGACTTACCGCCCCATTCCGAGGTCGGCGGGGCGGTAAGTCCCCAATCCCCATTTACCCTTCCCCATTCCCATTTTTGCCCCATAGGGCATAATGGGAGTGGGGAAGGCGTTAATTACGCCACCGTAAATTACGGTGGCGTAATTAACTCCATGGTACCTTAGCGCCATGGATTTTAACACCTGCTAAAAGCAGGTGTTAAAAGCGCCATGGCGCTAAGGGACCTCGTAGTTGGCGGTAAGGGGTCGGCGCAGCTAACGCTGGCGTTAACCCCTTACCGCCAGGGTCGTAATGAGGCCCAATGTCTTTTGTCTTCGACACTGACTACACCAAAAGACCGGGTTTAAAAAGTGTCAAGACTGTGATGCCAAGATGTCGCTGACCAATCCGCATTGAGCATGCTTGTGGTGTCTCGGTGCGGAGCACAAGATCTCGGCCTGCTCAAAATGTCAATTGATGACCGGAAAAGCTCTGAAGGAGCGTAAGGGGAAATTGGCGGTAGGTAGATTCCCTCAGAAATCTCCATCAACTACCCTGTCAAAGAAACCTTCTTCTGATGATGTGAGAGGTGACTCTCCTCGAAGAAAGAAGGCAAAAAGTTCCAGTTCAAGGAGTGGCTCCGACCATTCCTCATTGTCGTCGAGGAAGTCGAAGAAGAGGCACTATAAGTCGCCTACTTCGACGTCCTTGTCCGACTCCTCTATTGAGAGAGCTATATTCTGTCCCACAAAGGCCTGCACTCATGCCGAATAGGAAGCATTCAGGCTAGAAATGCTTAAAATATGCGAGAGCTAAAAACCCTTGACAAGCCATGCTCCTACCGCGCCTTCTAAAGCCGATAAGGAAAGAGCTGGAGGGAAATCATGCGCGCCCTCAAGCCCGCGAAAAAGTCCAGATCCACATTGAGGGCTGTTGAGGCCTCGACACGATGAGAAATTATCGAGGGATTCTTCGAGCCATAAGTCGAAAGACAAGTTGAGGTCAAGGTCGTTGATCCCATCGATGCCAGCTGCGCCATCGACGCCAGCTGCACCATCTATGCCATTTGCACCATCGATGCCAGCGGGTCCATCAAAATCAGTGGCGCCTTCGACGCCATTGAAGCCTTCGGTGCCATCGAATTCAAAAATGTCTTCCTCAAAAGCATCAACGACTCCTCGGGCATTGGGTTCAAAATTTTCGAAGCCATCAATGCCTTTACCTGAAAAAACATTCACTGCTTTACCAACAAAAGATTTCTTTATATCTCTGACTGGTATTTGTGAAGACAATGGGCCATCTGATAATGATGGGCCCTTTGGTTTGCAGAATGGCACCAAATAGCTTAAATTCAGAGGAGTCCAGACTCAAAGATCTTTATGAAAATTTGCAAACAGCCAGTGGAGTGGACACTTCATCAGAATTAGAATTTGTAAAACCTGAGTAAGATGAACATGCAGTTGCCACATACAGGCAGTTGATGACCAGGGTAGTCGATTACCTGGGATGGAGCAGACCTACCCTCCCTTTCGAACCAAATGACCTTACAGACATCCTTAATAAAGGTCCTCAAAAGAATCCCATTTTACCTTTCAACATTGCTCTTCAGAAGAGAGTAAGTGCCAATTGGGAAGCACGGGAGTCAAGTCCGACCATTAATAAGAACTTGCCAAGAAAATACCGTCCATCAAGTAGTGACCTCAGCTACTTATTGAAACACCCTACCCCAGAATGTCTGTTGGTTCAGACGGCAACCGCTACCTCAAAACAGGCAGCCTATCCAACCATCCCATCGGACAGGGATGATAAAAGGGTAGATGCCTTGTCCAGAAAGGCATTTTACGCTGGGAGCAGGGCCCTTAAATCAGCCAACTCCACATGTGCCTTGGCAAAGTTTTCATACACTCTATGGGACTGCATTTCTGTGGTGGTTAAGCATATTCCCAAAGGGGAGGAAAGAGGCGGTTTCTTAGCCATTGTTAAGGGTGGCAAGGAAGCCATGTGCGAGTCTCTTTAATCAGGTCTGGATTCTGCTGACAGCATCAGCAGAGCCATGGTGGCATACACCATAATTCACAGATTTACATGGTTATGGAAGTCTGGATTTGCACCAGATGTGCAATCTAGACTCCTTAACATGCCCTTTGACGGGTCGTACCTTTTTGGCAGCAAGGCTGATGAAAGCCTTGAGATGGTGCAGACCTCGAAGGCGGCAGCCAAATCTTTGGGTGCCGCTATTAGGCAGCCTCAGCCTTTTCACCCCTGTGGACCATCTTGGAGGGGTACATCCTTTCGCTACTACTCCTCAGTTGGAAGAGCAAGAGGAATGGCTGGTCAAAGAGGCAAAAGAATATTTCCTTATGGTGGACGAGGGAGAGGTGCAAAGCCGCTCAAGCAGGGGCATCTTTACCAACAGACACTGCTTTAGCTGACTCAAAACCTCTCTGAGGTCTTGAACCATGACACCCCAGTGGAAGGCAGCCTATCTCAGCATTTGAAAGAATGGCGAGACATTACTTCGGATGCTTGGGCGTTAGAAACCATAGCCCAAGGTTACTGCCTCCCCTTCATTCAGAGACCTCAGAACCATCCACCGGGGAGCCATTCTTTGAAGTTTCAAGATCTGTTCCTTGTGCAGGAAATGTTGACCCTGCTAGAGAAAGGTGCTATAGAGCCGGTACCTGTAGCAGAAAGGAACAAAGGATGGTATTCCCCATATTTCCTGATCCCCAAGAAAAACAGGGGACTGAGACCCATCTTGGACTTGAGATACTTGAACAACTTCCTCAGGAGGGACAAGTTGAAGATGGTCACACTTTCTCAGATCGTTCAGGTCCCTCCAACTCCAGGATTGGATGGTGTCATTGGACCTGCAGGATGCTTATTTTAATGTGCCAATCCATCTCAATGGCAGAATGTACCTGAGGTTCGCCGTTGGCAGTTCTCATTATTAGTTTTTTTGACATGACACCGATTGGGCTCCAAAGAAAGATAATGGCTTTGTCAACATTTGCTGAACAAAACAATCTAGAAATAAATGCAAAAAAGTTGGATGTTTTAATATTTAATCATGTTAATGAAAGATCCAAAAATAGATTTTATTGGGTTCTTGCCAAACAATCTCTGGTACACACAAGCTCGTATAAATATCTTGGAGTTAATGTTAACACCCATTACTTTGAGAAATCATATAAGGAGGAATTGGTACTAAGAATGAGAATGCTGGCAATCCAAGCTAAGGCTCTCCAGAGAAAATATGGAAAATTCTCCTTGTTGCCTGCTCGAAAATACTATTTACTAAAAGCGGTTCCTATCATTACGTACGGAGCCCAGACTAAAATAATGGATAAAAATGTGAAATGGGATATTTTAGAAGGAATTTACTGGAAAATGATTTTACCAGTTCCTGCAAGTACGCCAATTTCACTAATCCGCTACGAAATGGGATTGATATCCTTAGAAGTAGCAGTGCATTGGTCTATGTTAGTCCTCTATAGGAAAATTCATCTACCCACTACTTTATCTAAAAACTTGTTCCTGGTTTTAAAAAATCTTTTAAAAAGTAGCGATAACACTCCTTTGACAAAGTGGGAAGCTCAGTGTGAATCACTTCTAAATGCTGCTTATACTAAAATAGACTTACTAATTCAATTTCCAGACAAAGCTAAATTAAACCTATATAGGAATGATTGGATCATGATTGGAAATAGATGCTCAAGATATAATGCGTATAAAGCTGGCTCCTTCCTATGTAAAACACTGAATGTGATTCCACTGTATATTCAACACTTCCCAGATAGATCCTATGCAGACACATTCCTACATTTTCGTTTTAATCTTTTAGCAACAAAATCTAGACTGCCAAGGTGTTGTCGACCGAATGCAGATTCTGTAAAAGTGATAACGAGCCTGAGACTACTGCTCATTTAATTACTGAATGTGTTGGGTTGATCGACTTGAGAACACAGCATTATATGAAACAGTTTAAAGAAAGACCATTGGTAACTAAAGAACATTTGTGGCATAAGGTTTTTAATGCTTCATCAGTTTTTTTGGCAATTGCGACAGTACATTTTATTTTAAAACTGAATCTATGAGCAGTTATAAATGCTATGGTCATGTGAATGAATCTTAATGGTATTTTAAGATTAAGGTTCTATGTTTTTATATGATCTTTAAGGTTAAAAAATTGTATTTAAAATTGCCTAGATCAGATCTGATGAATTGCTAGATAAGGATAATCAGTGTGTAATTTTAATGAGTTTATGAGGATTTTTATCTCTACAAATCTTAAGTGGTGCTTCCACTTTGTTTAAATGGTTGTAGCTAGATTTATTTTATAATTTTATAATTGAATAGGTGGAACTGAAATATTTATAACCCGGAACTCATGAATTTTCTTATTTTTTATTTTATTGTGCTTTTATTAATTTTTAAGCTTTGTATGAATTGTTTCTTGATGATGTTGATAACTTGGAACTTTGGCATTTTCTGATATTTGATTGTCTTTTGCTTATCTTATTAAGCTGCTTATGAATTGTCTTGTGATGATGTAATAATTCTGTTATTGTAAAGTTTTATATTGAAAAAGTTGATTTATCAACTAAAACAATGGTTCAATAAACTAACTAGCAATGCAAAAAAAATAATTAATTATCAGTTTTGAGTTCTGCCATTCGGGCTGACCTCCGCCGAAAGGGTTTTCACCAAGCTGATGGCAGGGGTGGCAGTGAATCTACCCTTACCAGGACGATTGGCTGATCAGGGCGTGTTCTCCCGAACAAGTCCTGGATCATCTCAACATCACCTGCCACTCCCATATGGGATGGCATCACCTGAAGTCCCATATGATACCACCCCAAAAGCTCCAGTTCTTTGGGACTGTAATGGATACATCCTTGGGAAAAAGCTTGCCGCCACCCAAGGTGATGGCTCAAGACATTCTGCAGATGGTCCCCAAGTTTCAGAGTGCCAGGCTCCTCCCGGCATTTGCCTTTTTGAGGTTGCTCGGGTCATGGGATCCTCCATTTTTCTGGTGCCAGATGCTCGCCTGAGAAAGAGGTCCCTTCAATGGGCTCTCAGGACACAATGGTCTCAGTTCTCGGGCAACATGTCAGACCTACTTCAGGTTCCAAGCAGGGTCGCACAGGATCTTTTGTTGTGGGCCTGCAAGGAAAATATTCTGAAGAGAGAACCCTTTTGGCAACCATGGCAGGAGATAACAGTAGTGACGGACGCCTCACTCACGGGGTGTGGATCCCACACCAACAATCTGACAATCAGCAGTCATTGGTCTCCATCGGTGTCCAAACTACATCTTTTGGAGCTGAGGGCTATCAGACTTGTGCTGAAGGCCTTTCTGCCCTCTGTACTCTAGGAGACGTGTTTGTGGTGGACTGGAGCATCCACTCCTGTACGCATTTCCTCCTGTGATCAGGAGGTTGAGAAAGTTTGGGAAACACATGAACCTAATTGCCCCGGATTGGCCTAGGTGAACGTGGTACCCAGACCTTCTGGACATGTCCATCTGCCCACCAATATGTCTTCCACAAAGAGAGGACCTTATCTCATGAGAAGAGAGTCAGGTTCTCCATCCAGAGGTCAAGACACTCAGACTTCACGCATGATTTCTGAGAGGCTAAACTACAAGGATTGGGACCTTCCGGATGACTTAATGGAGATTTTGCTTTCACCCAGAAGGCCAGCAACAAAGTCTTTGTACCGCTGCCGCTGGAACAAATTCTGCTGCTGGTGTGGGGACAAGAAGGTTGATGCTTTGCCATGCAAAACAATGTCAGTGTTATCCTTTCTACTGTAGCCAATCTGGGGCTCCAGGTTGGGACCATTAAAGGATATTTGGTGGCCCTATCCAGCTTCAAGTGCTCATCTGAGGAAACTGTTGAGGACGAACTCCAGGTATGCCAGAGGGACACTGGAAGACGGTGGACTTGGAGGGCCCAACACCCTCCACTAGGATACATGAAGGACTCAGTCGCCGGAAAGTTCAAACTGCGGTTTTTTACAGACAAAACCAACAGGGATCAGCACAGGAACAGGAAAAATCGATGCAAATCTCGCTCTTCCTCAGCTCGCAGGCTGGTTTTACTACTCAATGGCATCAGCATTTCATCACAACTTGGGCCCCTCTCCAGAAAACCTATTGGGCCAAGTGATTGGGTATTGAGTATTCTATTACCTCTGTAGGACATTATAGATGTTATTTGACAGGCCGTCGCATGTCATGTGGCTGGCCTGATCCATCCCCAGGTCACTAATTATAAGATTGTTGTAGTGTGGTGGACTTACCATTGGGTCTTGCCTGTTGCTATCCAACCCAACCCTAGGGTACTAAACTGTCATTGACTAGAGCTGATGTCCCCAGGCCTGGGATCTGCAAAGATTCTCAGCTCACTGTGCACCTCTTTAAGGTAATAAGAATGATTATGTGTCTGTATTGTAACTTGTGTGTACCACCTTAGTTTATGAGAGTGCTCTCCTGACTGGTGCAACACTTGCTGCATACTGTTGCATATTTGTTGCCATCTGTGTCTGGCGGCCTGGGACCAGCTCTCCTTTCCCACCGCTGATCACTGTCCATTGTCTGCTTCGGCCACGTCATGTGTTTAGAGACCATGAATTCGAGCTGTGCAGCTCTGAATTATGAGGATTTATTAGTGTTTTTTGCAGCCGGTCCCTTTGTTGTCTGGGGATTGGAATGTCATCCGTATCTCTTGACCTTGGCTGTGGGTCCTGTCTCACACGTCTGGATCTCTGCCCAGCCTGAATCCTCTCAGCTCATCTCTTGCTCAGGGGCCTGAGATCTCCTGATATTTCCTAAACCTTACAATGAGGTTTATACAGTGTCCATGCTATGCTACATTTCCATAGGTTAGTCACACTTGGCTCTGTCAGGTCCCATAGATGCTCCTGCAGTTCCATAGGGTTATTTGCACGTAAGCATCTGCAAGCTCTGCTCAGGATCTCTTGTCTCTTGCAGTTTCTACGTTGCTGCGTTTGGCTGATGGCAAAAATAATGAAGGAATGACAGTATGTATATGTATCTGTCCTCTAACTATAGAACTGTACGCTCTTGTTCTTCATGTATTCGAGTGCATGTTTGTGTCTCGAAGTGCGGGTGGCACGTGTGCTTCATGTCTAATGGTGCTATGTCGTGGTGTCTCTTATGATGTCAGCAACATGGCTTCTTGATGTTTAGTCCAAGCTGTCCATATAGGTGTCTTTGATCAAGGCCTGTGGCTCTTCATCCACACATGGATAGATCTGTGTGTCCTTTGGTTGGAATGGCTGGCTGCGGGGATACCTCTCAACGTACTTGTCAATCATAGGTCCGTTTGGAATTCGTCCAAAATAGAATGGGTGATTGCGGTGCTTCTTGGGCTACTTCCTTGTAATGAATTTAATAGGAAGGGGGTGGTGCCAGGCTTCCCCATCACTCTTCAGTCCCCCCTCTGGTCGACCTGTCAACCACATCTTTATATGACAGTCCTTTTTCTCTTGACTGCCATATCTTTGTTATTCCTCCGAAGGTGCCCATAGTTGTTGGTGTGGTCATTGGATGACCAGTTCATGTAACAGCACACTCCTTCGGAGTTACACCAAACCCACTTCCCTTCATAGTACCTTGCATCAAATGGGTTGTCTAGCTTCATTGCTCCAAGTGGGAATAGTTTGCATTGTACAATTCATTTTCTTATCTTGTACCTTTCTGCCACAATCGTGTCCTTTGCTCCTCCTATCTTCACATCCATCAGGACCTGCATGCCGATAGCTTCCTCCACTGTTTTCTTGCACCTGGCCTTGCAGATTTTGATCCCACACATTGATGTTGCTGCTAGCACAAGTGCTCCCATTATCACCTTTAGCCCATCTGACAGCCACAGTGGCATCCATGACCATATGTACGCTCTCCAGCTCTGGTCCTTTCCTGTCCATCTTGCTTCTTCTTCCATTTTGGCATGCATTCATGCCAGCTGCGCCACTACATCTAGAAGAGTTCCATTATCCTCATTTTTGGCAGGGTGAACGTGCAACAGGAACTCCCTATCTTGGTGCAAACTCCTCCTTCAATAGCTGTGAGGAGGTCCAGAACATATCTTTTATAGAGCGCCACCAACCTTATCGCTCTGAGCTCTTCCTTTATGGCATTTAACCCATTCACTGTGGAATTAATAGTCACCATCAGCTCCCAGCGGGTGATCTGTAACCACTTTGCGTTTGTATACGTCTGTACAGATGGTATTATTGATGCAAAGAACATTTGTGTCCTGCTGAACAGCTTGTGTTCTGCTTGAAATTCATTGAGTGCTTTCTCTGATGCTTCTGAGAAGTAATTTCCTCCTCTCTTTACTCTGCTCAATCCTGCTGGCTTCTCTGCCTTCTCTGCTTTGGCTGTTGGTGCCACCTCAATTGATCTTTTCTTTCTTTTATTATTCTCCATTTTCAGGAATTCATCGAGCTTCACATCCTTCTTTGGTACGACCAATGAAGGCATGTTGATGTGTACCAATGAGCAAACTCCTCCCCAATCGGGTGGTAGCCTTCTTGTATGCTTTTGATCCGCAAGCCCAATAGTGATCCATCAGTACTGCTGTTCCTGCCTTCATAGCTGCGTGTTGTTCAATGTTTCTGCATCCAACATTCTTGGCAACTTTAACCCTGCCATTATTCTCATAGCATAGTGCTGGTGTCTTCAGAGGTATTATTGGCATCAGACGAGCTTCATTTTCCACCCATGTCAGTAACTTGGTGCTCGCTTCCCATTCTTTCAGGAATTGTTGGTTTCTTCCTGTACCTTGTGCACAGGCGACTGTGCTAGTGTCAGTGATTTGCTTCCCACCACTCCATCCTTCCATACATCTTCTGTGTATACTTGGCCATACACTAGTAACTGTGGTCTTTCCCATCGAGCTTCTACATTTCTACATTGTCAAAACCTTGCATAGATGACCAACTATTCATGGGTTATACAGGTCATAGACTGGGTCAGGCTGTGACAAAGCAAACCGTATCCAGATGGATTATTCTAGCGATTTCAGAAAGCTACAGGCTGGTGGGTAAGGATCCTCCAGAAGGCTTGAGGGCGGAATCCACTAGGGGCATGCCTACTTCTTCTTCTTTGCAAAGAGATGTTCCTATTAAGAATATTTGTGAGGCAGCTAGGTGGTCCACAATACACACTTTCACCAAGCATTAATGCCTTGATTCTACCCTAAATCAGGATGGAAAATCTGTCCTCTATTCTGTTCATGGAAACCATTGATGACAAAATTCCTACTTCCTCCACCACAACTAACACTGGTTTGGGAGTGTATCAAAGATGAGGAATATGTGGGAGGATATAATACATTTGTAGAACAAGTTACTTACCCCCTGGTAACGTTCTTTTGACTGGATGTTCCTCCCACATATTCCTTATCGCCCACCCAGCCTTCCCCTTAGTAGAATTTCCCATGCTATTACAGCTTTCGCTCCTTCAAAGCCTCGTACGTTCAAACCCGTGTTGATGCGGGTAGTTATACTTGAGATGACACGAAATAATAGAACTAAAGCCAACGGTTGCTGCACATGCTATTTATGCCTTTGATGATATCATCCTCGAGATGGAGGCCCTCGATGGAGATCGAGTCGACTGCATCGACGCATAGCACACTCTGCTAAGTTCTTTTCCCGAAGCAGCTGAAGCTGGCTATTGAATATCAAAGATGAGGAATACGCGGGAGGAACATCCAGCCGAAAGAACATTACCAGGGGTAAGTAACTTGTTCAACTAGAGATGATATCGACCGGAAAACTGGTAAAGCAGTGCCGTCAGCCAGTGGTCCGGTTATGTTTTGGAGGCACCTTGGTTGGTCAAGACACCCACCAGCTTCTGTATTTATCTGAACCTTGGACCCCTGCCACATGCCAAAAATTTAATTTTGGCTGCCAGCCAGGAGAAGAGCAGCAATGCCATCCAAGGCCTACAAGAACTGGGTAGGTGGCCCTTCCTCTGTTCTAGAAGCCTGCGATGGCAGTCATCAGCAGAGCAATACAGGCATTATCCACCAACAAGACTGCAACATGTCTTAGCCGCTTGATACTGTTTATGCTGTGGACAGAGCCATGAATGGGACCAGGCTCTATGCCCCCTGGTCTCCCAGGATCGGGAAGATCCACCGCATCAGCCACAGGGATTTCATAATTAAATTGAGTATGGCACGGCAACCCTCCATTCCCCCCCGCCCCCCTCAGAGGTGTGTTTTATGGAGAGGTTCTGGCCTGCCCTGCCAGCTAATTTCCCAATGCTCCTCTTTGTCTGCTTGGGAATGCCTTTGTGAAGGGCCCACTTCATGTAACCATTGACAAGCAGAGGTGGCACTGAAAATGGGGCATTCTCTGAAGAGCCTCATGTAAATGGGGTAACCCTTGCTGTGAAATGGGGAGCATCTTGAGCATCTTTTTATTGGGAGGGGAGCGGGCCTTCTCATGGACTCTCTGGTGGGAAGGGCTGGGGAGGAACAGAATAGATGCTCCCCCGTTCTGTGAGGTGGAAGGACCCCATGTAAGGCTGAAAGGGCAAACTTTACAAGTGAACATTCCACTAGTCACTTTGTTTCACAGAACACACCCTCTACATTGCCCCAATTATTTGGCCCTCTCTGGGAAAGACATTCTGAATGGGAGACGTTGTAATCTTATGTTATTTTCTATTAGCATGGTTTCAGCAGCCATCATCATTTGGCTTCTTGGCGCTAGGGTGTAGCTGTATGCATAGAATAACTGCTCCGTCCTTGGGAAATCAGTCATCATGTATTTTCTAAAGGTGTTGAGCTCATGACTGAAGTGTTGGTGACAGGGAAAGCCATCGATGGATGTGGCATGTCTTATGGCCAAGCTGGGTGAGCGAGCTGCCATCGCACAAGATCTGACCCACCGAATGGACACCAGCGAGGAATCCACCACCAGCTGCAGCCACCACAGCGAGCCTGATTCTTTATTCTGGTGTTCTTTCATCATTAATGGCTTTTTAGGACGTTGGCTATGACTCTATGACTCTATGACGTACTGGACGCTAATGGTGATACTGGTTGTCCCCTTTTGTCCCGTACAGAGTTTGCTTTTTTGTGAATCGGACAGTTGGTTAACATTTTGTCCTTGAAGAAAGCCACTAAGGGTACTGTGCTTTGTGCTTTGTTCCTGAGCGGTGGAACCATACCACTAACCACTTGTGACCTTAGACTTCGCACAGGGATTCTTCAATGGATGGACCACTGATAGAAACGATCAATGTCTGAATGAGTGGATGTGACCAACAACGAGGATCAAGCTGGTCAAAATGGAGCAACTATTCATTTATTTATGTATTTATCTTATTGTTTTTTTTTTTATAATGCGCTTAATATCGTACCTGAGTTTGGTTTCTAAGCACAGATCTGGGATTCAAACCTCGGTTGCTCTGCGTGGTCTTGCTTCCAAGACCAGCGCGTTGCCCCTGTGTTATCCTCCGCCCTAGAGTAGTTTGAAGGAGAAGATGCCCCAGTGAAGACTGTTTTGCTGCGACATGGCCTTTTCTGCCTGCAGACAGATTGTGGATGGGCCGCTTGGTGCCTGATCCCCAAAGTTTGAAGTACCAACGCCGACCACTCCTGCCGGCTGCACCATCGGAAATAAAGGGACTTATCCATGGGCAGGCATTGTTCTCTGCAGAAGTCGATGGGCCTGATTCACAAACATTTGCACTGGGGTAGATCAGAAGCTAATGAGCATCTCAGGTGTTTATCTGCTCTCCTTTACCTCATTCACAAAGCCTAGAACTGGATCTTTCTGGAAATGCCTGGAGCCTTCTGGACCTTGTTGGTACAGGAGCATCTCACAGATGCTCCCTGCATCTCCAGATTTTCTCCGGTTTCAGGCTTTGTGAATCAGGGATAAGGAAGCAGGTGCAAATCCGAGAGGCCCACGGGCATCTCCTGAAACTGGCACTGAAGTACTTCAGAATTTCTTTTGGTTATTCCTCAACTCTAGATTTATTCAATTTCATAAATCATTTGCAATCTTCCTCTTATGTAATAAGATCCAAATCATAATTACAATTTTTAAGTAGAGTGAAACTATTAATACTGAGGTGTAAATTCTACACCATTCGCGGGACTACAAACTATCACTTAATCTCAGCAGGCTCATTCCTAAATTCGAGCAATCCGCTCGAACGTCGTCTTCATGGAATTTAGCATAATTTAAAGATCTTGCGGTCCCAACGCATAATTAGGTGGTATTTTGAAAATGAGGTATTTAAAATGCTAATAATGTGGCTCTATCTGCGGTCCCTTCCTTTCCTGTGTTCATTGACACTACAGAGATATGTAATTGACACCTACTTTCGCAGTAATCCACAGGTGGCAACATCTCACAGCCCGAGTTAGCAGTCCAGAGCAGCGTGAGGGCCTTTATCAAGACCTATGGGCAGTAAGCACGAAGTATTGCCCACTAGACTGTGGATTATTGCTATTAGCACCCAGGAGCAGAGTGGTACTATGCCCAGACCTGTCTAGCCTCTGGGTTTAGACTCTGGGTTTTTACGCTTTTCTCCGGATCTCTGGGGAAGAGCGTGGAGTGTCCGAGATTTCCAGCCCTTCGAATAACTCTGCCACCACCTCAATGTGATTGGCTACAACAGACCAATAGTGGCCAATCACATCGAGGTGTGGGCAGAGACAACGTAAATCTCGTTCAGATTGGCCTCATTTGACATTGAATTTTGTTTTTTGTAAAGGAATGTGGGCGGTGCAGGTGGGCGGAGTCTCAGAGAAAAAGGGATCGGGCGTCCGATGACATCATCCTGTGGGTTTTTCTTTTGGAAACGTGGGAGGGTCTATGCCCCTGGGCTCTTTTTGTTTCATGAAAACACGCTCGAGCGTGAATGTGTTTTTATGAAGGAAAAGTAAATTAAAGAAAAATAGCTGCTGGCCCAAATAGAAAGGGAGCTCAAAATATGAGCCCCCTTTTTACTTCTAAGGCACGCTGTTGGTGGCAGAGGAGTTATGGGGGATTAGGATGCAAGAGTACAGCAGCGCCACCCAGAAAAAAAGGTAAGTGTTTTTAATTTTTAAAGAAAAAAAGGGGTTTGGAGGTTGAGCCTGCAGTTAGCTTGGAGTGGGGACTTTTAATTTTGGATCAAGACTGCGAACCAAGAAACCCAATTGGCTGCTCCCCTTCGCCTAAGGTGCAACCTATTGTCACTCAGTAGAATTTTACGCACACAGGTGCTCATAGAGATATTTTCCAACACTTTTTTTACTTTGCAGAGTTCATAGGTTTCCCAGCACTTCAGTGACATGGCAACAGTATTTGTGGCCAGTCACCTGTATTCAGCTCCTAAGCAGGTATTTCATTGTTTGGCTCTTCTGCCCGCTCACATCTGCTTCTCGGGTTCAGGGGGGTGTCTTCCAGCAGGCCCTCATGCTCGTCTCCTGGATGCTAGCAGGCCATGGCAGGGAGGTAAGTATCCATTTGAGAGAACAGCCATCGTCACTGAAGAATTTAAACCTTGGAAGTTGTCCTGGCATTTCTCAAATGAGATCTACAACTCTTCCCACCCACTCCATTGGAGTCTAGTGGTTGCTTTTCAAATTCTAAAGATAGGGAAAAAAAGGGGGATCCAGCGAAAATGCCGCGGTTTAATAGTAAACAGTTTGATCGAGTTTCGTTCGACAAGACACTCCTTCCCGAAGATTATCTATGTGTCACCTTCAACGTGACAGGCAACATCCATGTAATGCACCAAAGTCAAATCTAAAACATGCACAATTCTTTCACATTCATCTAGAGAAAGGTTTACTTTTACATCATTGCATGCTCGTGGTAAAACAGTCCCAGGTCAACTAAGATTCAAATTAAAATGATTATCATTTGAAGACAACCTATTCATGTATATACTACAAAATAGAACCACATTTAATTTAATAACACATTTGGTCCATTTACTTTGCTATATAATAAAGTAACATTGTGTCTTCATCTCCATAACACCAAAACCTATATTGGCCACTATGTGCTAATAGCCTTGTAGATTTTGAGAGGATATCTGCACAACACAAGATTGTCAGGCCGATTCGTGGAATTAATGTGCGACGAAAATCTCAGCGCAAGCGTGCGAATCGCAGTGCAAGTGCGAAAATCGCAGAGATTCATGGAAGTCCGTGCACGTATAAATCCATGGATGTGCGTTAAAATCCTGCGTGGCGCACGCAGGCGCACACGGCATCAAACAGCGTGCCCTACGCACACAGCGTAAGCGCACATAGCGCGGCGCACACAACAAAAGTAAGCGTAACACGTGGAATGGGGAACAACGAGTGAAAATGTGGGCGTTGCAAGGGAAGTACAGGAGGCAAATGTGCAGAACGCCCACACGCGCGCCTACAACACGTATTCATGGAATCAAACAGGGCTAACGCGTGCGCCAAAAAAGATGCGCTAATCCGGAAGCAGGCATACGCGGACCCACGCAGCATAAAAGTGCACGCAAACAACAAACAAGCTCAGACGCTACGATGAATATACCGTTCCTCGCAGCAGTGGTCGTGGGATACCGCAGGAGGAGGAGGAGAAGGATAGTCAGGGCCAGAATTTTTACACCCAGTACCAGCCTTTTTGGGATGCCTGATGACCAGGTGTATGGAGATACAGGTTTCCACCTCACATAATACTCTACCTGGTGAGTGAGTGGGAGGATGACCTCACATCACCCACCCTGTGCTCCCAAGCACTGAGCCCCTTGGAAAAGGTGCTCAATGTACTGCACTTCTTGGCTACTGGTTCATTTCAGTGGACAAGTGCCATAGTGGGGGGGTGTCACAGGCCACGCAGTCACGCTGCCTACACCAGGCGTTGGCCATCATGACTGCACGCCCATCAGTCCGCAGGCACATATACCTGGCCAGAACACCTGCCGAAAGGCAAGCTGCCGTCCAGGATTTTTAAGGGGTGGCACACTTCCCCAAAGTGCTAGGTGCCATTGATTGCACCCATGTGGCTCTACGTCCTCCCAGGGCAACTGAGCACATCTATAGAAACCGCAAGCACTGGCATTCCATCAACGTGCAGGTAGTATGTGATGCCAAGGGAATCATCACCTCAGTATATGCCAACTATCCAGGGTCCACCCATGACAGTTTCATTTACAGAATGTCAACCCTAAACCGGGACCTAGAAGCTGGGCGGCATGGAGATACATGGCTGCTTGGTGAGTATAAATGCCACTGCACATGCATGCATGTCAGATACTGAGTAATGTCACAACCCCACCAATGATATCCATCATCACCTCCCCAGGGGACAGTGCCTACCCTCTGAGCACCCACATGATGACGCCAATTCGGAACCCCACCACACCACCCGAGGTAAGATACAACACAGCCCATATTGCAACCCGGGGCATAGTGGAGCGCACATTCGGAGTGCTCAAGTCACGCTTTCGCTCCCTTGACCGCTCTGGTGGGCAGCTGCTATCCGCTCCCCCAGTAGTGTGCAGGATCATAGTGGCAGCATGTGTCCTGCACAATGTTGCAACACGCCAGGGCCTGCCGGTGGACATGGTGGTGCCCCCACATCCCCAACCACATGCACGGCTGCTGCGCATGGGAGGGGAAAGGACACGTGGTGAGGCAGCCCGTACGCAGCTGGTGGCTAATTACTTCACCTAAAATCACACCCCTGTGCAGTGCACACAGCCCTGGCACATACCAGCTGACAATCAATGATGATGACATAAGGGACAGTCAACTGTCACAACCATACCGGCCTGAGATTGGTCACCTGGAAGTGTCACGTTGTGTGCATTCCTACCTACCGAAAGACAACCAATGCTGTGTCACAAAAAGAGACACATTTATGCAGCATGAATGACCACCCCCTTGCAGAATACAACATGAATATAGCGCCATGTCACCCAACCCCTCCCCATCGCCGCCATCCAACACACCATGGCATGTCATGCAATGTGAAAGCAAACAAAGGAATGCACAACACCTGACACAAGTGTCACAAAGTGCACTGTCCCAAATGGAAACAGGCCACAGACAATATGCTCCCAGTAATCAATAACAAACAGCACACATGACCAAATACTTACCAGCAACACAATACAGCATGAAACATTGCCAAAATATGACAGTACAAACTCAAAGTAGTGCAAGTCTTACAACCTGAATAAGCCAGCACATCGACCCCTTCCAACTGCAGAGTGTTGCTGTCAGGCAAATGTGTCAGTGTACTGCATACAACATGAACTGCATCTGCAAAGGATACGGCCTTGTGAAGACATGAAGAAGGTACCTGCGAATAAAGAGGAAGACATGGATGCACAAGCACATATCAATACACCATGCAGTGTTCAATACAACAACAATACCCACTAGGGATGTCCACACAGTATTGACTACAGACTGCCCACACAGCTCATGGGAGCCCAATGTCACTGTGTAAGTCACTGTCACTTGGTCACACCCTTTGCAAGCCCATGGAAACGGAAAGCAGGAGGGGTGTGTGTGAGGAACCCAAGCATCTAATCTAAACACAGTACAAGCCTGCATGTGCCCAGCCGGTATACACAGTGGATGCCCACGGGAGCCACAGAAGGCAACACACTGTAAAAAATAAATTAAAAAAATGGCCTTGTGGGGGTTGGGAGGGAGGCCACCCACCCAGGAGGTTCGATGACAGGGTGCACACCAACACCCACCTGCGTGGATGTTGCGAAAAAAAAAATACCTCCATGGGCTCATGGCCTGCACGGCTATGCCATTGTGGGAGAACTGCTGTCGCTCTCTTCACCCTCTGCTGCTGCATCAGGAGGTGGTGGTGCTATGGGAGGCAGCCCACGAAAAAAGCCCTGGTATGTTCCTCCATGGCAGCAAGCATGCAGGTGGGGATGGTCTGATTCTGGAGGATGATAGTGCAGAGATCCCCATGCAGCACCTCACGGGTTGCCTGCATTTCTGCACGCATGGCCTCGCGTGATGCCCGGATTTCCTCACGGGTAGCCTGCAGCTCTGCTGAGAGCGAACGTGTGAGCTGCTCCAGCTGCTGTTGTGCCCTAAAATTTCGGGAAGCCTCAAGTTCACCCAGAGTCTCCCTGAGGTTATGGAGTTCTAACCTCAGGGCTTCCCTGTGCCCCTGTGACTCTATTGATATGGCTTTGCGCAGAGTCTCCAGTGCCGCCCGTCGGTCCCTGTTGGACGCCAACATGTCTTCCCTGTGTGATTGGCAAATGGAACCTGTTGCCTGCTGTTGTTGCTCCATCTGCCTTTCAGGGGGGAGAATGGAAGTGGCCACCCTCTCCATTGCCTGAGCCATCATTTCAACCGATGCTCCCTGTTGTGCTGCTATACTGTAAATGGTGTTTTCCCATACAGTATTGCCTGTTGGCGTACAGCCACCGCGTCAGCGGGCACCACACCTGTTTGGGGCAAGGCGATCTGCACCTTGCTGTGCCGGCACTGCCTGAGGCTGCAGGACTGTATTCCCCCTCTGATCTGCTGGCCCAGGAACAGGATCAGATGCTGTGGAGTGTGACCCTGCATCCGT
Organism: Ambystoma mexicanum; assembly: GCF_040938575.1. Classification (NCBI taxonomy): domain Eukaryota; kingdom Metazoa; phylum Chordata; class Amphibia; order Caudata; family Ambystomatidae; genus Ambystoma; species Ambystoma mexicanum. The sequence goes on along the minus strand of NC_090938.1, from coordinate 635,471,432 downwards.
AACCGCCAAAGGCGGACCTACTAACACTGACATCCCCATAGAAGGTTCTACCCCTGGTGCAGGTGGGTTGGACAGAACAGAATCCCTGCCATAAACACTCATCTGTGACAGCACATAAGTCTCATCATCCGATTCAGCACCTGAATAGAGGTCTGGGGAGGTGCACCCAGAGACACCCCTGGACAGTATGGTCTGCAGTAAGAAAGGGCTTTCACCCACCACCACACCACGTCTTCCACTGGTGCCCGGTCGTGGCTGAGATTCCTCCTGGGTCTGCACCATCTCCTCAACCTCAACAGCATCAAGTGCGTCATCACCTGCAAAAACATGAAAGACAACAAATGGAAACAGGCATGAGCACCATAGCACACACAGAGGCCTGACAAGCCAGAGATCCAGTACATGATTTACACATGTCCCACATGACAATAACCCTGGCTTACATGCACTGTCAATGAGTTGGAAGGGGAGGCAAAAAGCGGACACTGAGGACACCAAGATGGAAAAGCAACACATTTGCTGCATGCTGGGTAGCACTGGCATCACACATTAGCCTGTGAGTGGCATGTCCAATACACATACATGACACATGCCAGCACACAGATTGCATGTAGCATAGCCATAGTACATTTGACAAGTACAGCCATATGTCAGTGAATGAGTACTGTCACCCATCCATGTGAGATGGACATGATGAGATGAAAAATGCCAACTAGTGTGACAAAATATGCATGTGCCACACACTGCAACACATCCAGTGTACAATGATACAGTTATTGCAGGCAGATGTACACATCAATGGTTGGTCACTTCAACATGACACGAAACAACTATCATGTTCCACATTCCAACAGGCCCCAAACATTAATGTGAGCAAGCCAATACTCAATCAGCCTGAATGGCCTAATCATTCACATAACAAGGTAACAAATGTGGGCCAATGTGGGGTGTAATCAATGACAGAAGCATGTTACATATGCAGCATTAGGGCTGAAAAATGCGTTGCAAAAATGGGAGAATTGAAACAATCAGCCTGAATGAACACTGAAAAATTCAGAACAATGTTGTTGCAAGATGACAGTTCAAGGGCAACTGCAGTAATGTGGCGCTAATTGGCTACTGTGGTCAGAAGGGATACTGTCATTCCCAAATCCAGGGCCGGTTAATGTTTTGGAGGAAGCACATGGGCGACCCATACCACTCAGGAGTACACACCCTCACCTGGCACTCATTCAGAACCCATCACCCAAGCAACATACACATGGATTAGACACACATGCATGGGCACTCACCGGACAATGCGTCGTAATCTGGTAGGTCTCCCACGCCTTGGATCTGTTCCTCTGTGACGAAGGTTCCAGCAACAGACTCATGTTCAGTGAGTTGGTTGTCCTCTGGTGGAGACCCACAGCCAGTCACCAGAGTCGAGGCATGATTTGAGGCCAGCTTGTTCTTTGCTCTGCGTTTCAGGTCATTCCACCGCTTGTAGCAATCATCAGCTGTGCGCCTCACAAATCCAAGGGCACTAATGATGTCCGCGATGGTCTGCCAGTGTGCCCTACGTTGACCAGGTGTGGTCTTGCACCCTGCAGTCACCACCATTTCGCGGCTATGTACCGACACATAGGCCACAAGTGCATCAAGTTCGGCGTCATTAAAGCTAGGCTTCCTTGATGTGCGGGAGTGTGTAGCCGTGTCTGGGGTCTCAGCCTGTAGTGCCAGAGCACCCTTCTTCTTTTTCAAAGGTGGTGCGGATCCTGAGTGGCTTACGCCGCTCTGGTCAGTAGGGGCAGAAGTGCAGGTGGACTGGGTACTAGAAGTGTGCGAAGGCACAATGACCATAGGTCTTGGAGCAGGCATTGGCTGCAGGGTGATGTTGGCAGGGCCAACGTCGGTTTAATGGACCTGGACTGACACTGTCCCGGCTGGGAGACTCAGAGCTGGTGTGGATTTAGCTGCAGCTGCCCCTGCAGCATCCCCACCCTGCCTACTGGGGGCAGCAGATGACATTGTTGCCCCAGATCCACGTGGCCTGGTGACAGCAACCTTCCCCGCCACATGTGGCTTAGACTTGCTGACCAGGTGCCAAAATGGGCCGGTCCAACAAGGGCTGAGCTGGGATGGTGTCAGATACGTTTCCACAACCATTGTGGGGGGCATGGGTGTCCCTGATTGGTCCTCCACACATGGGGGTCTAGGGGCACCCTGCAAATCCTGGCCACGTCCCCTACCGCACCCACCGCGCCCACCTTTTGGAGGTTGGCTTTGCCTCCCTTACTGCTTGGTGGCCTCCCAACCATGGCACTGATGTTGTTGTGCGTATGGGAGTAGCAGTAAACAATTGTCCTGGTCAAAGGGGTAGGGTACTAGATGGAATTCGTACCCTAGTGCTCTGGCAAGGCTGTATGTGACCCCTCGGGGAAGATGACGGGTCACGCAACGCACAGGCACCCCAAAAACAAAAGCACCCAGAAACACAAAAATAAGCATACACGTGTTACACACAGCCTACAATGACCTCTGAAGGGGTACGTGACACACGGGGGCAACCACAGTTGGAAAATACATGCGCGACTCACCGTCTGCCTTGAAAAAGAATGTGAACAAGACGCGCCACACCCCCTTCAAAAGAAGAAAAGAACGCAGTCTGAGGAAACAGGGAGTACGAACTGGAAACGTTGTGAAGTAATCGCGTGTGAACCGACAAGAAGTACAAGATACACCCACTCGCTCTCCACAAAAAGCACGTACAAGGAAATAGCGTGATACTCGTACCTTTTAAGCCAGCCCACACGTGAAACGTCAATTAGGCGCTTACGCACTAAGGCGCTTTCCTCCAATAGCACGGTGACGTGCAGTTTTCACACGTGCTGATTCACTATGCACCTGCGTTGTGGGCAACACGCGCGTAACATCACTGACGAGCTTACGCACTAAGGGCCTTTCCTCTGATTTCACGCTGACATGCAATTTTTTCATGTGCCAAATCACTCCGTATCAAGATGGCCACGCGTAAACACACGGAAGACCACGCTCCTGCCCAAAAGGCCATTTTTCTGCCCCCAAGAGCCCCAAGCACGCTCCCACCTGCCATCTGCTGCTGCCTGTCTGCCTGCCGCCCACGTGCCCTGCTATTTGCTGCCTGCACGTCAGCCAGGGGTGCATTTGCTATGACCACCCCTGCTGGAACAGAAGACTCCCGTCTGGGATACCATCGCACCACAGCCCAGCCCCAGGACCAAGTTGCCCACCCACACCTGCCTCTGGGGTTGCCATGTCGGGCACAACTCCATCTGAAACCACTGCCAACCCCCAGCCAGAGAAGCAGAGGGCCACCAGCTTCAGTGCCAGGGAAGTTGGTGTCCTGGTGGAGCAAGTCCTGTGGCAGTATGATGCCCTCTTTGTAAGTTTGCGCACGGACTATGAAGGACGGATGAGGATCTGGATGGACATCGTGACTGCCATCAACGAGGAGGGGGTGGCAGTCCGCGACATCAAACATGTCAAGAAGCGCTGGGAGGACTTCAGGTCCAGGACACTCGACAAGGCCCGGCTCCTCTTGAAGGCAGTGGATGCCAAGGGGTGCCGGGTCCGTCTGAACAACAACCAATGGAGGGTCCTCGAATGTATATGCCCAGCGCTCCACGTCCAGGTCCTTGAGAGGCAGACCCGTCTGGAGTCGAGTGGTAAGTGTACATGCGTACTGATTGGACGCTGTGCATGTTGTGGTGTGCCAGGAGTGTGCAGGTTGCACTTATGTCTTTGTAGGGACATGACCCTGCCACATGTGATTCCTCCCATGTGTGAGACACATCGATGGTGTATGTGTTGGTAAGCATGCTGTGTTAAAGCATGTGTAGGTGCACACATGTAAAAAAATTATGTGTACGTACTGCGTCATGGTTATGGTGTCACACATGGATGCTGGTTCCTGCTGCATGTTTCTGCAGTATGTACATGTGCATGTGTGTGTATTTGACAAGTGTGCAACTGTGATTCAACATGGATGCAAGTGCACTGACATGTAGGAGGATGATTGCCAGATGTGACATGGATGGGCATGTTATCACTGTGACAGGTGGTGGAGATGTACAGTTGCATGTAAGTCTGGTGGCGTGTGTGCATGTGTTCTGCACTCCCCGTGTTGCATGTGACGTCAGGCTCACCTTCGGCTGCTCATGCTGTTGTTTGTGTATGGATGGTGCTGCCTGGTGCAACATTCCTGTTGATTTGCTCATGTGTGTGAGTTGAAATGACATGTGTGTTGGGGAGTGTGATGCCATGTCTGAAGTTTGACACTGCCACTCATGTACTACTGTCATGTGTATATCAGTCCATTGTACAGTGCCCTGATGCCTGTGTTCTATCTCTCCCTGTCTGCAGCATCAACTGATGAAGAGGGCAGAGAGGGTGCTGTGGAGCAAACCGGCAGGGATCGCACCACCAGCCGGAGACGCAAGGCCCAGCTCCCCTCCCGTGTTGTCATCTCGTCGGGGAGTGAGGAGTCTGGTGCCGCATCCCAGGCCGCAGATGCCGAGGGTAGATCCAAGAGGCGGAGGTTGGAGGTGGACTCCTCGGCAGCAGAAGAGGCAGCTGGGACCCCACAGGGTCCGACGGAGGAAGATGGCACGGAGTCATCCAGGTTGGTGGGGGGTTTGGTGGAGGAGGAGACCGTGGAATGGACACGCACGGGGTCTGGAGTTGGGGATTCCACTGGTGCTAGTGGTGCAGTGCAAGGGCAGGGACAGGAGGCAGCACAGGCTGCCGCAGAGGTGCCTGTGTGTAATCCTGTCCCTGATTCTGTGCGTGCATCATCCGGCACCAGCAGGGATGCCTAGGCCAAGACCCGTTTTCAGGGAGGGGATGCGCTTACAACAACTGGCCTTCCGCTCCCTGCGGACGTGGCTATCCGGGACCAGGTTGAGCCTGTCCTGAGTAGGATGACATTGCGTCAACGGGGCATGCGAGGTGGCCTGCAGTGTTTTAGTGAAAACACTGCACGTCATCTCAAATGCCTCATTGACCGCGTTGACCTACTGGGACTGGTCACCAGGGCTGGATTCCTCCGTATGCTGGAACTTTTTCCCTACCCCCTCCTCACCTGAACACCCTACGCGCCAGTCGTCCTCCATACCATCTTCCCACCCATGTATCACCTGGGTACCCTGTGGAGCTGCCTCTGACCCAGCGGCCAAGCTGGTGGTGGACACATCCCTGCCACAGTCGGGAGTCAGACGTCCAGCAGAGGTGGCCACCACAACAACTGCACCCCAGCCGGAGGAGGACGTGCAGGCAGCAAGAGCCAGGGCACAGGCACAGGTGCAGCAGCAGCAGGCACAAGGTGGGAGCAATGATGGCTCGGGGCCATCAACATCCGAGGGGCAGGCATCGGCCAGAGGGCAGGAGGACCCAGGATTGGGGGTGTCTTCAATGCGGCAGCAGTTGGGCCACGCCATAGATGCGGAGCGGCAGCGGGCGGAAGAGGCACTGCTCACAATGGTCAGGGCAGAGAACTCCATGCGGAGGTCACTGAGGCGGGCCGAGTGCCTCGAGGCAATTCGCAGGGACTTGGAGTTGAACATGGCATCGTCCCTGCGAACCCTCGGGGCCATGGAAGAGGACCGCCTCCGGGACATTGAGCAGGAGTTCAATGATGCCTTGGCCCGGCACATCGGGAAGTGAGCCGTCAGACTAGCCCACTGCCAATGTAAATAGTTTTCAGTGTTCGGTTTCATTTTGGTTTACATTTGATTTGGGGTGATTGGACTATGCCCCACAAATTTGTATATAGTATTTTTTTAGGTAGTTTCTTAGGTAGGTTTCATTTCTTTTGTTGGGCTCATAAACCCTTTAACATTGCTTGTACATTGTTGGACATTGGATTTATGTGGACTTATTATTTGGATTTCACCATGGAGCAATGGATTTTACTTTTTACGTTTCCTTTGGATTTGATTTGGTGGACGGAGAGTTTGGACAATGGATCATTTGGATATTTTTGGATTGCTTATACTTTTCTTTTTCTTCTTTTTTTGACATGCTTTTCATTTCATGTTTGACATTTTTTTATGCTTTCATTTCATTACATTGATTTTGGTCATAGTACATTTTAATATTTTACTTTCATGTGTGTGATTTGCTCATTGGGTTCATGCATGTCAAAATGTGGGTTTACACTATCAATGGCAACCGGTGTGTGTGTGTGATGGACATGTGTTGATGTACATAGTTGACTTCTGTCTTGAGATGGCCAAGTCAGTGTGGGGTGGATTGGGAAGATCATTGCGTGTCAAGACTGGGGTGGCGTGCTGTGGTATTTTGGTGGACATGAGGCCCATGATTGTGCATCTTCATGTCATGTTGGGGTGGACATGTGTCGGGGCCTGCTGGCAGGTGCCCCTCACTGATGGGTGGTTGTGGGTGCTGGGCGACATGAGTGGGGGCCTGCTGGCAGGTGCCCATCACTGATGGGTGGTTGGGGGTGCAGGGGGACATGAGTGGGGGCCTGCTGGCAGGTGCCCCTCACTGATGGGTGGTTGAGGGTGCTGGGGGACATGAGTGGGGGCCTGCTGGCAGGTGCCCCTCACTGCTGGGTGGTTGGGGGTCCTGGGGGACATGAGTGGGGGCCTGCTGGCAGGTGCCCCTCACTGCTGGGTGGTTGGGGGTGCTGGTGGACATGAGTGGGGGCCTGCTGGCAGGTGCCCCTCACTGCTGGGTGGTTGGGGGTGCTGGGGGATGTGAGTCAGTGCTCACTTGTGTGTGGTGACAGCTGGGCTGGCTGGGGAGCTTCGCCAGTGTGGATGGGCTGCCTGTGGGGCATGGGCAGGGGTGCAGTGTGGTCCCCTGTGTTGTGGTCTGCCTGCAGGCCCTGGGGAGGGGTGAGAGGGAACACCTGGGAGGACACACATTGCCAATTCGTTGGGGCACCCCCAAAATGCAGGTACCCCACTCGCACAGGGCCTATCATGTAGGAAAGTTCCCGCGCACCCCCGAAATACATGTACCCCGCTCGGCCAAGGCCTATCCCGTGTGAAAATTCCCGCGCACCCCCGAAATGCACATACCCCGCTCGCACAAGGCCTATCGTGTGTGAAAGTTCCTGCGCCCCCCCGAAATACACGTACCCCGCTCTGCCAAGACCTATCGCGTGTGAAAGTTCCCACGCACCCCCGAAATGCACATACCCCACTCGCACAGGGCCTACCGCGTGTGATTCTCCTCGCGCACCCCCGAAATACACGTACCCCGCTCGCACAGGGCCTATCGCGTGTGAATCTCCTCGCGCACCCCCGAAATACACGTACCCCGCTCGCACAGGGCCGATCGCGTGTGAAAGTTCCCACGCACTCCCGAAATTCACGTACCCCGCTCGCACAGGGCCTATCGCATGTGAAAGTTCCTGCGCACCCCCAAAATGCATCTACCCCGCTCGCACAGGGCCTATCACATGTGAAAGTTCCCGCGTACCCCCGAAATACACATACCCCGCTCGGCCAAGGCCTATCGCGTGTGATACTCCACGCGTACCCCACAAATACACGTATCCCGCTCGCACAGGGCCTACCGCGTGTGAATCTCCTCGCGCACCCCACAAATACACGTACCCCGCTCGCACAGGGCCTACCGCGTGTGAAACTCCCCGCGATCCCCCCAAATACACATAGCCTGCTCGCACAGGGCCTACCGCATGTGATAATTCCAGCGCACCCCAGGAATACACGTTCCCCGCTCGGCGTTTGCTGTGTAGCGGCCTTGTAAGCTGGTCCAGGGTTACCGCAGCCCTTTGCGCTGGATTGGGGATTTTGATGGCTTTTCCTTGCGCGAGGTGCGTTCTTGGAGGCGTAACTGGAGCTGCGGGATGTTCTCTGCGCCAGGGCTAATTTTTCCATGGGAATTCCATGAATACGCGGTGCGCCAGAATGCTGTTTAGCGCACACGGCTGGCGCATGCTGGCGCACGATCCCTCTCTGCGCTGCCTCTGCGCTGAAATCTATGAATTACCCTCTGCATCTGCTGCCACTTGAGGGATGAGGGTACATTGGCTCCAGGAAGGTGTCCTTCTCTCTACTCTAGTAGCAGAGGGCTGAGGGCCCCAGCATTCTCTAAAGGAGCATAAATGAACACAGTCATGAATCAATAAGCAGTGGTCAGACGATCCAACAAATAGAGTGGGCCTTTATTAAAGTCTGATCACTAAAAATACAGGGACAGTCCAGCCAGTATAATTTAAAAGGATGTATCCATTTAATATATCTTCACTGTGTCTGTCTTGTACTTGCTTTGTAACAACTGTAACCTCTACACTCTGTAAGAAATCGCCAAGATGCCTTTGGGCTTGGCGCGTTATATAAGCGTAATACATAAATAAATATATAAATAAAATAAAATATCCTCAAACAACCGGAGAAAAACCGCAAGCAGGATATTCAGGCTTCGAATGACTCAGGTGGAAATGTGAGCAGGCTTGAATGGGACCCAGTATACATTGTCATTTTATTCTTTGTAACAATATTCGTAGTGCTTTTTTTTAATAGCTGACAAGACAAAAGGGAAGTAACATATATCAACTGAAGCAGGCAGTCCTTCCTCATTTTCCAGCTTGTTTTGTTAGGCAATGTCACAGAATAAGAATTCTCCTTTGTGTGCAAAATTACACCTATGGGGAGACCGGCAGGGACATGGGGGGAATGGAGGAGTCTGACAGGCTCAAAGAGTAGTTAGCTGCAACGCCAATCAGGTGCCATATAGAGCAATGGCATGATGTCACACATTTCCATTTGTATTTATTTGATGACCATGGATGTCAATTTTGTTCATAAATGACTCACAGTAACATGTTTGCAAATGGCGGAAACATCCCTGTAGGGGTGATAGTACAACATTTATAATGGGGATATCCAGGACCCCATGTGCCAGAACATATAGTTAAAACCAGGATTGGACTAGCGTCTGCTGAGTGGAATGGATAACGTTGCACTTATGCCTAAGGCACTGCACTCCGAGAGCTGCCTACAAGTTGTAGGGCGCACTCATTTAACAGTGTCTTCAGGGTCAACCATCTATCGCTCTTAGAGAACAGTGTTTCAAAGGTTTCAAGGACCCAGCGAAGACCCTCACGTGGACCCATGCTATAACAAAACGCAAAAAAACCTATGACAGATGAAGTGTGTGCAGCAAAGAAAGTACTTTGCTCTGCCCCAGATAAGAGCATTTAGAAGGATCTAGCGGGTAAGTTAATCTGGTTTCTGAACATAGAGTATAGCTAGATTGCAAACTAACTTTCTTTGATTTCATTTGCGGTATCTATGTAGCACAGCCATGGCCCCACAGGGCAGGGGAACGCTTCACATGGTACAATAAGGAGGTGTTGGTTACAGATATACAATAGGTTATTAATAACGCGCTTAATACCCAGAGGTTTCTACGCGTGGACCCGGGGATCGAATCTGTGTTGCTCCACATCATCTTGCTTCCGAGCGCATTGCCCCTGAGCTATCCTCCCGAGATGCATGCTGTAGTGTTTGGAGGGGGTTGCATGCAATAGGGGGATACAAGCATAGATTGAAGCAGTGGTACTAGGTGATGGATTGGTGGGAAGCCAGAGTGCAATGGAGCGTGTGCTGAGTTTGTTCCTGAACATTAGTAAAGAGGGAACGTGTACCAGGTCTGATGGCCGCGTGTTCCAGCGTATGGGAGATTCCGTTGAGACAGCCCGGCTTTTCTGGTTTTCCTTTCCATGTCTTTGGGCACTCCAGGAGGATTCCATGCTTATCCAGTGGTTTGCAGCCTTTCGCCCCCATAGTCAGGGTTCCCGCTGTCTGGGGCTTTACAGATGATGCCCAGCGACGTGTATTGATCCTGAGCCGGAGTGGTGGCGGAAACAATGGAAGTCTATGAGCGTGGAATTGATATGATGGAATTGACACTGATCAGGGAATAGGCATGCTGAGGCATGAATCACACCTTGAGCAGGAAGATTGGTGGAGTTAGGGAGCCAGTAAGGAGGGCATTGCCATTCTCATTATAGGACAGTACTAGGGTTTGCACGGTAGAGTGAAAGTTGCTTGGGGTGCTGGGGGAGTTGGACTCTCTGGATTAGGGAGAGCTGACACAAAGCAGTCTCGAGTTCAATCTTCTACATTTTTCAGAAGGCTAATTCATTGCTTTAATGCTGCTGAGCAATTGTTTTTATTAAATAATGCAGAAGTTGACTAGTGTGCAATTAGGCCCAGTCTTGCATTGGCCCCCTTGTGGCTCCTGGTAAAACTTCAGCTGAATTTATCAGCCTTTCCCCCACTTGGCTGAAGGAGGCGCTGGCCTGATCCACCTGTCAGTCGTTTATTCAGGAGCTCCATATACATTTAAAGAGGTGGTGCCCCTGGGCTGCCAGAATGTGTGGGGTGTGAAGCGATTGCTGCAGAGGGAAGGAGGTATTTGAAGTTATTTCCCATATCATGTTAGGCCCAGCGGAATTCTTTGCTAACAGCAGTTCCTGATTTGCTCTGTTTTATTTAAGCGATGGAGGCTGCAGAGGGATTTTTTTGATTTGGAGATGTGTGTGCCGAGAAGACCGCCAACTCGGTGCACGCATATCGACACCGCAAAAGGCTTAGAATTCATATTTCAGCCATTGGGCCCTTGGACGGCAGTCAGACATCTGGGGTTGGTTCAGGTTACACAGAACCTTCCCCTTCCCTGACTTCATGTGAAAAGACGGACCAAAAAAATGTTTTTGCAGGAAGGCAGGCCAACAGGTGAAAACAATTTTGATGTCAAAGTAGGAGATGGCAATGCTTCACACATGCCAGCCATGCCAAGAGCCTGAAGTGCCGTCCACTCAGCTGTGAAACCGTGGGGCGCTGCATGGAGATTGCTGAGCAGCTGGATTTCAATGTTTCCTTCTGTTTAGGTTTCTAATCCATCTGTCAATGAGTCTCTGTCACTTTCTGTTAGGCAGTCAGCCCATCAGCCTCTCTCCCTTGTCTTTGCTCCATACTCTGGTCTAGTCCTGTTTTGCTCTCTACACTATTCGGTGGTTCTCTGGTTAATACTCTGCTTATGCCCTTTAGCTAATCAGATACCTCTAAAAATGGGCTTCATCTGCCAATACATTCCTGTATTCTAAACTGTCTGTTGCCTGGACCCTCCTGCTCCGCTCCTCCCATCTCTCCTTTTGTCTAATGGACTCTTTTTGGCTAGCCTTGCACCTTATCCAACCTTCTCGCCTCAGCCGCTGCTCCCCTTCTTCCGGGCTGTGCCTTATCTGTGGTGTAAATGTAAAAGGGGCACTTTTCCATGGCGGCCATCTTGTTTTCTTTCTGGTAGACACGAACAAGCTTACCAAAAGGAAAAAACGCACCTGCTCTATCCTTGGGTGCCAATAGCAAAACACCTGCAACTGAGGATTGTACTGTCTGGGAATGGCAGTGTAGTCGCCTTACTCTGGCCTATTAACTCAGTCAAGCAGGCCGCTGACAGCCCTCTTTCATTCGCCACCAGAGCTCTGGGTGTTTTTGCATGATGAGTTGTGAAGGGCGCCGCCATTTTGGTTTTCTGACAATGAAGTTTCAGAGAGTGGGCTGAGGCCGAAAGCCGTGTGGAGAAATGTAAACAGTTACTGACAGACTGGCGGCTCGAAACGATTCAAGGGCTGGAGTAGAGGCCTAAACAATTACCAACTCTTCTCCAGGACTGGGCTTTTCGAGGCATCGGCCTGTCCTGACGGAGCAGCCTGCATCAAAGCACTGACATGTACCTGTAGCTGCAGTTATGCGCCTGCAGAGAAGATGGCGCGGGATGAGCTGGTGTTGACCTATCGTGATAAAGCAGGAACGAAACGTCAGGCATCAGTGAGGGCAAAGGTCATGTGCCCTTAGCCTGGCAACATGCTATGGAAACCTTTGCAATTGCAACATGGACTCAGCTCACCCTCTATGGGTTGATCGCAAAGAAGCAGGAACTCTGACGTACTGTTGGAGAGAGGCTATTTGAAACACAAAAAGGTGACTCTAACTTACTACCGGAAGGAGATCCGTAAGTCAGGAGAAGGTCAGAGCTACTAGCAGGGACCTCTGTAAAGATCACCACCCTAGTGTGCAGAGAAACAGCCACCACGCAAGAATGTAAAGCTCCCTACGAATGCGTACAAGGCTGTTCCCATTTAATTTGGAGGGATGAATGTAGGACCAAGAGCTGAGGATCCCTCCTCTGCTGTACACTGCACACAGCAGTGGGGGGTCAGTCAGAGGGTTCATACCATCTTTGTCACGGGAGGATAGCTCAGGGGAAACGTGCTTGCCTTGGAAGCAAGACGACATTAAGCACCACAGGTTCGATCCTTGGGATAGCTCAGGGGCAACATGCTCGCCTTGGAAGCAAGACGACATGGAGCAACACAGGTTCAATCCCTGGGATAGCTCAGGGGCAACGTGCTCGCCTTGGAAGCAAGACGACACGGAGCAACACAGGTTCGATTCCCTGGTCCGTGCTTAGAAATCTCTGGGTATTAAGCGCATTATAAATAACCTAACATATCATATCATCTTTCCCTAGTGTTCCATTCTTGACTGCTTAACAAACTACAGTCTTGAAAAGTGTGCGAGCAAATGCTGAAAAACACGTGTGTGGGTGTAGTTCATTAGGTTGCATATTAGTCCATGGTGTGTGCTCAGCAGCCTAGAGGCCTTGGTAGGATGCGGTGTGCACCTATCCATCCCTCTCACGCAGTGCTTAATTTGTTAAAGAAATCAGTGCCAGGGCCGCAAATATTTCCTAGCACTCCTGTGACTCTGCGGGTGGGCACCACTGCTGCTGCTGCCACCACACATAAGCCGCTCCCCGCCTTGTGGACATATTTGGGGTTACACTACAGCTCAGACCCATTGTGGTTGATGAATGCACTATCACCACTACTATCACGACTTCATAATTAAAGTGAGTCTGAGACAATGAGTGCCAGGGCTGTGCCCTGGCAAACCCCCACAAATTAAGCACTGATCTTGCAAACTCCTTGAACTACCACCCATCAAACAATCCACTTACTCTGCCTGCTGCTGCCTCCTCCCACCCACTCGTACATTACTTTGTCTGTTTCCAAGCCTCCCTCCTACCTGCTATTGCATATGCAGGTAAGATTAATCAAGCGCACATATACCTAAGAACTCAGCTTCAAGGCTCTAGGTCAGCAACACCAATATAAAAAAGTCAACATATACGAGGCAAAGCCCTACAGCTACAAACAGTAACACAATCATCATCACATTTCAGTTGGAAAGGGGTGACTGTATTAATGACACAGGAGGTGAAACCAGACGTGTAGTTGTCTGCAGCCTTGGGAAGTATTGGTCTTGGGTTGATTAAGCTATTTATAAAGTAGCACTGATCTGTAAGACAAAGTCAATTTTCTGGAACAAAGGGCTTGCATTTCAGCTAATTTTCATACCCACAATGCTTTACTAACGTGGCTCTTAACTGGAGGTGAACTTCAAGTGATGGTTACTAGGTGGCAATGGGGCATGTGTGATTTGGCTCTCTCACACACACATATATATATATATATATATATATATATATATATATATATATATATTCTCTCTCTCTCTCTCTCTCTCTCTCTCTCTCTCTCTCTCTCTATGAACTTCCAGCGATGGCTACTAGGTGACATTGTGGAATGTGTGACTTGGCTTAAATGGGCTACCTTACTTATATCAGGTGCAGTTAAGTTGCGCAGATTTAATGCAACAAAACCCTTGAAATTCAGCTGATGTGGGAAGTCATGACCAGCTTAATTCGGTGCGTTCCCGTTGATGTCCCCCATATTGCCATTTGGTATGTCATTGTGAATCCCTTCTTATAATATCTATCTGCTCAGTAACTTTGCAACGGGAATGTGCCGAGTTAAGATGGTCATTACTTCCCACATCCTCTGAATTTCAAGGGTTTTGTTGCGTTAAATCTGTGCAATTTAACTGCATCTCTACTGAGTTTTTTTTCAGTGAATCTCTAGGGTTTTGTTATACCGTCGTTTTTTTATGGGCCACTAGCCACGGCCTTCTGTACATGTTCCCCCAATATGTTTCTTTTGGACCCTCTAGATGGCCACAGCCTTACATGTCTTTCGGGGCTACTAGCCAGGGCCTTCAGCCTTGGCCGTGCCAACTGTATACTTTAAAATACTATTGCCCATGGCCAGGGGCCACAGCCTTTGGCCATGTCCACTGTACATGTTCCTCCCTATGTTTCTTTTGGAACCAACAGGTGGCCACTATACATGTGTTTCGGGCCCACTAGTCAGGACCTTTGGCCCTGGACAAAGAACACGCCCAAAGGCTGTTCCAACTGCATATTTTAAAACACTACCGAGCCACTAGCCATGACCTTTGGCCGTGTCCACTGTACATGTCCCATGTCTTTTTTAAAAACGTTTTCCCTATTGCCGCTGTTATTTTATAAATGGACGAAAAATAACCCTGAATTTGCAAACAATAACCCGGAATATGCGAAAATCTTCGAGATCTGAACTCTGTCCCCAGCCCCCCCAACTCTCCAATATCACATGGTGTCCTCTTTCCACCCCCACCTCTAGCCTGATATTTCGTCCTTTTCCTCATTCAAAAGGCATAACCCTGAATATTGCCCCAAATATTTGTAAATATCTCGCGCATCGAACAAAAGAAAATGGCAGCGTTTTCATTTCTGAAAATCCTCTCTGCTGCCAAGTATCATGGGAGATATCCCTATAATTGTGGGAGAAGGGGGCTCCCTTTTGTCCATCAAATATTTAAAAAACTACTGGACGCAGTAACCCTAGACCCCCTTGGAAATTGAGTCAATGCTTCTTGCCCAAGTTGTTTCATACCCGGTCCAATTCGGTCCAGTGGTTTGGGCTGTGCGCTTGAACAACCATTGGACCTTTTCCTCTATGGAAAAATGTATGGGGACTAGGCCAAAACTACATTTTTGTTGTTTTTACAATAACTTCTTAATTTTTTAACAGATCTTTCCCAAAATCTCCAGTTGCGGGTGGGTGGGTCTGGAGGAAGGGGGTGGTGTGCGGGTGGTAGTGAAAACAATTTTGTTTGCAAAATTTGACCCAAATCCGTCATACGAGTCAAAGGTTATTAGCAATTCATTTCTCGGGTTTCCTACGGAACTTGATACTCAACTGTAGTGCGGCGACCGCCGCACTATAACATATTATCTTTTTGTCCTGCTAGATCTCTCAGAAGCATTCAACACACTACAAAACCAGATTTTTATTCCAAGACTGAGTATGGTGCTAGGGTGTCTGACACTTTTCCAACACAGTTTGAATCCCTCCTTTCTGTCCACTACTACTTTCTTGATGGTATCCAGTCTGTATTTGATATTTTTTTTAATTTTTTATTTAAAATGCATGTGGTTTATATCTTTAAACCTTACATTTGTACCTTTCTCATATTCATTGAAATCATTAGTAAAGCTTATACATTCATTATTAAGAGCGGAAAACAAGACTTACCAGTTCATTACTTGTGACTGAATTGCCAACCAAAAGCGGATGACTGCCGTTATCATCGATTTGTTGTTATCAGTTAGTAAGAGCGACCAGTGCTCCTCGGGGTCCAGTGTTTTGGTGGTTCTCAGGTATATTTGTCCAATTGCTATGCGTTTTTCTGCAAGTGCTGTACAATGCATCAAAATATGATGAAGGGTCTCAATGGTTTCCGTCTGCATATTTGCTATATCCAAATATGGTGGACCCCAATTTTCTACTCTCTCCCCTCTGTTGTTTAACCCCGATAAAAAGCTCTTTCATGGCCTGTTAGTCAATATTGATCTCAACTTTCTCTGCTACGCTGATGACACCCAGGTGTTTTCAAATTCTCTGGTGTACCATCTAGGGATCTCCATCAGCTCCAGACTGTCGTCACCCAAATCGAAACCTGCATGAGTTCCAAATCTCTTGCTCTAAACACCAGCAACACTGAGCTCATTGTCACCTCTCCCGGTTTCTCACACCAGTCCTTACCCTCTTCGTATTTTGTTGACATGTGCTCTTCAGCAGTTCCCCATCAAGATAAAAACCAATGAGGTTTTTATTCGATCTTTATCTTGACACGTCGACTCAAGTCAAATCGATTACTAGCTATGAGCCCTACTGCCTCCAGTTACTTAAGAATGCCCCATCTTTTCCGAGCATGGACCATCTGCATCGCCGATGCAATGGTGGGCTCCAAACTGGATCCAGTTAACTTCCTTCTCATGGGTCCCCCTAAATTCTTAATACACAAACCTCAGCTGCTTCAGCGGCTTCCCCTGCTCTACTTAGAACACACCTTAGCGCTGTGTTCCACTATCTCCACCTGCTGCCTCTTTCTGCCAGGATTGGGTTTAAGGTATATGCTCTGGTTTATAAATGTAACTACGCCCTTGATCCCGTTTATCACTCCAACAGATTGACTCTACACATTCCTAATCAATCTCTTTGCTTGGCTACAGAGGCGTTTCTAGGGGGGGCTAAGGGGGCTATAGCCCCATGTTTTTTGGTTGTAGCCCTGGATAGAATCTCAGGAGCTACAGCCAAAAGGGTAGCTAGCCCCCAGTCCCAACAGTTCTGACATCAGCGTAGCCCCAGGTCTTTTCCAGACCTAGCAACACCCCTGCTTGGCTACCACTAAACTTCTTTTCATCCCATGCTTCAAACTCCTTGTTAGCCTTATTTCTGTTTTCGGGCCCAACATTTGGAATAAACTTCCCATTGAGATCAAAAACGAACCTAACTTTCAGCAATTCAAAAACATCTGAATACCTATCTTTTTCCTGCAAGGTTTTGAAGATGTGATCTGTCGAGCATCCATCAGCCTTATAATGGCCGGGGGTTCTTAGCGCTATATAAAATATATTAACTTAAAATAACAACAGAACATGTAAATCTGCCAAAATACCACCAAACGGATTTACCGTTACCACCACTTGGTTCTGCCGGATTGCAAGTGGTGGTAGGTGGTGTTAGTCCCCATTTATTGGAGTCCATACGACTCCACTGGGATTACTGTTGGCAGTAATTCTGCCGATTTGGCAATTCTTGGGCTCTGGGGGAGGAATTACCTCCAGTATTTTGCATTGCTTTGGCTGGGGCCCAGACCACCCTGGCCATGTCGGATTTACACAATAGCTGTAAATAGTTGCGTTGAAAACTGTGACTTGAGCTGATTAAATCTGTGTCATGTGACATTTTGGCTGACTGGATGGCCTGCTTTATTGTGGACATTGCAGGCATCCTTATAACTTATAGTATGGGATACCAGCTGCCTGGTCATTAAGCTTTACACTAGGTTTCCATGCTGCCTAGTGCAAGGGTATATCACTGATAGACCTGTTTGTCCACCCTCTAGCATTTTAAAAGTCAAGTCTCAGCCAGTGTTGCAGTAATGGCTGACATTAGGGAGGACACGTTGATTAGTGCTTATCTGCGGAGAAATTCCTCGCACTGAAATGCTCTCCATTCATTCCTCCTTGTCCCCGCCTGAATCCCACTGAGATGCTACTCACCACAGCAGTGGCTTCGTTAGGGGAGGTCTGGGGGGTGCCCAAGCGCCTCCTATGAAATCCTGCCCCCACCCCCCGCACCCCTATATCTCAGCTGGCTACTTTCTCTGCACTATCTGCAGTGCTGTGTCCGCCCGCACAGCACACACAAAGGGCCGCAATCAATGCTGCCTCACAACAATGAAGAGCTGTTAAGTTACCCCTGCAGCCAAGAGCAGCCACTCCAATCAGAATGTAGCGCACAAAACCGCTAATGATGGGTCATTAGTGAATTCATTGTTTAGGTCCTACATTCTAATGGGAGGGGAGCTGCAGTGGGGTGTGGTAGTTGGTGTGCAGGAAAGATTCTCTGCAGGTGTGCTTCTGATGTCACACATTGCTACTTTTGTCTGTGGCCCACCTATTTTATTGTGTGGGCCACCCTTTGCGCCTCCTAAATTTGCTTCCTGGCGACGCCACTGCACCACAGGCCTGCTTCATTGCTATCTTTCCCTTCTATACATGTGAACATGTTGTTCTCCAGATACTTGTCGAGTCTTCAGGTTTCCTTTGGATTCTGGGACTTGTACTGCTGGCTTGAAAGAGGAAAAATGAATTGGAAAACATCTTCTGTATGTTGGCATGTATGACTCTTCCACCGCCACCCAACCTCCCCCTATCTGAGCATCACCATAGCTTGGACATTTCAATGGGTGCTGAATTCAGCCAACAGAACGTCCTAGCTTCCAAGCCCTTCTTTTTCAGACATTCGTTGCCTGCCACAACACAGCAACTTGGCACCGTCTATGTCTTGCAAATGCCCTTAGCTGTGGCCTTTTCCCTTTTATCCTCCACACATCCACCAACTACTTGTGTCTCCTGATGCATCGGACAGGTTGTATGGGATGGTTGGTGTTGCGGGAATAATCGGGGGCATTGTCATCTCTTAATGCCCCCTTCCGTTAACCATCTTCCCATCTCTTCCCTCCAGTAATATATTCCCTTCTATCCCCACAATCAACAGCTATGAGATGAAGACCTCGCTCCTGACATTATGGGACTTTGATAAAGGCCATGTTAGGCGTCTGCCTTCAGTGCTTCATACTAAAAGGGCGTGTCTTCGTAGTGAGTTATGGAGCCGTACGGTTGTGTAGGCAGAGACTGTGCAGTGCACCTGACTCTGCTTGGCCCACCAGGTTGGATGTGCATCTATGGAATGTTGAATGGGATGTCACAAAATGGCCACCCGATCACTCGCGTCTTATGGTTTCTCCTGCGCATCCACTATTGAGCCACATGCTGTCTTGCATTTATAGGTCAGCGATTTAATCACATATATATCAATTGTTGTTGGTGAAAGCCCATCATGTGTGGGAACATCCCCAGATGCAGGTAGGCGCCCTGGTCTAAAAGGATGACCAGAGAGATCATTCTGGAGTCATCTGTAATTGTAAATTGTGTTTGTACTGCTTTCTGGTTTAATTCAATTGTTATGTAATGCTTGCTGTATATTGTTGGTTCCGCTTGTAAAGCGTTTTGGATTAAAATGCTAGATAAATTCAATAAAATACAAATACAAATACAAAATCTGATGATCATCGAACTACATTAGAAGTCATTCCCACATCATCCGAAGTCATTAGGCTGTTAAAGTCATCAGCAAATGTCTCAGAATGGTGGGTGATGATTTGGGGATGAGCTTAGGATGCCAGCATCATCCCAAATTTAGAAAACTCTTTGTTCCTGATGATTTTAGGATGACTTGCTGATTACTTCAAGAGATTGCAGGTTTGTCCCTGATGATTTGGGGATGATTCTGGGATGACCTGCTGATTACTTCAAGAGCATTGCCATGAAACATGTTTGTTCTTGATGATTTGGGGATGACTTACTGATTACTTCAGAACATCAGAGTTTGTAGGATGATATGCAGACTAATACAGATTGTCATTCCCCTTTTGCTTAGTTGCACTTATGCTGAATGACCCCCCCACTGTGGCAAGGGTAAAGCTTGAGACTATATTGGGCCAACGTGGAGGCCAGAGGCCTAGACAGTGCATGCATTCCCCAGTATCGCCCACGTCTAGTATCCCCACCTAATAAAACACTCATTTTGGCTTTACCTTTAAAAATGCCATGTCACAGTGAGAAAACATGTCCAAATTGGATGTACGAGATAGGCCAGTCTAGACACGTGATAACACTCATCATCGGGCCTGGTTGAAGCGGTATGGGGGCCTATTTCAGCATGATGATTGGGTGACTCCTTGCTTAGAGTGGAATACAGTCTGAGGCACCTGTGGGGGTGCCTACATTATAATGGAGAGAAAGAAATACAGCCAGGAGTTAAGAGCCACCAATTTTCACAAGATGGCCAGCCAGAGGGAGCTGAAACACTAAATCCCCACTGAAAAGCTACACATCCTGCTTTGTTAGCAAGTGGTTGATGTGGAGAAACCTGTGTTAAAGGGCAATGAGGTAATAAGAACACTTCTGTATACCCCAAGGGAAGTGATGAACAGAAGGGCTCCAGCAAACGCAGCCTGTAAGGCAAGCGCTGAGAAGCACACATTTAAAGCCACAGAATGAAAGTGATATAAAAAGGAATATATTCATGTGTTATAAGACTGCAGACTAGCAACATGGGAGCAGCTGGGTCTCCTCATCCCCTTTACTCCCTCAAATTCTTTTGTGCTCTCCCCTCTCTGACTCTCTTGCTGCATGGGCCGGTATCCCTCCCCTTTGCACCCTGGGTTGGGTGTGCGTTTTCCCTTTCCTCTGCTCCCTAGGCTAATCGTAGGTCACCCCCTCACTCATTTGCTCCCTGGGATGGGTCTACATCCCCCTCTCCTTTACTCTCTGGGCTGGGTCTGTGGCCCCAACTACCCCTTGCTCCCTGGAATGGGTCTGTTGCCCCCCCCCCCTGGCTCCATGGGCTGGTTCTGGGTTCCCATCTGACTTCCATGCTCCCCGGCTGGGTACCCATCTGGTTGTCTGGGCTGGTTCTATGTCCCTACTTCACTCTTGCTCCCTGTTGGCTCCCCACCTGACTCCCTTGCTCTCTAGGCTTGCATGGTTTTCAAGCAGGAGGCATTGGGTCACCCATCTAAGCAGGGTGTGCTTTGGAATGTCTGTGGTCATGTGTTTCCGGACCTAATGATTATGTTCATTAGCAAAGGGTTTAAAATACTATTTCCCCTTATCTGCTTATGCCTTCTTTTTCTAACTGAGTGATAGTTTCTAATGTACAAATCAAACAGTTGTATCTGCACAATTAATCTGGCAATCCTGTTTCTGCATAATTGCCTTGTCTCCCACCCCCACCGACTCACTGCCGGGCTCCACATCTCCGCAAAGACATATTAACCCCATTGACGAATAAAAACCATAAATCTTCTAAATGCAGCCACAGAAAACCATGATTCATTTTCAGTTCAAATCTATCTTTTAAGCCTGTTTCATCCTTTGTGTAAAAATGTGTCACTCGATTTGTAAATTGACATTTTAACATTAGTTAATCCTGTATTTATTCGACAACAAGGAATTTAACAATGCATATTCAGATGTCCATTTATATTCATATATCCTTTCTTTTTTTGTAGAATTGTTTTGGATCTGTCTACAAGGCCAACAGTTGGCCTTCTATGGACTGCCGGGTGATAAGAAGGAAGCTTGCCACCAAAATTTGCAATGCCAGAAGAGGCCTAAAGAAGACTCCGCCTTTTGAAACGCAGAATGGATGATTTTTACCTGTTTGTATTTTTGCAAACGTATCGATTCTTATGAAATACAGCTATGCCGTTAAACTGCATTTGTTAAATAAAAAACGTTGAACACTTTCTGAGCATATGTTTGATTGAAGACATCTTATAGCCACATCAATACAATTTATACCTGCAGTATTTTGCATCATAATATATACTAGGTAATTGTTAGCTACTCTTAGTGATATTGGGTGAAGTGACTGTCGGCATTCTGTCATGCAGGTAGACCGTTAACAGATTCTGTTTGGGTCGCTGAAAGTGTGCATTTTAGTGCAGTGCTTTGTAATTGTGGGAGCTTATTGGGTGTTATGATGTGTTAGCTAGAGGTGACATGGGGGAGGGGAGGAGTTGAAATGTTGTGCACTAAATAGGCCAACTTAGTAACAACATTTTGATGCTCTAGCATAGGAGGAAAAGATGGAAGGTGACAGCTGCAACATTCCCTTGAGGTTTTTCAGTACACTATTCATAAGTCTAACTAGACTGATCCTAAAGTAATACCACCAGCCTTTCTCAAAAGGCATACATCATGGGGTAATCAAAACCCTTTTCATAAATCTTTTGGAAGCATCTTGAAATAATTGAAACTCATCCTCGATTTGTCCGCAATAATCATTCACAATTCCAAACCCATCCTAAAGTTCTCATGGAACCATCCTGGAGTAATCCCCACCCATCCTGAAGTTGTCATGGGGTCATCCTGGAGTAATCCCTACTCATCCTAAAGTTGTCATGAAGTCATCCTGGAGTAATCCTGAAGTTGTCATGGAGTAATTCTGGAGTAATTCTGAAGTTGTCATGGAGTCATCCTGGAGTAATCCGAAGTCATACTGGAGTAATCCGAAGTCATCCTCAATTTATTGTGGAGTCATCCTGGAGTAATACAAGATCATCACTGGAAGCAATCAGAACTCATCCTGGAGTAGTTTCTGTGATAACTCTAGGGTCATCTCATTTAAAAATGTTAACGTTTACACATACTTCAGGATGATTTCGGATGATCTTCCTCAACTATTCATGGATGACTCTAGGATGGAGTAATCGGATGACTCCAGAATCCAGAATGATTCCAGGATGACCTTCCTTTTTGACTGGGGCAATTGGGAAGTTGCCTCATGGCGCAGTGCCTATAGTGGACGGGCCCTCTGTGAAATCAACGGATTTCCCATTACATAGTACTCGTAACATGTAAAGTAAAATGTCCATACCCTTATTATCTGACATGCTTTGCATCGAAAATTGTGTTTGAGTGATGGGGATTTGAGCCACTCTGCACAGCTGGTCTAGCGCTGTGTCACAAAAGGAAGGGGGGCTGCAAAGCACGGTGAGGACCCTCGGATAGCCCCGTCTCTTAGACACAGACTGGCACAGTATAAAAATCTATTAACATAACATGGACTGGCCATGGGTCAGTCTGAGTGCAATAGGTCTATTGATGGAAACCCGGAAGGGTTAGTAAAACACATCTGACTTCTCCATATCCTAACTTCAAAAACTATGCATTGGGGTGGAGCACTGATGAGATGCCTTTTTAGTGTTGGGTATTAAGGATGGCACCTAAGCACCATCTATAAGCCAAAACGATGTCTTTGGCGTACTGCTAGGAAGGAGATGGCTAATATGTGAATAGTGTCACACAGCTTGTGGATGTTGTTTAGTTATTTACCTTTGACTGTCCATGGCCATCCTAATCCCTATGCCTATTCCCACCAACCACACAAAACACATCCACCTGGGACCGATTTAAGCTAGCTGTCTCCAGCAGTGACATCAAACTTTGACCTGCCAGTGTTATTTCTGAGTACATTTCTTAGATTTAGGGCCCGATTCTGAAGTAGGTGCAGTGAGCATGCTAAAAAGCATGCTTCACTGCACCTTTTCCTGATGCCCAGGCAGCACGACTATTCTGAAGTGGGCCTTCCTGAGAAAGCTCCACAAAAGCGTCCCGAAGGCACCAAAGTGGTACCGTATATGGGTTCCACTTTTTTGCTTATGCAAAAGTGGAGGAGTGCCATAGGAATCAACATGTAAAATGGCAGCTACTGAAAGTGCCGGTTGCCAGGTTGGTTTATCGGCCTTCCTAGCAACCGGCACATATGTTCCCGAAAGTGACGCGTTAATTCCGACTTTGGAACAAAGTGCCACTTCCAGATTATGTGTTAAGTACAGAAAAAAGTCTGAAATGCTTTATACAACATTTTCAGTAAAATAGTTATAATTGGTTGTTTATAACGCACTTAATAACCAGAGAGCGCGGACCTAGGGATCAAAGCTGTGTTGCTCTGACGAGCGCGTTGCCCCTGAGCTATCCTCCCGAGACTTTAACACTATGCTGAAAATCAGGCCCTTAATGGCGTAATTGCAGCTGTAAATGAGCTACTGGTGTAATAGAAATATCTTAACCAAGTGTGTCATCCACCACTTGATGTATATCGGTTCCTGGCACTTAAATACTGTTAACAATACGCATTGACAAAGCCAGCCATTTTGGCTTGTGTTACCATTAGAAAAGCATTTGCCAGTCACTGCCCTCAAATGTCCAGTTGAACACACCATTTCCTAGCTGTTATCATGTTATAGCCAGGTGGTAAAATTATGGCAGTGCCCAGCGAATGCCTATTCCGTGCCTACATAAAAGCCCAAACTGTTGGCTTTGCCAATGCTTGTTTAGACAGGGCAGGGTGACTGTGGGCTTATCCTGTGCCACCTCTTGGGAACTGTGTTTGCTCAAGACTTGCTATCATCATTTGTGTAATGGTTTCCTAGTGGGGTATGGTGATTGCAACAGGAAGCAGTCAGTTGGCCTCTTCTAGCGAGAAGCCGCTGGGCAGGTCCCTGTGCAGCCTGGCGACTACACATGCGCATTTATGTCTACTTAGCCAAGAGGAACATCCCTGGGGGGTGAGGGGGCAGTGAAGAGTTGGATAATAGTAATAGTACATACAAGGGAAGAAATCAGAGTTTCAGACAGCAAACGATGTCCCAAAGACCAAGTAGAGTAAAATGACTGCTTCTGCATTTTCTAAATATTGAAGACTTTTTGGGCTACAAACTGAAGCTATTTTAGTTAAGGTCCCTCTAAGTTCAATCTTCCTCAAGTCACCTCGATTGCAAAGAACCGACTCTTGCTAAGTTCGTGTTCTTTGATTTATTGAGGTGTCCTGTGGGGCGCTACCTGTTGCCCTTGTCCGCCTCGTGGGTGGTGCCTGTGAGGCCATTTGGGACTATAGTTGGCCGGCTGCCGTTATGCCATACATCGTCTTGGAGTCAACATGTTACGCCAGAGGTTGGACCCATTGTTAGTACGTAGCATTCCTTGTCTATGTTGTGTTTGGGTTTTGCAAAACGATTTTGTTATGGAAAAACCGGGATGATGGCTATGTTGTTTGAGTGGTATTTATTACCTATACGTGTCACACAATGTTTGCCAGGAAGCGCTAGGAAAGAAGCAGCTCTAGAAAGGCATTACTGCTGCCTGTTTGCCTGTCATGACATCTTCAATCTAAACTGACAGAGTCAGAGAGGGCAATGGGGTTGGGTGTGAGGCCTATGATATGATATGATATGATATGTCTATTTATATAGCGCCTATACACAATGTGTTTCAAAGCGCTTCAAGGCAAGGGAGGGAACAAGGGAAAATACAATGAGATTCTTACAGGCCATGAACGGTAAGGATGTGAAATTAACTAACGTACTCGGCCTGATGACATTTCAGATAGTGCAAGAGCTAAGACATAGATAAGGAAGGGAGGGGGAGAGTGGGAAGGAAATGGAGACAGACAGGCAACTACTGCACTAGGCCTGACGACATTTCTGGTAGGGACGGAGAAAAACAAGAGGTGTGGGCGAGCGGTGCAGAAAGGTAGGGGAGGAACAAAACAAGTGACTATCATACTAGGCCTGATGACATTTCAGATAGTGCTGGGGGGGAGGACAAGTAAGGGACGGGGAGGAGACAGGCGAGGTTGCTATCGTACTAGGTCCAGGGACAATTCTGATACAGTAAGTGCATAGAGGGGAGGAGGGGAGGAGATAGAAAAGGGAGAAAGGGAGAGGAGGAGAGAACAGGGAGTAAGCAGTCAAAAAGAGTGGAGAAGCAACAGGGCAGAGCAAATACAATTGCAGAAGTCAGTAGTAACACATAATGTTGCAAGCCAGGATACAAGATGAAGATGGGAACAGCATGATTCATGGCCACCATGAATACAAGATGCAAAGGAATTCCTGCATGAGAGTTGAGTAAGGGTGACGCACCGTGAATCAACTAAGTCCATAAAAGTCTAATCCAGCATTTGCCACAAGACGGTGATGGTGAAACCAGAATTTATCAGGACAGACTCCTGCAGAAGTAGGCTAGAGGGTGGTGAGGGGGGAGCAGGGTAGAAGAATCAAGCAAAACAGGCAACACCTGTGTGCAAGAAGGGCATCTTGGCTAGTAAAGAGGGCAATGGGTTGGGTGTGAAGTCTATCACCTTGGCTAGTAAAGAGGGCAATGGGGTTGGGTGTGAGGCCTATCACCTTGGCTAGTAAAGAGGGCAATGGGGTTTGGTTTGAGGCCTATCACCTTGGCTAGTAAAGAGGGCAATGGGGTTGGGTGTGAAGCCTATCACCTTGGCTAGTAAAGAGAGCAATGTGTTTGGTTGTGAGGCCCATCACATTGGCTAGTAAAGAGGGCAATGGGATTGGGTGTGAGGCCTATCATCTTGGCTAGTAAAGATGAATAGCACCTTGGAAACACGTGCTTATTTCATGTGGCAGCCTAGTACTGTACCTGGCAGCAAGACCATTCAATTGATTGAGTACTGTATGCAAGATGTACGGTCTGGATTGTGGAATGAGTCCCAATACTAGGGGCAGGCAGGGGAGTAGACTTTTGATTTTCCCAGGGGGTGGGCGATGTCAACGGTCAACATTATTGGACGCCCCGTTATAAGTATAGGGACTATCACAGTAGATGGCCTTCCCCGGGGGGGGGAGGTGCCAGGGGCCCCAGAGCACCCACGTACTCAATGCCCTAATGCCCTGGGGTGGGAGTACTTCATCTTTGTACATACCAGTGGGCCAACTGTAACCATTTGAACCTCTGAATTTCGTCAGGTATTTGGCATCACAATTCAGGTTGGTCCAAAATGAAGTCCATCTGCGGCCATCTTGGAAATCAGGACCAACATTTGAATGTGTGTTTGGGGTGGGAGAAGGCTACCGAAAGCGAGAACATGGCCTCATTGCAAAGCCCTCAGCCCAGAAGACATGAGCATTGCTGTCCCAGGACCATCCTCATAATGTTTCCGTACTTGGTACCCAAGAGTTTAACAACGATACCAGTACTTGTAATTCTGTTATGGCAGTAGAGTTGGGGATACAGATTTTTTAAGTTATGGACGGTCCTGGGGAAATGAAATATAGATATTTGAATGCGGGGCAAGAGGTGTTTGTGGGCTGGACTCTGATCCGATCACTCAGGGAAACCCATACGCTTATTTCATTGGATATTATTCAGTGGACTGCTTGATACAGCTGTGAGTTTAAGAACATGCGGTATTTTTATTGTTTAAAATGTCTGGGTTTGACTGTCAAGCTATGTGTGTGGATTGTGTAGATGGGTACACTGCAGATTGTTGGAACACGCCTTAGCTCGGGAGTTAAATCCAGGGTTTTCAATTTCTACCTCTGAATATAAAAAACGACTTTTATGCATTTCAGTAAGAGTGCTACACATGTTGTGTTATACACAGTAGGCATGACGAGAGCAGAAGATACTCAATTTTACCTGCTGTAATCCACATAATTTTATAACCATTCACTGGTAAATAATTTCCTAAAATGGATTGACAGGGAGGTAGGGATCCTATTGCCCCCAAAGAACTAGAAGGACGTCAACAAGTGTGTTGGCGTAAGAATTAACCACACGCAAGCCTTCTTCAAGTTCATTGCAACGTGTACAAAAAAACCTTTTTTACAAAAGAAATGCTTAAAGAGACTATGCTGATGTCCCAGGGTGTGCATTGTTATTAAAAAGAAATAAAACATTGGTTTATTTGTACAGGGTGTGACAGATCCAGTTAACCCAACATGGCTCTGTTGGCTTGGTACCCGCCCCGCCCCGCCCCCTTGGATTGGGGCTAGTAAACTTTTTTGGTATTTGTTCGTATGTCTGTCTGTTTGTTTCGAAGTCCCTGGTGGATTGAGCGCCTCTTTGCCTTCGGGCCTCTGGGCGCTATATAAATACATAAATACAAATAAACGTTTTAATTGATTAGAATTCCTTTTTTTTAGAGTCGAATGAGTGTGTTACTTAACATCATTGGACAATCTTCTCCAAACGTTGAACTGCCCGTGCAGTTTGCTTTAGATACCAGCACATTAAAACTATCACCATTATTTGTCAACATATCCAGCTAACTCCAAGTAAATGTGTTCAAATGGCCTTGATAAGTAGACAGTATGCAGCAGGATTTAATTTTTGACTCTAGTCATCCTTGTGCAATGAAGTATATCTTAAAATACTACAGACATTCTATGCTGGACCTTATACATGCTTACTCGGGCGATACCTTCTATCTCGGACCATAAACATGCTTACTTGGGCGATACCTTCTGTGCCGGACCTTATACATGCTTACTCGGGCAATACCTTCTATGCCGGACCTTATACATGCTTACTCGGCGATACCTTCTATGCCGGACCGTATGCATGCTTACTCGGGTGATATCTTCTATGCCAGACCGTATACATGCTTACTCGGACGATACCTTCAATGCCGGTCTGTACTTACTCGGGTGATACCTTCTATGCCGCACCTTATACATGCTTATTCGAGTGATACATTCTATGCCAGACCTTATACATGCTTACTCAGGCAATACCTTCTATGCTAGACCTTAGAGATGCTTACTCGGGCGATACCGTCTATGCCAGACCTTATACATGCTTACTCGGGTAATACCTTCTATGCCGGACCTTATACATGCTTACACGGGCAATACCTTCTATGCCGGACCGTATACATGCTTACTCGGGTGATACCTTCTATGCCGGACCTTATTGTCATCCGCCACCACAGCCGTAATTGGCGGCTTCTTCCACGTTGGAGACTGCAACCCGGACTAAAGGGTTTTTAGTCCTTTGTTTCTGGTCCGGGCCCATTGGCCGGACGCAGGGCTGCCGGGTGTTATCTTCTCCCTCAACCCGGAAGTCGCTGCGTTTCAACCCCTCGCTGATTTCGCTCCAGCGCTACTGGTTCCTTCGCTCTGCTTGGGCCCCTCTTGATCCCTCCACTTTGCCTCGGCTTACGAAGTGGATCTTGGTGCCTGCTAGTGTCGCTCTCCTAGGGATACTGTTTTCCTGTCTTTTCTCCCTCCTCTGCCGCTTCTTTCGCGGTACCCTTTCTCCCTCCGCTTCCCCCGCTGTTGCTGCCTCTGCGGCGTGCGTTTTTTCTCCCTTCTCCACCCTGGCCGCTTTCTCCCTCTGCGGCGGTAAGGTTCCCTTGCTTTCTTTTCCCGCTGCCTTCCTCCTTTTCTGGGAACTGTTTGCTTCCTTTCTCTGGGCCGTGTTCCGCGGTCCACTCAGTACCTACTAGCCACCTTTTCACGTTTGCCTGCTCCTACTTCATTTATGACGATCCCGCCTCCTACGGAGTACTTCACGACCCTTCAGCTACCGGTCTTATCTTCGTTGGAATTTCTCTGTACTCCACCGCACCTGCATTTTGGACTGTGTCTTCTCTTGCCTGCGTGGATCTTCCAGACTGCAACGGTCACTCTGCATCCTCAAGGGTTTTTTTCCCCGTGTGGGTTTTTCCCTTTTTCGGCTTGGTTCAGGAAAAGGAGTCCCAGAAATGCTGTCCATTCAGCGGTCACTGTGGCTTCTTTCCGTGACAGGCAAGTGCCCCTAAAAAAGGAAAGAGACTACCTGAGTCGGCGAAACCTACAAGACACGGACAACTCGGGAAGTTCAGGTGAGGAGAGTGTGGAGGTACGGGGGAGAGACGTGGTTCGACAGCACGAACAGTCACAGATTGAAACGCCAAAGGTTATCAGAATGTCTGCTGAGGAACAAGTCCAGGAACTATGGAATGCTTTCCAAGCAATGTCTCTGGAGTTACAGGGTGTTAAGACTGAGAACGCCCTCCTTAAACAGATGGTAGCAGCCAGGGAAGCTTCCCACCCTCCAGAACTACCCCTCATGGCGCTTTCGTCTGGAAAGTTTGATGGTTCACCCAAGAGAGTAAGAGAGTTCTTAGAGGCCTGTGCCATCTACTTTACCTTCAGACCCCACATGTTTTCAACGGATCAGGCCAAGGTGGGGTTTCTGATCTCCAATATGAGAGGGAACGCATTAACCTGGGCCACTCCCTTGGTGAGAAGTGGAAATGCCATCCTGCAAGATTTCTCTGGGTTTCAGAGCCTACTGAAGCAGACCTTTGAACGTCCCGAATTATCTTTCACTGCCTGCGAAGATTTGCTTGACGTTAGACAAGGTTCTCTAGATGTACTGTCTTACATCTCCTCCTTCAAGACGCTGGCGGCAGGTACCGGGTGGCCCCAACAGGCGCAGTATGCTGTTTTCAGGAGGGGTTTGAGAGAAGACATCAAGGATGAGTTAGCCAGATCTTCCCGCTCTCCCACTTTTTCAGATCTACTGGCAGCTGCCCTCCACATCGAGTACCGTCTCCAAGAGAGAAGGTCTGAACGCCGAAAACAAAGAGGATCGGGAATTCCAGTGGACCCCCCTTCACACTCATCCTCTGGGCGCTCCTCGTCTAACCCTGCCGACGAACCGATGCAGATCGGCGCCACAAGAGCACCCCTGTCATCTGCAGAAAGAAGACGAAGAAGAGAGAAGGGACTGTGTGCATACTGCGGTTCCGATCAACACGTCCTAAAAGACTGCTCGGAATTACCAGAGAAGAAGGCGGGAAACGATTACCCTCGGCGCCAATAGGGACCAGTGTCCGGGGGAATTCAGAATTTTTTCATCGTCCCTACGTTACTCTATCTGTGTCAGCATCAGATTCCCAAGATGATTCCAGACTGATGGTAATATCGGTTAGCCTTAACATCAAGGGTAAATCTGTAGAAACCATGGCCTTACTGGATTGCGGAGCGGCCGGAAACTTCGTGGACACTCTATGGGCAGATAAGATGAAACTGACCCGGATAGCCCAGAAGGAGGGTCAGAAAGTGGAAGGAGTTGACGGTACCCCTTTATCCTCCGGGCTCATTACTCATACCACCGAGCAACTGTCTTTAGTCAACAACAGACACACGGAGGTCCTTCAATTCGACATCATCCGGGCCGCTCATTTTCCCATAATCTTAGGAATCCCATGGCTTCGCCCGCACAATCCCCACATCAACTGGACCGAAAACCAACTGAGTTTCGGTTCCTCATATTGTGCTGCCAACTGTCTTCCATCAGAAGCTAGGAAAGATCCACAGTCTGTCAGGATTCTCTCGAACGATCATGTGGGGATTCACACTCTCCCTAATTTTTGTGCAGAATTTACGCAAGTATTCCAAGAGAGCCTTCACGCCCGACTACCACCTCACTGGCCAGAAGACTGCTCAATTGATCTCGAACCCAATGCTCTGGTTCCATTTGGGCGAATGTTCTCCCTTACCCAGTCAGAAAAGAGGGTACTAAGGAACTATCTTGACACAAATTTGGAGAATGGGCTGATCCAACCTTTGAAGTCTCCCGCCGGAGCCTCCTTATTCTTCATCAAAAGGAAGGACAGCACCGACCTCAGACCCTGCATAGACTACAGGGGTCTTAATAAGGTGACCGCCAGAGATCGATATCCTATGCCGCTCATAACCGACATCATCTAGGCGGTGCAAGGAGCTCGGGTATTCACCAAGTTGGATCTCAGGAACGCATTTCATTTGCTCCGCATCGCCAAAGGGGACGAATGGAAAACAGCTTTTCGCACCCCTTACGGTCTCTATGAGTATAGAGTTATGCCATTCAGATTGGTGAATGCTCCAGCAGCTTTTCAGAGATTCATGGATAGGATGTTCTCAGATCTGCTTTCAGTCTCAGTGATAATCTACCTTGACAACATCCTTGTATTCTCCTCTACCATGAAGGAACACGTGAAACACGTTACTCAGGTATTGTCTCGTCTCCAGGAGAATCAGTTGCTGGTCAAAGCTGAAAAATGCAGGTTCGCGGTTTCTTCGGTGCACTATTTAGGATTCATCCTTTCCGAAGAAGGGGTTGCTATGGATCAGGCCAAGGTTGAAGCTATTCTCGACTGGCCGGCACCTACCTCCATACGAGAGGTACAAAGATTCCTGGGCCTAGCTAACTACTACCGAAGGTTCATCTCTAACTTTTCTGAAGTGGTGTATCCTATTACGCGACTGCTCAAGAAAGAGGCATTCCCGTTTTCCTGGTCAGACGAGGCCGGAAAGAGTTTCAGTCATCTTAAAAGCCTTTTCTGCTCAGCTCCAATTCTGCAACATCCAGATCAGACACAACCATTTATTCTGGAAACGGACGCTTCAGCAGTTGCGGTAGGAGCCGTTCTTCTTCAGGCCATGCAGGGTGTGGAACATCCGGTGGCCTATTTGTCAAAAACTCTTTCTCCCAGCCAACTCAATTACTCTGTGCTGGAAAAGGAACTGCTGGCCATGAAACTTGCCTGTGAAGAGTGGCGTCATCTGCTATTGGGGGCCAGACATCAATTCCTGATCAGAACTGATCACAAGAATCTCAAGGTTCTTCAAGATATGGAATGTTCAAATTCCAGACAGGCCAGGTGGGCTCATCTTTTTGCACAGTTCGAATTCCAGGTCACATATATCCCTGGATCCCAGAATAGTTTGGCAGATGCTAGGTCCCGCAAAGACTCCATTAATGAACACACAGCGGTCAGGACGGAGTCCATGTTTAACCGTAATCAGATTCTGGCTTGCATCGGATCTTTCCTTCAAGAGGTCAAGACGGCCCTAGTTCAGGAAGGACCTCGACTGTCCGTACGCTCCACTTCCCCCTTTCAACAAAAAGGGGACTGGCTTTTCTACAAGAGAAGATTGTACATCCCTAAGGGTCCTCTACGCACTAAGATCTTGAAGTGGAGCCATGATTCTCGCTCGGCCGGTCATAGAGGAGCCGATAACACTCTTGAGCTCCTTTCCAGAACTTTTCTGTGGCCCAACGCGAAGAAGGAGACCTACGAATATGTTAAAGCCTGCCCTATTTTGTGCCAGAGCCAAATATTGCCTGGGTAAACCTTTAGGTCTGTTGACTGAAGTCGAACTGCCAGCTCGTCCTTGGGGGATAATCTCCACTGATTTCATAGTCGATCTGCCAGTCTCTGAGTCCTGCACTTGTATCATGGTTACGGTGGATGCTTTCTCCAAACTGGCTCATTTCTCCTCTCTTCCAGGTCTACCCACTGCGGCCAAAATGGCAGAAGTTTTTTCTCAAGACATCTTTAAGCTGCATGGTCTACCCGATAAGATAATTTCTGATCGGGAAGCCAGTATATCTCAAAGTTTTGGACGGCCTTGTGCAACCGGTTGGGCATTGAGAGGGCTCTGTCTTCGGGTTTTTATCCAGAATCCAATGGTAAGACGGAACGACTGAACGCTACACTAGAACAATACTTACGGGGCTACATCACCCAACACCAAGACAACTGGGTCTCTTTGCTTCCTACTGCTGAGTTCTCGTATAACAATACCAGGCACTCTGCCACCAGACTCTCTCCTTTTTTCTGTACTTATGGGGTCCATCCCCGTTCAGTGTTTCCAGAGGTTCCCGGGTACACCAATTCCCCAGCTGCGGAGGAAGTCCTAGGAAACATCAAGGAGGCTCGAGCTTCTGCTATCCGGAGTTTGGAGGCTAGCAGAAAACGGTCTAAATCCATCGCAGATCGACACCGCAAGGATTGTCCGGCTTGGGAGCCTGGTGATCAGGTGTGGCTATCCACCCGGTTTCTGCCCAGATGGACACGGCCTTCTAAACTATCCCCTCGATTTCTAAGACCTTTCCTCATTCTCTCCAAGGTTAATCCGGTTGCGTATCGCCTCCGGCTCCCTTTCTCTCTTCGCCGTATTCACCCTGTTTTTCATGCTTCTCTTCTCAAACCTTACTATCCTGATCTGCACCTTTGGCCCATCCCAAAGTCTGCTCCAACTCAGTCCCCGGAGTCAGAGGAGTATGAGGTATCTCGTATCCGCGATTCCAGGTCTTATCGCGGACGTCTGGAATACCTCTTGTCCTGGAAGGGATACCCTGAGTCGCAGGACTCATGGGAACCGGCTTCACAGGTTCATGCTCCGAGATTGTTAGCCCTGTTTCACCGCCGTCACCCAGGGAAACCCGGGGCGGTTAGGTGGAGAGGAGGGCATACTGTCATCCGCCACCACAGCCGTAATTGGCGGCTTCTTCCACGTTGGAGACTGCAACCCGGACGAAAGGGTTTTTAGTCCTTCCTTTGTTTCTGGTCTGGGCCCATTGGCCGGACGCAGGGCTGCCGGGTGTTATCTTCTCCCTCAACCCAGAAGTCGCTGCGTTTCAACCCCTCGCTGATTTCGCTCCAGCGCTACTGGTTCCTTCGCTCTGCTTGGGCCCCTCTTAATCCCTCCGCTTTGCCTCGGCTTACGAAGTGGATCTTGGTGCCTGCTAGTGTCGCTCTCCTAGCGATACTGTTTTCCTGTCTTTTCTCCCTCCTCTGCCGCTTCTTTCGCGGTACCCTTTCTCCCTCCGCTTCCCCCGCTGTCGCTGCCTCTGCAGCGTGCGTTTTTTCTCCCTTCTCCTCCCTGGCCGCTTTATCCCTCCGCGGCGGTAATGTTCCCTTGCTTTCTTTTCCCGCTGCCTTCCTCCTTTTCTGGGAACTGTTTGCTTCCTTTCTCTGGGCCGTGTTCCGCGGTCCACTCAGTACCTACTAGCCACCTTTTCACGTTTGCCTGCTCCTACTTCATTTATGACTGTCCCGCCTTCCTACGGAGTACTTCACGACCCTTCAGCTACCGGTCTTATCTTCGTTGGAATTTCTCTGTACTCCACCGCACCTGCATTTTGGACTGTGTCTTCTCCAGCCTTTCCTGCATGGATCTTCCAGACTGCAAAGGTCGCTCTGCATCCTCAAGGGTTTTTTCCCCATGTGGGTTTTTCCCTTTTTCGGCTTGGTTCCGGAAAAGGAGTCCCGGAACTGCTGTCCATTCCAGTGGCGGCTGCTTACTTAGGGCGGGGGGGCGCCGCCCCCCCCCCTCCCCACCACAGAAAGAAGAAGAGACAACTCTTTTTGCTGTGCTGGAATTAATTTAATCAATTTTTGCAGAGCGGCAGATTATTTATTTATTAATCTGCCGCTATGTCTGCAGTATGCTGGGCTGCCAGGCCTGCTCCTGCCCAACCTAGAGCAGCGGGGCGTGTCCGGATCTACGTAGACTACGTCCATATTCTACCATGTAGAGTGCGTGGAGCTCTGAGCTCCACGCACTTTACGTATCCCATTCCCACATTTGGGAGGCTGTCGGGGCGGTGGAATGGTGGCCCCTCACTGTCGGTATTCTGCGCAAACAGCGCAGCAGTAGAGGAAACCTGACTCCTGTGCTAGCATTGCAGGCCATGCAGGACCATAGCAACAGGTTGTGTTGGATTGTCATTGGCTGTCTACCAGCCAATGACAATCCGTGTGGGTGGAGTCGGGTGACGGTCATGGGCACACAGTGTGCCTCACCTTCTTCTCGTTCTTTCCATCTGATCCTAGTTGCTTGCTGGTGTGGTGGTCGAGGACTCGTCGTCGCAGTGACCCAGGCCCAGAACCAGGCCCATCCACGGACGGACGTGTGCTGCTGCAGCCCCAGGTAAGTGAGCATATAAATTGTGTTTGTGTTGGCTTCTTAGTTAAGTGAACTCTTAGTCTTCCATGCCGCATTGGCGAAGAAGACTAAGAGTTTCCTTAACCTTAACTAAAACTGAGATGTAGGCTGAGTGTCCCGCAGCCGCCATTAGGTTTCAGTTAAGGAAACTATTAGTCTTCTAAGAAGACAGTTTCCTTAACTAAAACTTAATGGCGGCCGCGGGACACTTGGCCTACCTCTACCTGACTCTCAGTGAGAGATGTATGCTGTGTCCTCCCGAGTAAAAGACACCTATCATGTTGTCGAGGCCTTGAATGTCTTTTAGCGGCTCAGCGGCTGGCCTGGGTCTCTTCCGTGTGCTATACACTGTCATCGAAGTGACCCAGGTAGCAGTAGCAGTGGTATGTCTAATTATAACTATTTAATTTCTGACTGGAGTCTTTTATGGCCTCAAAGCGGGGATTTAAAAAAGCTCCATGTGAGTGTCTGAGTTGAAAGGGTGCGGCTGTGAGGATCCTGCTTTGCTATTTAACATGAGAGACTTTTCCAGTATAACGTGCGCAGCTTTTGGCAAAGCAGTGCATGCGGTTACCATCAGGCGTCCTTCTGGAGATAGGGAATAGTACAAAGGGCTGGAATATTTTTGGAAATGGTAAATTTTCAGGGAGGCGGATTGGGTATGGAGGAATATATCAGTCACTGAAAGCTGCTGGTGTGAGTTTGTGCGAAATGGGAAGGTAGCGGGTTGAAAGTGCATTTGTTCGCTAATGCACTTGGTGAACCCTGACGAATTAAATTGGGGGTAGGTAAAATGAGTATTACACAGTCTTATATTTGAAGAGCAGGTCTTAAAAGGGGCGCCCGCGGGACCTTAAGTGGCGTGCTTACGAAAACTGCCCTGTGTTTCCATGGCATGGTGCATGTAGAATGTTGAGGGATTTGAATGACCAGCAATGCCGGACACATAGGCAGGGTGGTCCTTCCCGAATCCCGCCAAGCAACTCCCGTCGCACCTTTCACGTCGCTGCTGCAGCTATGCGTAAGTGATGCAACCCTGCACTGCCACTGAAGCCCCTAAGAAGTGCACAAAACGCTATCTAATCTGCCCCAGATCCTACATCATCATTGATAATAATAATAATGATGTACCATCTACATAATAGCCAGTATAATTTAATAGAGTTTAGTGTAATAGCCCTACCCGACAGAGGGAAACTTTTGGGAACATATGTTTTTTGCTTATTTGAACTATATCTAATAAGTTCTTGGCAGACATAGCTTGTGGTGTCTGTTGTGCTCGACAGAACGGTCAGAGCCCCTGTTGACTTGAATTTTATTTAGATGAGTTATTCTTCTGTTCTCCATATGCTGTTTTATGATCTTTTGTAGAGGATGTAGTTTGTGAAGGGTTTGCTTACCCCTCCTCCCCTGTCAGCCCCTCTTTCTCACGGCGGGATGAACCCAGATTTTGTTGATGCAGACAAATGGGGGTTCACGGTTTCCTGGGTTAGGGTCGGGACTGGGAGGCGATTGCTCACATCGATTCATTGGAAGACCAGAAATGCAACGCAAGTTTGAGGTTTATTTTTTGATGAAATGGTGTCTTGGTTAGGAAAATGCATTCTATCAACACTTTTGCTCATTTTAAGAAAAATGTGAATCAAATTGCAAAAGTGTTTGTTAAAGCAAAAGCACACTTTTAAGCAGATATATCTGTTTCCAACACATCTTTGAATTATTTAAGTGCTTTTGTTGAGTGCAGCTGCGCCCACCTTATGGGATATTTCAGAGCCAGGTGAAAGAGAACGGGGGTACAAAGGGCTAGGAGGTACAGTACGTGGGTACAGAGAAGGGGGTGTGGGGGCTAGGAGTGGAAGAGGCCTGAAAGGTAGAGGACAGGGGTTATAGAAAAGGGGAGGGCTAGGAATGTAATAGGCCTGAGAAATAGAAGACCGGGGCCACAGAGAACAGGAGGAGTAGGAGGAGTAGAAGTGGCCTTAGAAGTGAGAGGATGAATGCATATGAATGCCAGTAACAGCATGACAAAATGATATTTTTCCATCATTACTGACTATATAATGATGAATTTCTTTATGCATACATCATAGTACCAGCGATTCTTAATACAAGCTGCTGTAAAATACACCATCACACTTGCACACGTAATAATAATGTACCACCATTAGTAGGTAAAACCTAATGCATTTTATGTCATTTTTCGGTGGTTTTTGGACAGTAAATGGCACATTTTGGAGGCCATTTTTCAAAATGTTTTGCGGGGAGAACCCTCCCACACCCTCCTTGGGTGGTGCGGGCTTGCGCGCTGCTTGCACTCGCTCCCAAATTCCACCTGGGAACTTTACGCCCCACCAGCTTTAAAACTCACCAGCCGCCACTGGTCCATTCAGCGGTCACTGTGGCTTCTTTCCGTGACAGGCAAGTGTCCCTAAAAAAGGAAAGAGACTACCTGAGTCGGCGAAACCTACAAGATACGGACAACTCGGGAAGTTCAGGTGAGGAGAGTGTGGAGGTACGGGGGAGAGACGTGGTTCGACAGCACGAACAGTCACACTTATACATGCTTACTCGGGTGATACCTTCTATGCCGGACCTTCTTCTATGCCAGACCTTATACATGCTTATGCGGGTGATACCTTCTATGCCAGACCTTATACATGCTTACTCGGGCAATACCTTCTATGCCAGACCTTATACATGCTTACTCGGGCGATACCTTCTATGCCGGACCTTATACATGCTTACTCGGGCAATACCGTCTATGCTGGACCTTATACATGCTTACTCGGGTAATACCTACTCTGCCGGACCTTATACATGCTTACACGGGCAATACCTTCTATGCCGGACTGTATACATGCTTACTCGAGTTATACCTTCTATGTCGGACCTTAAACATGCTTACTCGGGCTATACCTTCTATGTTGGACCTTCTTCTATGCGAGACCTTATACATGCTTATTCAGGTGATACCTTTTATGACTGACCTTATACATGCTTACTCGGGCAATACCTTCTATGCCAGACCTTATACATGCTTACTCGGGCGATACCTTCTATGCCGGACCTTATACATGCTTACTCGGGTAATACCTTCTATGCCGGACCTTATACATGCTTACACAGGCTATACCTTCTATTCTGGACCTTCTTCTATGCCAGACCTTATACATGCTTATTCGGGTGATACCTTCTATGACAGACCTTAAACATGCTTACTCGGGCTATACCTTCTATGCTGGAACGTCTTCTATGCCAGACCTTATACATGCTTATTCGGGTGATACCTTCTATGCCGGACCTTATACATGCTTACTCGGGTAATACCTTCTATGCCGGACTTTATACATGCTTACACGGGCTATACCTTCTATGCTGGACCTTCTTCTATGCCAGACCTTATACATGCTTATTCAGGTGATACCTTCTATGCCGGATCTTATACATGCTTACTCGGGCGATACCTTCTATGCTGGACCTTATACATGCTTACTCGGGCGATACATTCTATGCCGGACCTTATACATGCTTACTCGGGCGATACATTCTATGCCGGACCTTATACATGCACACTCTCCTTTAGCATTTGCATTTGGACATTCAAACCCTCCCCTCTGCAAACAATTTAAGCAACACCAAGCTTCTATAATGTCCTCGGTCTTCCTCTTCCAATTACACTCGTTAGTGCACAAAGTAACCAAATGATGATGATAGGTTATTTATAATGCGCTTAATACCCAGAGGTTTCTGAGCGCAAACCCGGGCATCGAACCTGTGTTGCTCTGTGTCGTCTTGCTTCCAAGGCGAGCACGTTGCCGCTGAGCTATCCTCCAATAATTGGTATATGCTGCTCTGATTTGTAAAAAAAACCCTCAGCTATTTGCTTTGCTAATACAGTTTTTGAACTTGCTTATTAAACCCCTGCATGGGTTTAGGTGCGTAAACACAGCTTTGACCCCGCCATGTTGCTTAATACTTCACCACAATCCATAAAACCCAGCCAAACCACACACAAATGCACTGAAACACACACCAACACAACTCTCTCATGCATGAAACAAATGACCACGACACTGGACTCCCCCTTATGGATACAACAAACCAGAGTGCACAATTATACTTTCACCCTAACCGCACATGGTTCACAAAATAAACACTAGTACACAACTGAGGCACTGAGTCTTACCTTTACGGTTACAAGCCGTGCTGCCCAATCCAGTTCACATGCATGACAACACACACAGGTGCCAGTTTCTCCTGGTTCTGAACCTATCCTATCATCCTATACTCACTAACATTCTGCGCCCTCTTTTCTTGCAGACCACATGAGCGCCTGGAGACCGCCCCTGGGTGGTAGCGCTGCGCGTTATAAATCAACATAGCAAAACAATCTATTAAAGTGGAACAAGCCTGGAACTCCATCAGGGGAAGTGATGCATAAACCAAAGCCATTACAATGACAGTGTTCAAAAACATGACTGCAGAACTATGAATGCCTGGCTTGCCACCCAAAGACATTCGCACGGTGTTCATTCAGAAGACTTTTTTTGGGTAAGGTAACAAGGGCCCTCATTAGGTCTACTCGGCTCAGACTCCCTGTTTCATAGTCTTTGAGAGAGAGAGAGAGAGAGAGAGAGAGAGAGAGAGAAAGAGAGAGAGAGAGAGAGAGAGAGAGAGAGAGAGAGAGAGAGAGAGAGAGAGAGAGAGAGACACGCCTCCCACCCTTATTGACATTTCAATGGTTCACAGTCAACACAAACAGCTGTAAGGAGGTTATGAACTCAATGAAAATGCCTCTCAGGGGAGAAATAATGAGGCTTGCTGGACATTAGCGGGGCATATCGCACGTCTGATTGATCTTGCCCTGGGAGTGCATCTCTCTCACTCTGCACACAATGCGCTCTGGGAGTTCTGACAGTGCACTGGGGAATCCCATGTTTCTCTCACAGCAACACCAAATGGACGAACAAGCCCCCACGTTTCTGGGGCATGATGGAGAACGTCTCAGGCCAATCACACAACCACTCACTGTCTAATTTCTGTACTTCCTGCAGATTCTAGAACCGCCCCACAGGTATGTAATCACTGCAGGAACAAAATGCATTTGCCCTTTTCTGATCAGCGCCATGCTTTCATCATTCTGAACTGCAAAGACAGGCATGCAAACTATCAAAAAACGACATACCTCGCCCTCATTCCCTCTCTTGCCTGTACAACTCTTACATGTGCTTTAACCCTTCTCCCCCTTTTCCCTCTTCTGCTGCCCAGTTTTACTCTCTCAGATAACAAGGCTTGGATTCCCCTGCCAAGGGCACAATAAAAGAGCCATCTGTGGAAATGGCTATGCGTGACTTTCATGTTTCCCAAATATATTTTCCACCTTGCACTGTATATGACTGTATATTCGCCCCTGACTACAATTTCTGCACTGTTTATTCTCAAGTGCTTGCATGTTCCCCGTGTGTCTACTTTGTTTCTGGCACACTGGACATCCCCCATGATTAACATTGTGTCTTTGGTGTGTGTGTGTGGGTGACCCTGCCTTGCTAGTTTCTGCCATTGGGTTTAGTCCACTCTGTCCCCTACACCTGGGGTTTGTGGGGGAGGAGGGGGTTGTGGAATTCCTCTAGCCCTGGGAAAGGACTCCAAAGAAAACCAGTTGCCACTGCTGTTAAACCTGTTCCCCGCCCAGTTACCAGAATTCTAGAGCCAACAATCTTGCCTGTCCATTTTACCCACTTGTTCTACCCTGTAATATCCAACCCCACTTTGTCCTGTCCTCCCTGAGCTCTGCGAAAAGAGTTCCACTTGTGTGTCCATCATGTGTGGGGAGGTGGGCTCTGGAAAGCCACTTGTCCACCACCTGACATTTACCCTCCCCTCTGGGCCCCAACTGCCCTGCACTCTATAATCTCAACTCCCCTCATCCGGTAATCGCACAGAATCTAGTTTCCTCTAGAGTGGGAATGGGTGGGTGTAGGCTCTAGAAGTACAATTATCCTCCACCCCATAACTACTTGAAAATGAGTGCCCCGCCGTGCACCTCATCTCCCCTGGAAACCACACAAAACACATACTGGCAACAGCAAAACAAACCAGTTTCACTTGTTGTGTTCCTGAGTGAGGGGCTGGCCCTGGAGTGGGCGAAAGCAACAGCAACAGACTTAGCCTTAAATAAGCCTGTGGAGAGAGGACTGGGGTCTCTCGTTTTGGTTGCTGGCGATGTGGTGTGCTGACCATGTGGGTTGGGGTCAGAGGCTGCAGTGCCCCTTTTAGAAGGTACTCTTTACCCAGTCTGGCCTTATCCCTCTCCCCTGGTTCCTTTCCTCCCCAACCTGCTCTATTTTTCTACCAGTGGGTCTCCTGGCCTCTCTGCCTCTGCTTCCCCCTGCTTCTTTCTCCTGGCCTCTCCTGGCCTCTCTGCCTCAGCTTCTTTCTCCTGGCCTCTCTGCCTCTGCTCCCCCTGTGTCTTCCCCTCCCTGTGTCTCTGGCTCCCTCCCTCTCCCTGTGTCTTTGTATCCATTCCTCTCCTTGTGTCTCTGTGACTTTTTCCCTCTCCCTGTGTCTCTCTCTCTCCCTCTGTGTCTCTCTCTCTCTCTGGCTCTCTGCCCTCTCCCTTTCTTTCACTCCCTTTCTTCCTCTCCCTTTCTTTCTCGCTACCTTTCTCTCTCTCTCCCCCCCCTGCCCGCCTCCAGCAGCTCCCTCTCCAACCCTCCCCTTTTTTCCTTGGTGCCTCTTCCCCCCCTGCATCCAATGGTACTCCCCGGGTTCCATGACAGTGGTTGTGCCTAGCAAGTCCAGTGTGTCTAATTTGTCCTGCTGGCAATGGGTTTACTCCTCTTCCTGTAATAAATCCATTACTGTTTTCTACAAAGACTTGGTGCCTTCATTGTGTTCCCACTTTTCCATGTAACCTGCCTGTTATTGCCAGAGGGGGGACCCAGTCCGCCTGCGTACACAACGGACCCCCACCGAGTCTGTTGACTCCCTGGTCCAAAACGGGGGCCCTGGCTGGGGTCTCCCATGCGGCCTCCCCCATTTTGGCCTGCCTCCCACTTCCACACACCTCTCAAACAAACCTTTCTGCTTTTAGACCACTATGGAAGAGAGTAGCACAATATAAAAAAACTCTTAACATAACATTTACCCGTCGGCGGGTCTGGATTCATATCTTCCAGAGAAGGCGACAGGACTTCTAATAGATTGTAATGTGAGACCTCTTGGGCAGGTTAACCCTGTATGTGGGTGAATGATGGCTTGCTATGCATTAACACACATCTTTCTCTATTTTAGCAGGTATAGCCTGCCTTTGGGTGAGACTGGCTCCCCTCACACGGGCACCAATGGCTTTCTTTGTGCATCAGGTGGATCTGCCTATGTTTTACTTCTGAATGACAATGCAGTGGTGACTTAG
The DNA here is from genome assembly GCF_040938575.1 of Ambystoma mexicanum. NCBI lineage: Eukaryota > Metazoa > Chordata > Amphibia > Caudata > Ambystomatidae > Ambystoma > Ambystoma mexicanum. The sequence goes on along the minus strand of NC_090938.1, from coordinate 635,428,904 downwards.
GATCTGGCGCAATGGAGCCCGTTGTCAGTGAGACACACCAGCCCACTTCTCTTTTTTATCCCTTTATGTTCCGCAGTGAGTGGATATAGACCTTAATTTACATAGGAAATCCTCAACGTCCTGGCACAGAAAGGGCTAAATCATCAGGGTTTTCAAATCTATGACGTTTGATCAATTTCCATGTCTATGTCCGAATGAGTATCCCCATTCAATGGAGTAGCAGAAAATACACAGTGAGAAGATTGCTCAATGGTTGTGTTGCATAGTTTTCCAGGAGCATTCCTTTTTATGGCGTATTGCCATGGAAACCAATGTTATGTGGTTCTGTTTAAGAATGCCAAGAACTTGTGGATTCATCTTTTGAGGTGATCATTAGCCGACAGCCTTCATGGCCTAGTTAGTTTATCCTATGAAAGGGAACATTGTTTTTCTTTCTGTAGATGCAAGGTGCTCAAGCAGGGTCAGGTGTAGGCATTGATCTGTTAATGTTTGGTTTATGAGTAATTGCCAGAAACAGCCAGGTGTTGTGTTGTGTCCTTACTCGGCCTCATTATAAGGGTGGCGGTAGCCGTGCCGGTAAATACCGGCACGGCTGCCTCCGGAGTCTGTTTTTTACTGGCACCCGGCAATGGGGATGTACTGGGGCATTCCGGCCCTGCCAGATCCGGTAATCCTCCTTCACGGGGTGCCGGTAAAAAGGACACCCCATTCCCATTGAGTCCTATAAGGCTCAATGGGAAAGGGGAGGCCGGTATTGCCGGCACCGTTAATAACGGTGCCGACACTACCGTGTAGGTCTGCTCGCCGGTGCCGTTTCGCCTGACAGGTCAAAACTGCCAGGCTGACAAGTACCCGTGATCAGACCTTGTAGTTTGCCAGTCCGGGGACAACGGTACCGGCAAGCTTACCGGTACCATTGTTACCGGACCAGCAACCTTGTAATGAAGCTCACGGTCTTTTTAGAAGTTTTCAGTAGTGAATGCTATGCATTTTGAATGATTTTTTTTCCTTAAAAATGGGAAGCAGGACGTTTACATTAAACTTCATATGTGAGTTCCATGCCTTAACATCGATGCTAAAAAATTGGTCTCTCTTAACATCAGTGTAAAGTCGTTGTTTGAAAAGTATCGTTTTGGGCATTGGGAGACCTCACTCATATACCACTGTAACTTTCCCCATAAAGTTTCTAACAGGCATCAGGTTATTCCCTACGGCCCAATCCAGTGCCTCGTTCACTGAGAAGCCATGATTCAAAAATGACCATATACACTCACAGCTGTCCTGTCTGTAGAACCTGAACGATCGTGCCCATTTGGGGCCTGCGGGTGTGTAATGTACAAGGGCTTTGCGCTCTCTTTTCTTGTCTTTGGTTTCAACATACCCAGACTCACAATGGCACATGGCACAATGGCACAATGGCACTGTGGAAGCCTTAGACTCCTGATCACTGCTGAGCCTAAATTCAGCACTTCCTCCACTAGCCCGTTCCTATATCACTCTCCGCTGTCCTCATCCTCGTCCATGTTCCACCTCCCCCTGCAACATCTGGTCCTAAATTCACATTCTCTCACTCACTGTTAAGGACACTGGTCCTCCGCTCTGTAATAAGGCCTGTAAGGTGGCCTTACTCTGGCACAATATACTGTACAAGTAACAACGCGCGTTATAGCCTTTTGGTCGCAGTCAGGAATAGTGACATAACATAACATAACATAAAATAACAGGTGGGTACCAGACAGTCACGGCAGACAGGAGAACTCCCTACCTACCCTGCTTGCTGCCTATCCACCTCTGCCTTTCACAGTCTAATGAACTCAGCCTGCACAGGGAGCTCAGAGTTTATTTTCTCACTACTGATGGCCACGCAGTACTATACTTTGATGGCCTACTCCCAAGTAAGACTTCACCCTGTCTCACTGTCACCTAAAATAAAGTGAAGCACGGTATGATATGGAACACACGCTTATGCCAGGCTTTTTCAATGTTACTGGACGGGTTTGATCACTCGTTCCTTTACCTGCTGTTACCGTGAACTCTCACTTTTATAGAGAGTTGATTATTGACTAGGGCACTCTTGGCTCAGGCTTGGCAGTCACAGAATTAACATTCTGGAGTTTGACCTGGGGGTGCAAAGTGTAGAGACCCGCAGGCAAAGAAGCTACCAAACTTCCAGGATTTCCCGAGTACACCCTCAAGCCCCTCATGCATCCAACATTACATTGTGTACTAACTTCCAATTCTCCAATTCCACACAACCCACGTATCATACCACTTAAGGACATATCTGCCTCCCTTCTGAAGAACTAGGGTCCACCTAACAGGGCTGAAACACACCCACGCTATCCCAACACATTCTTCCCCCGCTGCATCCCTTGCTCCTTGTGCTTGTAGCATCTATTTCCCATGTTCCTATCCTCTTATCTTCTAGCTTATTTTGTGTCCTCCATCAGGCTACAGTCTAGCTACTCCTGGTGGGCACAGCGCGTCATTCCATGGTCAAGCCTGGGTACTATGAAACTACTACTGTGGGGATTTGATGAGGGCAGTAGGATAACTCAGTGGGTTGAGCACTCGCCGCTGTGATCTGCAGGTTGCAGAGTCGAATCCCGGCAAGGCCAACTTATCATTCATCCATCAGGGGCCAATAAATGAGCATCACTTTGGTTGGATGGCATGTACAAATGTTCTATGCACATTGCTTTGTCGAAAAGCGCTATATAAATGAGAAGTCTTTATCATTTGTCCCGCTGCAAAGCATATTAACATGGTATATAGTTTAACAAAGAGGAAAGGGGAGAAGAACAGTAAATGAAAGTCTGAATACAATGGGTTCCCCCTTCTGCATCAAAACACTGATACTTTAAAAATGATACCTTTACACCAATGCTAAGACTTACTGTTGCTCTAAATGCCATTCTAAAGACTTCTAAGCACTTTCTTCTATTAGGGTTTCTTGAGCAGTGCCAAAGTAAGGCCCTCTGAGGCCTCGAGGAACCTACGCTTTGCAGCACCGTTTGCTCGTAGCTTGCAATCTTTTGAAGCATCTATGGTGTCATGCTGAAAAAAAAACCATTTGTTTAGATGTTGCAACACTTATTTCATGGAAAATCAGATTGTTGTATTATTTTATATCTGGGTTGTTTTGTAACTTTCACCAATACAAATGGACGTGTTTTGTGTTCTACCAGTCAAGAAAAAAAAAAACTTCCATATTTTCTTTTGAACCCGTCTGCTGACATTGTGCACCCTTTTATTGAAACAATTGGGCCTATGTGTACGCATGTGCAGTTGTTTTACTCTGTTAAAGTTGCATCAAAGTTTGCATTGGGGGCCTTTCATAATGAGGCGCAGTCTGTGTAGGCTCCAGACAGTTCTACTGCTACACCAACACATGGAGGGAACGCACTGTATCCTACAGGGATCCTTTAACCTTGTGGGCACAGGGCACACACCTAGTGCAGTGTACCCAACTGATCATTATGCCCTGTTCCTGAGTACCCCATGCCAAGATTCCAAGTTCCATGCGTGACACCTCGAGCCAGTCCTGGTTTTTGCTTCCAATTGCTTGTTGGAACGTGTAGTTTAGTTTTCCCCGTTGTAAGGGTGGGCCTACAAGTCCCAGCATGCAGTGTGGGGAAAAATACAGAACTGGCTTGAAGAGTCTGCATGGAACTGGTTGACTTGGCAGCGTTGTGAGTAGGATATATTTATGGTATTCGTAGCATTATTTGTTCTCGATGTGCCAATTAGATCAGGTCCTGCAATGTTAGTTACTACCGAAAGGGAACATGCTCCACACACGTGTCATTGCACGGCGATGTGTTTTGAAAAACTTAAGAGTGATGATGGCGCTTGCTAAGTCTTTAGGCTACACAGAGATATCTTTGTAAGGCGGAAGATGCTGCCAGGTTTGGGACCAATAATGAGTAGAAAAAGCAAGGCATAAAGGACTCCAACCCTTAGTATTGGGAACAGAGTCATCTGCTTGATCTTTGAGTCCAGATGGCACAAGAGCATTAAATGCATGGTGGTTGCCTCCACAGAAGGACAATGCAGACAGACTGTCCTCGGGTCTATGGACGGCACCTCTGGGCATGGACACAACCAGTTGACAGAAGGTCAAATCGAATATGCATGATGAAAAACCTGTCTTTGGCCTTTAGGATCCAGTCCAAGTCCTACATCCAATTGCTAGACCTGGGAATCATAGAAGGTTTCCTGTTACTTAGCTTCAACATTTCCTTACCTAACCTCTTAGATTCCCAGATAGTCTTCAGCTTTCTACTCGCCAACCCAACATAATTTTTTGTTGAGTTTGAGACAGGGAGTATTTTTCAAACAGGAGACTTAAATGGCCAATGCATCAAAACACAGTTAGAGAAAGACCTTTGGTGGGAACTGACGCTGAATGGCCAACTGTGGTTGTCATTTCTAAATGACTGGAATCTCTCAATGGCCAAGGGTAAGATTGCGGGAGATGTCCCTCCAGCAACCTCTTGGAAGAGGGGCTCGCAGTGGTCTAATATGCACTACATTCTTTTCAGCCAGTTCAAAGGATTTACCATCTAGTCAACAGGGTGGAATGATCGTTTCATGTTAACAGTCTCTTTAGAAGTCATTACAACGAGTAGGGTTGATCGATATGCACCTGCTATACATGTGAATAGCGGGAGAAATCGCCTTGTAAAGTTTGAACGTGGCGACTCACGCTTAAACCAGGAACTCATGCGAAGGGTGCAGCGTAAGAAGGTTTCAGAATATTGTATCTTCTATAATCCTACAACATTCATGACTTTTTTATGGGACGTACAGGCATCAAGTTATTTTGAGCAAGCCCAACAACTCCTGCTTGGGGGCTGTTTGTGTGCGGTCCTGGCGCCTATGGCGCCAGGCTCATATGAAGAGTCAGTCCTTGCGCCATAGGCGCCAGGCTCACTGAGTAGAACCTGATGCAGACCATGCTGCAAGCTTGCCTGGTGCAGACCATGCTGCAGAGCTCCAAGCCAAATGAGGCTTGGAAGGGACTATTTTACCTAGGGACTATTTTTTACTCGGGTGGGGCTGGGGAAGAATACTTACCTGGGACTACTTTGGAGGCTATTTAAGCCACGCCCGAAGAGCAGCACATGCTTCGTGTTATTCTGCATCCAGCAGCGTAACGCTCACCGTGTCTGCAAGCCTGCATCCAGTCTTCTGCCACGCCCGGCTCGAGTCTGCAGCTCCTAGAAAAAGGGAGGAACAGAAGGAGAAAGGTTAGAATAAGAGCAAACCTTCGATCCTTACCTGAATTCCGGATCCACCGCACCTTCCAGCTGGAAGAAAGAAGCATTTACGCGCGCCGCCTCGCCTGCTGCAGCGCCGCGCTGAACTCACCGGCCTTCGAGGCTTCCTCACGATCCACCGCATCCTTCTGCACGTTCCCGCCACATTCTGGCACCTAAGGGGGGGAACACAAGAACAGCAAAGGTGAGCCAAGGAAATAAACAGAGGCAATAGTAACTACCCCCATAGACTTACCTGATTACCGCCGGGGGTACTATTCCTCTTCACGGGTCGGCACAGTCTCCATTGCATCCCCGCCGCACCCCGGCCCCTAAGGGTAACAAAAGGACGACAAGGTGAGACAACGGGATAAATAAGGGGAACTCTTCTCACCGCAATAGACTTACCTAATTTTACCGCCGGAGGCACAATTCCCCGAACTTCATATTTTCTCACCACACCTGAATAAGGGAACAAGCAGCTTACATTCTGGCCTTATTTTATTGAACTGTGTAGGATAAGCCAAATCTTTACCTGAACTTCGTCAGCTACCATGAGGAACTCTTCGCCGGGGTCAAGCTGTAAACTGCAAGGAATCGGACAAGAGTGAAAGTCAGACATGTGAACTCTTACGAACTACATATTTTTGGGAGTCAATATTGTTCTGGAACTCACCAATTCCTTTGAGCCAGTGAAGCAACTGGTTATCAATGCGCCCCTGCGCTCAATGCAGGATGGAGAGCCTATCCACCACTTTGAATGGCCTGATCCTAAGTGCAACATCGTCAAAATCATTCCAGAGGGGAGGCCCAAAACTGTTTGGGCCCTGGGTCAATGTTTCTCAAGCATTCAACACAGTTGATAGAGATCGGTTATGGCAGTAGCTGTGAGAGTGGGGATTTCCAGAACCCCTGCTAGCAATAATCATTGAACTTCACTGGAAATATTTTCTGAGAATAAGATTGGACGCAGGAGGCAACTTGTCATCTCATATTCCGACCTTTAAGGGTGTGAGACAAAGCTGCATGATAGCCCCTTGCCTCTTTAACCTTTATTTGGCTGATTTAGCTAGACATCTGATGGGCAAGGGCCTTGCGAGCCCCATCGTAGGATCGGAACAACTGAATTGGGTGGCATATACAGACGACATTGTGCTGTTAGACTATACCCCCATTGGGCTTCACCATCTTTTGGGCGCATTGGGTAGTTTTGCTGTAATTAACAACCTTAAACTTAATCCTTCCACATCTACAATAGTCATCTTTAAACGCCCTCTGTTAGAGGACCCTAATTCCATCTGGAGAATGTCTGACCAAGTGGTGGCTACCGGTAAGGAAGTTCTTTATCACAGATTTATTGTCCGTTCCTTTCCTTCGCAAGGCTATTTTGCGGGCATTATAGAGGGAAAACTCACTCAACTAGTGAGTGAAATGAAGAAATTGTAAGTTCTCGGTATCACCTCTGATCAAATACTATATCAGTAAAGTGATCCCCATCTTGATATACGGCATAGATGTCAATCCTGCAATTAACAAAATATATTCGGAAAGACTAGAAGGCGCACTGTGGAAAAATGTTTTGTCCCTCCCTCAGTCTCTCCCAATCTCCGCTCTGAGATATGACTTGGGTCTGCTTTCCCTCCACTTGCATATCGAGTGGAGAACACTATTTGTTTTCCGATCAATTTGGGAACCACAAGCAAATTCCATTTACGAAGATCTGAACAATGAATTAGTTAAAAATGATAACCTCTTTCTATCTGGTTTGGCGAATTACACATCAGAAATTTTGAATTCCTGCGAAAGTGAAGTTATTGATCTCATTAACAATCCAATGCTTGTAAAAAAGTGCCTAAAAAGAAAAGACTGGATAAAAGCGATTGGTGATCTAAGGTAAAAAAAGTTGTCTAATTCTAATTTAGCATACGACAAACTTCAGGTACACCTACCAGGTTACCTAACCCGCTTTCCCAATGCGAGAGGCAGGAATTATTTTTTAAGATTCAGGTTAAATCTACTACCAACACGGGAAATCCTCCACTAGACACAAGGATCAGTATAGTGATAAAGAGTGCCAACGTTGCAATCAAGTGTATGTTGAGACACTTATGCACATTCTGATAGACTGCCCGGGCAGTCTATTCTACTCTGATAGCCCCCATAGGGCTCAATGGTAATGGGGGGGGAGCTAACAATGGGCCTGTTAATAACGGGCCCGTTGTTAGCTCCCTGGTCCCCTCGCCGGACCCGCTCTGGTCTCTGTTAAAACCAGACGTCCAGAGCGGGTCCCGCTCTAGAACCTCATAATAGGGCGGAATGGAATTAACGGTGCCGGCACCGTCACCATTACCGGCGCCGTTCCTTCCAAAAATACATACCATCAAGAGATGGCATCAAGTTTGTACAACATCATTCCCACACAAATTGCAATCCGTCGACATTGTTAGACTTATTTCGAATGGACTGCATTCCCACTGTTTTAACCAAGTTGACCCTCACTCTTAGGAATTCATTTCTTAAGATTCGGTTTGGAAAGCACGTCAAGTAGTTTGCCAAAAAGCCCTTGGCTTATCCAGCATTGTCAAAGAACTGAAAACTTTTCAAACCCCCTCATTTGTGTAATGGCTAGAATCCTGTCCATTCTAGATAAAGTCTGCTTAACTCCAACTGCATTCTCGGCCAGTTGCAGCAGAGAGCGATCGCACCGGTCCAAAAGAAGAACCACATAATTGCGCAGTCCCCACAGAAGCGAATTAGAACCTCTGTTTAGTTCATCAAATAAGTCCTCATAAATAGTACCCTTTGAGGGCAACATCACCAGCCTACACAATGTCATAATCTTCCAGTCCATGGACATCTTCAAGAACTGCAATCCCAACTCATATCTCAAGCTAACCGTTGAGCAGCTGGGGGGATATGAAGAAACCTTTTCCATATTTTCTCCTCGATTCGTGCCCAGTTTATTTTGTGAGGGTGAGAAAACACTTCCAGACCGTACAGCAGGGATGGAATTACCTTGGCTTTGTAGAACTTTATTATAAGACATATCGAGAACTTACGAAAGGAACTATGCATCTTTTTCATTTGCTCTATAAGCTGAAGTATTTTGAAGTTGAAGACTAATTCTAGGGCATCCAGTGTTTGGAATGATCGCAGCTCAAGGCCCAGATAAGTCAATTCATTAACCACCAGTATTTCCTGTTCATTAAGCAGCCATTTATATCGGGGCATAGCTTTACAAGGACTCTGAAAGACCAGGATTTTGGACTTTGCTGGATTAACCTGCAACTCATTCAATTCAACATAAGCACCAAAAGGTGTAAAAAAGCGATGAAGACCCTTAGGGGAATAGTCCAGCAGGACAATATCTTTCTTTTTTCTTTTTTTTTTCAGCGTAGGCTATCCATAGGATAGGGTAATTCCCATTTTTGGGCTAACCATTGAATGGCCAGCCAAAGCCTCTCCCAGGTCGGCCAAATAGAGGTTAAAGAGGCAGGGGGCAAGAATACTCCCCTGCCTCACGCCTCTTTCCGTTGGATCTTCCCAAGATACATCTCCCTGAGCGTTTAATCGAACCCGCAGGGAAGAGCCTTAACGTAGAGCCATAATAATGCCCATTAGTCCTTTCGGAATCCCCAACACCAAAGGCGTTCCCCGTTGACTGTGTTGAATGCCTTAGAAAAATCGAGCCAGGCTCCATATACTCCACCACCATTTTTCCCCCACAGACGATTGAGCAACGTCAATGTCAAACAGGTTTCACCGTAACTATATGGTGGCAAGTGCCAGCACAGCGCCTTCAAGTACCGATCACTGGAAGTTCACTTGCAGTTCAGAGCCAAATGGGCAATGCATTGTGGGTATGCAAATTAGCTCAAATGTCAACCTTTGCTCCAGAAAATTGTCTTTGTCTATAGCGCAGCGCTATTTTATCCAAAGCGTTTTTTTTTTTTTTGTATCTACTCACACACGGACTGGCACAGTTTACTAAGCTAAAGGCAGAATCCCCAGCACTATACTGAGCTGACAAAACATCCCTGAGTCTGGTAGGGAACTCCCCTCCGCTTGTTTGTGTGCAAGCCCAGGGAATCGGAGCCAGCTAAAGGGGCGACCAGGGTGTGCGGTCACACAGGGGCGCTTGGCCGCTAAGGGGCCCAGTAAACTCACACAATGTAAAGTGTCATCATGACAGTTTATATTGTGTGAGCCGGCGACGCCCTTCACTTGACGCTGTCACTCACTAATAGAAAGTCTTTGACTGACTACATGACGCTCATGTAACGCGTCACAATGACTTTCTGTTAGTGAGTGACACAGGCGCAGTGCCAGCGGCTATTCAACAATCACCCCCCGCCAGGCGAACAGCAGGGGGCTCGCCCTGTGCGAAACATCTCACACATGGGGCTGGTAGACCTGGGGCCGGCACTGCTGGGAATGTTCTTTTCGTCCTTTCAATGTTTTTCCTAAAAAATACTTTATTCGCTAGAAAAAAGAGCAGTTCCTATTTTAATCGGTTTTGTTTTACCTTTGAAAAGTGTGTCACTTTCAAACTGTGACAATTGCGTCACTTTCAGGCTTGGCGGGAATTTTTCTTACGCCGTGTTCCAGCTTTAAGTTTCCGGCTGCTTTCCCGCAGTCTGGAAAAGGGCGCATTGAACGGTTTCAAGCAGAGTCCATTTTCATGCACTGGGAGAGCCAGTCAAACACTGTATCAGGTTCCCCAAAGCGCCTTATTTATGGGGAGAGAGAGCCCCCTCTGTAATCCACAGATGCTGCCCATTGTCGCCCCCCCTCCCGTCGCTCAAGTGCGGGAGATGCGGGGGTCCAGTTTCTCTCCGGAGCCGCCCCCTGGGAGCTCTCAGATGCCGGCACGTATGGATTGTGTTGCAGCAGGCCACGCCATGTACTGGTGGAGCTGTTGAGGAGGGTCCCCCCAGAACATGGGCACGCTGCTGGGCCGTCTTCCTGTCGCACTTGCCAACACACCCTGTGTTTGTGCGTAGGAGTTCCCCAGTGTTTTGATTGTAGCGTAGTTCAAGGATACGAAAACACGGGCCAGCTGCAAAATTGTGTGTTTGTTGTTTCTCTTGCCCCCCCCCCCCCGTGTTTGTGGGAGGATCTTGGTCCTTAGGCCTCAACAGGCATGCAGCTACAACTCCTGCAGGATGAGCTGTGTTATGCAAGACTCAATTACATAGCATAACAGGGCATAGCAAAGACTTTCACTCATGCAACAATAACACAATTCTAGGTGGCAGCATTGGGGCCACAGATGTAGGAGCACACAGAGACACCATTTTGTCCCTAAAATCATGACATCTGCCCGACTGTAAGGTAGACTTTTTTTAATAGTGTGAAGTTAACAACTTGTAAGGACTAAAATTTCCGTGGTTATGTCACAGTGAGATTACACGCTTTCTTTAAGCAGTGAACCCAGGATTATAACCCCCTCTGCAAATTAGGCATTTCATCACATGCTTTCTGAGCTCTACTTAGTACAAATATTTAAGTTGTGGCTTTCAAGGACCACAGTGATGCTGTCGTATAGTGTTTACTTGAAAAATACATAAATCCCATAGTGAAGCAACCTGACCATATGTAAATACTTATGGAAAAATGTTAAGCCAAAAGAATATCATTGTACCTTTATTTTCCACACCCTGAATGGAAAACTACAGGTCCTAGAATAATAAATAATAATAGCCTAATACATCTTTATACAGCACTGTGTTTTCAGCACTTTTTAAAGATACTTTTAAAAATACAGGAGGTCCTTTTACTTAACATTGTACATTTTATAGATAGCACTTGTTGCGTTTATGTGCAAAGAGGGCCCCTGCATGCAATTTCAGTCATTTGCACCGTAAAGTGTAACACAAATGTGGAAATGCATGGGTACACTTTCGTTATTTCCCTTTGTTGTGCACACTGAGTAAATGCCATTTGCTATTTAGGCATAGCAGGCAGTGTTTGCAATGGATTACTTTGGAAACGGCCTGCTCTTAGCTCGTGTGAAAAGCTGTCAGATTCTATAACATTTCAAAGCGCTTGCGCTAGCATGAAAATGTCATGCTGGCATGAACGTTTGTGCCTTTGTATGATGGAGTGGATAGGGGTGGCTGAAAAGGCCAATCCGTTCTGTGCCCCTTCCCTCACTGCCGCTATGCAAATAAATTACAATATAGCGCAGTGTAAAAAGCATGCCGAAAACTTTTACGTATTCATTATAGCCATGCTTCTTATGCTACTTCTTAAAAAACATGAGTTCATCTGGTATAGAGATAGTCATAAACTACCAGCTCGCTGTGATGCATGACATTGAGAACATTTGATATCCACATAAAAGCAAACCCTTTTTTAACATCTCAAGGTGGTGCATAGTGTGGGTTTAAACTAATCTTTAAAAGGGAGCTTTACATTTGCACCCACTTGAATTTTCTTGGAAGCCGACCGAGATCTGCTATTGATTGGAGCCATGTGGGGTCTTTCCGTTGGAAGTGCTTCATTGCAGTGCCAATGGCCTAACAATGGGAAGTGCTCTCCTGAGAAGAAAAGGAAAGCAATTGAAACTACTTGTACCGCAATGCTGACCTGTAAAATGTGCGCCAAGATACCCTTGGGTTAGGAGCGCGATATAAATAAATAAATAAATAAATAAACAAAAAAGGATCAGACGTAGACCCCATACATTGTCCTAATTTCGCCCTCTCATCACGGCTCTGAAGGTCAGCAGGCCCCTTCAGTTATGGAACTTCAGGGGGTGGGGACAAATTAGCCCAATGGTGCCGTGCCCATGAGTCCCGATGTTTGGATTTTCCCACTTTTCATCTGCGAAAGTAACCATTTTCATTTGATCCATGTTAACAGGAGGGCCAACATTTTTATGATTGGAGGACCCAAAATGTGCAAGTATGTAACTTGGCCGTCGCAACTACAGACATCCGGAGGTGAGGGGGAAGTGGCGGAACCGAAATGACTTTAGCAGGTCCTGCCAAATCAAAAAGACTGATGGGCACAACATTGAAACCCACACCTCGCACTGCCAGGACTTAAATGTGCACACCACACCTCCAATAGGATATACAATACCGAATGTAAAGAGCCAGCAGGGCTGAAACCGGCACACAGCACTGCCAGTGGGAGGCCTGCCGGTCCCTAACATAAAGTGACTGGAAGTAGGGTGGAAACCTGCACACCACACTTTCAATAGGAGGAAGGATCCCTGACATAAGTGGAGCAGGGCCAAAAATCATACAAGGCACTACTGGTAGGAGAGAGGATAGTTTACCTACAAAGAAACTAGAGCCAAAATACTGCACACTACATGTGTGGATTCGACCATCCGCATGGTGGGTGTGCGCTCGTGATTTTTAAAAAAATGTTTAATTAAATGGAATAATGGTAGACCAACCTCAGGAAAATGTGTGGGGCTAATCCACACACATTTTCCTACGCTCAAACCACGACAACAACATAGGCCTGTGTACTCTGTGTGGACGCAGCCTACAGGCACAGTCCACCCTGTCATATTTGGATGGGATATTACAGCCAGGAGTACACCATGTCGCCTCCAGAAAGGGGGAGGGCCAACACTACCCCTGCCATGGCCAGCCTGATTAACTAACTAAGGGTCCATGGATCAGCCCTGCTTTTCTGTTGGGTCCTGCAGCGGGTGGCAGCAATGATCATACTAATAGAGTGTACTTCAAACAGGCCCACATGGGGCCTGGTTGCAGAGGTTAACAACAGAGACAAGAAACCCCCACAACCTCTCATATACAACTGTGTCAACCTGAAGCCAGCTCCCACCCTCAGTGTCAATTGATAGTGAGCTGTCATGTCTGGGACTGCGTGTTTACAGTAGGTCTCGCCGGTAGGGGGACACCTTTCTTCAGGTACGAGAATGTGGTTTGCAGGAGCCAGAGTCTGGTCTGGCCGCAGCTTCAAAGGAAACCTGATGCTTTAATCAGGAACCACAGAGAGATCCATTAACCAGAGAGACTCTTTGATAAGCAACAGACAGGAAGATGTGGGGGACTTACTATCAGATGTTTTCACCCCTTTACCTTTCCTGTTGCAAAGCACTCTGGTTATGACTAATACATGCAGGAGATTGTTGGTAAGGACCCAATGATTGGTTAATTAAGGTAGGTTTAGCCTACACCAATTACTGAGGCCCACTTGTCTTTAAAAGAGGGACTTGGCGCCTCTTTTGGCAGATCATCTGACGACTTTGCAAGGAGTGGCGAGAAGAACTCATCATTGGACCCTGACTGAAGGTACTGTCTGCCTTATATCTTCCACCAGTGAAGGAAGGCCAGGACCTCGAAAGAGGGAAGCAAGATCCCGCCCCTAAACATCTCCCAGGGAACAGAGGGAGATAAAGACCTCAGAGGACCCTCCGGCCACTCCAGAACCAGTAAATGGCCAGCACACAGCGTGCCCTGCTATGCTCTGTAGCAAGCTTCCTATGCAGCTTTGGGTTGTCTGCCTTAAAGGATGATGCAAGCCCATTGAAGAAGGTGGGAGAAGTGCTTCAACAAGCATCAACCACCATCCGCCTTAAAGGACATTTTCGAGCCAGTCGAGTTCCTCGAGCTGCAACCGACTGCAACGCTGATTGTGGTTAAGCCACAGTTGCTTAAAGACATCTGCATCTGAGACTTCTCACCAGTGTTTCAGAACCGCCGGCCAGCAATGAGTCAACGATTCCTGACCCCGAGCCTCCGTGTAGGTTAGCCTGCAGCCGTCAGTCCAGCTTCGCTTGCCTAACCGTCTTGCCACCTGATACAGGTAGCTCACTCCCATCTTGAACTCAGTCACAGAAGCCTGCAAAGCGCCCTGAAGCCGACTCGGCCCTGTCGAGTATCAGGAACACCTATAGCACACGGTACATTGTGGTTCTTTCCCCCTGGTCCTTCCCAGAAGGCCCCTAGAGACATTTTAAGAGCCATTGCTCCCTTTGTGCTGAAGCCAAGAAACCTTAAACCTTAAAATGTTGTGGTTATTAATTATACCAACTACCCTCCTGTCAGTATCCAGAATGCAGCCGTTTCCCTTCTTTGAAATTGTCTATTCTCTGCATTCCTTTACAGGGTGGGTTGCATTTCATTGTGATGCTAGAACTGTCTGTTGTGATGTAAATAAAGTAGATATTTGGATTACAACCTTAATGGACAGTCCCTTTTATAATTGGGTAAGACTTGTATTTTCTCTGTGTTGCAAATAACCAACTATTCACGACCTTTTGGAGATAAGCCTGTCGTTCCGTCCACGTTACCAAAAATTGGGCAAATCAGGTTTATAATTTGCTTGTTATTCCAAACTGTTAGGATCCCTTATGGTGTATTAGATTTGTCGGGCTGATTGATTGTTTAGAAACTGATATTCACCCCTGGACCACTGGTGCCCCGGAAATTGATTTGTCCAACTGCACTGCTAACAGAAGAGAGGATCCACAGCATAAGATGGAGGTAGGACACACACTGCACCACCACAGAGACAAATGATCCTGAAGTAGTGCCAAAACCAGCACTCCAAACTCTCAGAAGGAGAGAGGATCCCTAACATGAATAGGAAGTAGTGACGAAAACTGTACATCACACTGTTAGTAGGAGAGAGGATCCCTAACACTAGACAGAGGTAGACCCGCATTCCACACTTCCAGTAGGGGAGGGATCTAACAAGAAACAGGAGTAGAGACCGAAACCCACATCCTACACTGCCTGGCCAATGGATTCCTAACATAAAGTGAAAGTAGGGACAAAAGTCGCACTCACACTGCCAGTACGAGAGGGGATGCCTCCAAACACTACGTGTTAAGTGTCTCTCTTCGGAGTATGATTTTCAGCGGAGTTTGGAACTAGCAGATTCATTTTCTTTTCAAAATGGAAGACATAACCCCACCGATTGGTCATCAGCCAGGGGGGTTGGAGGGTAGCGGGGGGGGGGGGTGAGGGTGGCGACGGGGAGCAGGAGGTGTTTTGTTGCAAATGTGTGAGAAATGTTAACATTCAGGGGCCAGATTACAGAAACTTTGCACAGGTGCAAGTGGAAAATGTGCATGGTATGTGCCCTATTTTTAGAAACACTCGGACATATTAGAAAACTATTGCACCATGACAAGTGCAGTTTGGCATGGTATAAACAGCAGGGCAAAAATTATCCTCAGGCAAAAAAGATACATTTTCACTGCATTATTGCAACAGGGCAAATTATGCCCCCTTGCTAATACAGAATGGTATTAGCACTAGGGCAAAACGCATTGAAAATGTCTCTTTTTTGCACTGGAACAATTTTACCATGCCAAACTGCACTTTTCATGGTGCAATCGTTTTCTAATATGTCCCAGTTTTAAAAAAAAAATAGGGCAAGGTTTACCCTAGTGACCGTGCAAAGTTTCTGTAATTGGACCCCTGGAAGCTCTGAAAGGCGAATTGGCCTGGAAAAGGGCCCCCCTGGGTATAGCTGCCCTTGATTAGAACCCTACTGGTTTGGCATGGCCACCTCTTGGATGCCTCTTTGTGGCCCTGTCGCGGCGCTCACCACTTCCGGTTCAGTCTGTCGGCGCTGGCGATAGTGCACAGCGTCCGTATCGAGTGGGAAAGCAGCTGCCGGACCTGTAGGGGGTGCTCGTGGGGAAGAGCGCAGTCTTGGCGGGAGGGCAGGAGTGGGAGGCAAGACGCACCAGGCTACGACAATGCCTAGTGGATCGGCTGCTTGCCGTTCCACAGGGGCCTTCTCTTTCATCTGCCTCTCTCCTCAAAGAGCCATCTTCTGGGCTCTGATGTACTGATCAAAGCCGCCGCTTCCTCATTATGCACGTGGCGCACACACTGCGCAGGCTGCAGGCCGCCGCGCATAGAACTGGCTTTTCACTCGAACACCGAAAGACAGTGCTCAAGTCCTTACCAAGAGGCTTAGATTGGCCCTCGACCATTAGCCCATAGCTCTCAACCTTTTGTGTTCCCAGGGCCGGTGAAAACACACGATTTTGTTTTCGGCAGATAAGAGGCCACTGAAGTGCATTTTTGAATTTTTTATTTAATTGAACATTTGTATGGCGCCTACACAGCAGAACATTTTTCCAGGCACCACAAGAATAAGGTGGAAGGGTAACAAAGGAGGATAAAAACAACAATAAACGGTCCTACTAGCCCTTGTGACATTCGGATCGGGCAAGTGCAGCAAACAGGAAGTGCAAGGGGGGCGGAGGGGCAGGGTGGATGTAGGAGGGAAGTGGCTCGAGCGGCTCGGTAAGTGCTAGCGTATGGGCGTGTCCGGGGCTTGGTAGGTGAGTGAACTGATTACAGGGCGGAGACAACGGCCAAAAGCATGTGAGTTAAGATGTGTGTCCAGGGCTGGCCTTGGGGCAGGGCCGCTCGGACGATCACTCGGGGTGCCATTAGCCCCTCACCATGCCAGTCCGGGGGAGTCTTTCAAGGTGTCATCGGAGCTGGCGTTATTGGACAAGGTGCAGCAGGCGCCATATTGAAATTAAATGCGCCCGCTCTCAGGGCACATTTAATAACAATCAGCGCCTATTGAAAAATGTGGCGGCCCCCTGCATGACCAGGTAGGTGCAGGCGGGGGGGGTGCCACATTTTTGTTTTGCTGTCCCGGGGGCGCTGCCGTCGCTAAGGCCGATCCTGCGTTTGTCAACCGGTGGTAGCCATCCTCTGTCGTTTTTATCGTACCTGTGGAAGGTCACAGTGGGACATGCAATATTGGCTCCTATTTACCTCAGTTGTGTGTATTTGTCCTTCCCAGCTTTATCTGGGGGCTCTTGGACAAGCCCTGCAGGAATCATGGCAACAGCTCAGCGCTTCCTCACACCCCCCACCCCCTGCTGGTGGATGAGGATATGAAACGCTGCCCGAATATTCTGTAGGCTGACTTTTTGCCTGTCAGCTTTAGGTCCTCGGAGACCCCCCAGTACTGCCTTCCTCACTTTCCCTTCATGGGTGGGATTTTGGACTGAAAAAAGCGAAACATTGGAGTGGTATTTTTAACAAATAAGGTATTTTACTTATCTTGGAATTCTCCCACTGCAGTGGCGTGTCCATCGAGTGGCCTGGGGTTGCACGTGCTACCCCTGCAATCTGATTGGCCACCCCATTATCCTAAACTATGATCGTTAGTGCGCGCGCTCGTACTGCATGCCACCCCTGCATAAGTCACTGCCCCACTTGCGCCATCCCAGTCAAGAGTCTGGACACGCCACTGTCCCACTGATCTCTCGTGTTGTGTCCTATAGTTCAATAAACTGCCTGGAAACAGTGGACTAGCTGTGCAGAGGGCCTCCCAATTGGACAAGGTCTTACAAAGCCTACCTGTTTGAGCTAGCTAGTCATCCAGCTAAATTTATGGGGTGACCCCACTATACAAAGGGGTGCACCCTCTGTAACTACCTAACTCTACACATTAGAATGCTTTAAGATATTGTAGTGGGGCTGGTAACCTGCTTAGGCCCTGGCTGGGCAGGGCCTACCGGCACGTGGAAACCCCTGCGTCAAAGCTCATCACCAACCCTGGACACTCAGTGAAGCCTAATATCCTGGCACCCAAAGGCGCTGAGCAGAGCTATCAGACCCTCCTCGTGCCATGTGAATTATATGGGGGAACGGAGGATCCCAATGCAGTTTGAGCGCTCTACAGAAAGACTGAATACATGCTAACATGGCCGGCACGCTGCGTCCTGCTACTTCTGTGGACCAATCGGGTTTAGTATTAGGCTTGACCCACCTCTGCTCACGTTTCATTGGCTCCTCCCCTGTTTACGTTGACTCCCAATGCTTGACAGAGGCTGGTTCAGGACCCTTGTGCTGATGTTCAGCTTCATTCGTTTGTCTCTATACCAGCGGTTTGGAATCCGCGGCTCTCCACATGTTATGGATTAACCCTCCCTCACTACTATCTATGCTGTAGAGGGCTGATGGGAGTTGGAGTTCAAATGATTTGGAGAACCAAAGGTTGCAGACCCCAGCTCTACAACCTCCATCAGCAGATAGGGGCTGTTATAGGTCTCCCTCATTCATTTAATTATTAATTATCAACCTTTGGCCATTTTAAACCGCATATTTGATTTGTGCGCTACACAGTGCTTTAAGTGAGGTAAGAAATTCAGTGGGGGGGCTAATTTGGGGGAGAGGCTTCCATGGTGGGCGTGGCCTGAAAAATGCACAAACCATACTAAGGTGCACAAACAAATATATAAATATATAAATGTATTTAATCATTTATATAGTTGTATGTGTACCTTTACTATGGTTTGTGTATTTTTCAAGCCATCTTTTATAAACATAGAAATATACTTCACGCGGGGGGTCACAAGAGGAAGTTATAGTGACTGACAGAGGTGCCAACCAGCCACAGTGTGGCTGAAACTTCCAGTTTCAGTGATGCTGTGGCTGGCTGGCACTTCTGTCAGTCACACAGCTGCCTGACTTTAAAATGGCGGCCGTATCTCCTGTTGCGACAACGGCCGTGGCAGGATAATGTGTCCTGCCATGGCATGCTCAGCCCCACTTTCTGGAGACTGCCGGGGCCCGGCCCACTTAAAGTAGTGGCAATACATCATGGAGGACGACTGGCCGCCTGTTGATTGGCCGCCGCGATGGTCAGATTGTCCAATGGGTTATTTCATCTGGATATTGAAAGATGTATGCACGGGAAGTGTTCTCCTTGGTGGGGTGGGGCTTGGTCCCTTCGGTCAAGTGTGGGCGATAGTCCAGACTTCTTTTAAGTTAAAGATTTGCTTCATTTCTCCTGCATGCAAAAACTAGGAGCACTAAGGCAGAGGACAGTTGCTGGAAGGAGGCAGTGTGGGAGCGCTCAGTATATCACCATGCGTTTGCCATGAGCTACACACCAGTGCCGTTCTGAGAAAAGGGGTCTTTGGTCCAATGTCCTGGGCTATGAGGGTCGCTTCCCTTCTGGGACAAGCTCCTGCCACGCGGTTACATGGCCATCTGTCCTTACTCTCTTCAGAAGCTTTCTCAAGACCTGACCCGCTAAAGGTGTACCTACTTCTCACTCACGAGCCGCTTGCTCCATTTTATGTTATGTTATGTTAAAGGTTCTTGTACCGTGCACTGTTGCCACCTGCGTGGTCTCTTGGTGCTCTGGCAGAAATGAGCTGCTTAGAAGCTTCAGTATTGTGAGTCAGCATTTAATTTTAGTTTTGGCTATTAGGTGGTTCTTTAGTGACACCTAAGAGGCCAAAGCTATTGGCATATGAGTACAGATAGGCGGAAGATGAGATATGAGGAGGGTCACGCTGCCTGTGGGCAGGGCCGGCCTAAAGGCCAGCAGTGCCCTGGGCGAACTGGCGCCTCGCACATCGCGCCCCCCCTGGTTAACAGGGGGAGGGGCGGAAGGGGGTGGGGCCAGGAAGGGCAACTTTTTTTTTTAACCTCCTCGCTCCGGCAAGGAGGTTAAATAGGTGCCGTTAGCACCCCATTGTCATTGAATGAGCCCGCCATCGCAGGTTCATTCAATGACAATGTGGCGCCTGCCACACCTTCTGCCACCACGCCAGCTGGGGGGAGCGCTTGAAAGACTCCCCGTAGCTGGTGTGGTGGGGGGCTAATGGTGCCTTTTCTTGTGAAAAGTTTCGAGGGTGGAGGGGCGCATTTAAATGCACCCACCACCGCGGGCACCTTTTACAGTAAAAGGCCGCTTGCAGCGCCTTGTCCCACAACGTCAGCTCGGGGGAGCCCTTGAAAGACTCCCCCGAGCTGGGGTGGCAGGGGCAGGGTCCAACTCAATTGTCACGCCTACTACTCGGAAAGTGCGCGCTGGTGGCTCCAGCTTCCCCACCCTAGCAGCCATGCACTGGAGGCGTGCCACCTCACCTAAGACTCATTGAATCCACCTAGCCTTCCGTAAGGCTATCAAAACCAGACTCTTTGTTTAACCTGAACCTGTATCTTCCACTGCATATATGCTTGCCAATCTGTAACTAAGAGCCCTCCTGGCACCTGTCTGTAATCCTAAATTTGCGTATCCTCTGTAACAGCGCCTCGATGCCTTATGGGCTGCAAGCGCGCTTAAATAATGCAAATAAATAAAATAAATAAATAAATAAATAAAAAAAAGGCGCCCTCGGGGGCCTGTGGGTGCTGGTCAACATTTTACACACCCAATGAGTGCCAATGGCAATGCAAATCCCTATAGTCATCCGCACACACTACCTGCCATTTCCCACCCAAAACACATCCTCCTGGGGTATTTTGGAGCTAGCGCTTTCATGCGCTAGAGTCAAGTATGGGCTTTTTGAAGGCTTCCATTGTTATCTCTAAGCAGACTTAAGAAAAGTAATAGCTTAATTGCAGTTGTCAGTCAGCTCTTAGAAAGATACTGACTGTGCACTCAGCCACCTGATTTTTAAGCAGTACGTGCGACCTTGCATCTGTTCCTTGCATTCAATTCCTCTCATTGGCAAAAACAAAAGTCTTGGCTCTTTTATAGACTTTAGGCTGGCATCATAAGCTCAGGCTTTCACACCATTTTCCAGCTGTTGCCAGTTTATTGCCTGGTAAGTGCTATTGTGGCAGTGCCAGGCAAATGGCTGTCCTATATATGCACATAAGCCAAATCTATTGGCTTTGCCAGTGCCTGTTTCCAAAATTCTGCCAATAGGCATAGCTTGTGCACTTTCGTAGATAATAACCGGTGCCTGCCTTTGATATTGGCCATACATCTTGCCTGTAACGGCTTGTTCGCGTGGGCTTAGTTCGGTTTTTATATTTTTGGAAAGTTTTGCATGCCATTAGTGCAACGCCTAGCCAAGGAACAGCACGAAGGGGCTGGTTTACATTTCCAAATGTTACAGTGAGCATGGCACAGGTGCTGGAGATTACCAAACATTCAAATGGCTCTTTCTCCTCAGCCATCCAATAGAAATATCCAAAGAAAGACAGACGTCAGGCGGTTTATTTTCATTTATTAATATAAACTGCCCGACTTCGGTATTGCTTGCAGCTGGTCGGGTGAAATTTGACCGTCTGGTGGGTACGTTGCAAGTCTTTGAAAACAGTTTCTGTCTGCAGACATTTGGCCCCTCAGGTGGGTCGCCGAGACCCTGCTGGGCTGCCTCGCTGCTAAAGAGAACTATAAAAATACAAAAACGGGTGGGTGGAACGCTTTGAATCAATCATTAGCACCGGGAACTCCTCCGGGCAACTTCCATTCCGTCATTTTAGAGTGAACCTGTGCCATTAGAGGAAGGGACCATCGAATTCAAATTAGTCTTGGTCTTACCCCCAGTAGGGGCAGTCCAGCATGAACGGCAAGGACACAGCTGAACTCAAGAGGAGCACATGCCACCCCAGACATGTTTAGGCCTCATCGATGAGGTGTAGTTAAATCCCATTGCCTCCGCGGGCAGTGGTCCAGAAGCTCACTATGAAAAACCAACAAGTGATACCTAAGATGCTGTGAATTAATCATAACCTCTGGCAATTTCCATGGGAAGCGTCGATGCTATTAAGCCAGTCAGATAGCACAGCGAGCTAAGCGCTCTCCCCAGATATCTGTGTGCAGTTGGTTGTGGCGGATTTGGCAGATTTGATATGATATTTTATTTATAGCGTGCCTATACACAAATGTTTCAAGGTGCAAAATCCTGGCAGGCTCAACTCAGCCTTTCATCCTCCGAGGTCGATAAATTGAGGATCACTCTGTGGGATAATAATGTCTTCTGTTATTTCCGCGCCCCGAGACCTATGGGTGTGTAGCGCTATATAAAACGTGTATTATTATTATTATTATTATTATTATTATTATTATTGTCCTTGCCTCCACAGAAAGGAACCTCGTGGAAATCAGCCTGAGGCCCCACCTACACTAAGAGCAGTCCAACACAAACTGCTCCGACGCGCCTTGACTGCCGCAGGCATGTTTCGGCCATATTTGCTGCTTCAGACAAGTGCAGCTTAGTTCCCTAGCATTCAGACCTTATTTCTGTATTGCTGCCATTGTTTGGCCCCATTGCAAGGGTTCACATCTACGCAGCAGAAGCACTGACTTGAAATGTGGATGCTGGCCCTGAGATTTAGGCGGCACAGCAGTAACTGAGCAAGGCCCTGATAGGGACTTAGAAAAGTAATAGCTTAATTGCAGTTGTAAGTCACCTCTTAGTGCAACAGAAATATACCGACTAATTGTGCCTTTAGCCACTTGATTTCCAAGCAGTAAGGAATATATTTGTGTGCTATTTGCCTTGAGGAAGCCTGATAGGGCGAAACTGATGGCCATGCAGTTGGCAAACCTCCTGTAGTAGTAACTCCAAACATCTATTACAGAAGTTGATGTGTAGACCTCAGGATGACATTTACTAACAATCGCACGCACCATGAAATGTATTCTGATTGGCTCTTATGCTAGCCAAGACCATGCCATGTTATGTGGGGATGTGTTTTGTGATTATTTATAAATTGTACTACCAAATGATACAGTTAGATATTCTTCTGTTTCTTTCTCTTCTCCTTTTCTGGTCTCTTTTCAATTTTTTCTCTTCTTCTACTTTTTCTTATTATTTATGTTGTGTGATGCATTATGAGATGATTTTTTCTTCTGTTTTGGACTCAACCTTGTGACCATGTTTGTAATTTTATGAAGCTTGTTTATTTCTGATTGTATTGCAAACTTTATTGGTGAAAACAAAAAATATAAAACTGAACAATCCCACACACAAGTTATGAGTATCAAGCTAGAATATTTCATGTCATTATTATAATGTGTTTTGCTTTCGGAGCTCCTGCACGAGGGTGCATTGTTTCGGAGCTCCTGCACGAGGGTGCATTGTTTCACACTGCGAATACTGCATTGCAGAGAATGCACTCAGGCCAAAGAGTTCATGTGTTCCCTGTGGGATGATCCAGCATCGAAGTCGGCGGAACGCTCTACGACAATGGGTTCTGCAGCCATAGAGAATGGAGAGTGCTGCCATCACCAAGGACAGGCTCCAACAAAGGGGCAAGCGAGTGCAGAGGAAAGGACAGGGGCGTTTCCAGTGAGAAGAGCAATGAAACACACTCAATGCCAGGGACAATGCTGGGGTAGCGGATGTGGGGCGGGCTTGGCAATCAAGGCGGGATATGTAAACTGATGTGGCCAAGTTGCAACGTGACCCGAGTTGCTCTATGTGCGTGTCTCAGATTCAAAACAAAGGACCAACTTTGTATGTCTGCCTCTGCGCTTTCTCAGTACTCTTTGTTATGAGTATTGTGTGTCAATTCAATTAATAATTTAGGATTGATGCAGGATGCCACAGCTGTTTTTCAGAAAGACTAATATGCAAAATGCATCCACATGTAATACTAAAAAAAAGTTTCAGCAAAGCCAATAGTTTGGACTTTTGTGTAGGCATGTGATAGGCCTTTTCCAGGCACTATCATAATGATAATATATGGGCATAGGATAGGAACAGCTGAAAAATGATGCTAGTACCTGTCATGTCCCATTTTCATTATTATAACAAGTGTAAAGATGCCATAGTCTTCTTTCTATTGCACTGTGTTTGGTGGGCTGCGTCCCACGTGCTAATGAGGAGGCGGGGTTACCGCCGATAGTTCAGTTGATACCAGGATTAAAGAAGGTTAAGACGTACTGCATTGGGCTCCTTGACTTATTGCGTCTTATTCATTTACTCACGTATTGCCCCAGGAACAGTATAGCCTGATACTTGTCTGAAGCTAACAATGGTGACGAGGATTCACTAAGTGCGTTTGCCGCGCACCTGCCACCAAGACTCCAGTAATCCCTGCATTCATGGGAGACGCTGCAGCGCACGAGGCGGACACACGCAAGCACAACTGAGGTCCTCTTCCATTAAAGAACTTTCACATCAAAGGCGCCACAGAGGAAATAGCACGTGAGTGTATGTTCCACACGCCACGCGTCACTGTGGTGCAGGCCCATTTCTCAAATGCGTCGCCACGCAGGAAATACTACGAGAGCCGAGTATTCCAATCATCACGCTGCGCACGAACAATACAAACAAGGCCTCATTTTCAAGATACAATCAGGAAATCCTACGAGAACCGAACGTTCCAATCATCACGCTGCGCACGTATAATAAAAACAAGGTGTAATTTCAAGGTGCAATCACAACGCATTTCCTGTTACATTTCGAATATTTGTTGCATCAGAAACGTATTATGACTCTGCTAGCAGCATCCATACTGCCAGGGCCATCTTAATCACTTTTGGAGCCCGGGACACATACACCTTTGGGGCCCCCCTCCATAGAACCACAGGAATTCAGAGATCCAGAATATCTGGTTGTGCCCCCCTCATCGCGATCACAACTCATAGTTTTGACATGTTGCCTCACAGCGATTTAAAGTAGCCAACGGTGCTCCCTTTCAGTCCCCTTACCCTCTCCATTCTTACTGTAATAAGAATGATAAATAAGTGGCATTTCAAGGCCAACATCAGCAGTTCACGACATGGCTACTTGCATTCTAGCATAGGGACAGGACACTCTTCATCATTAACAGCCACGTGGAAGGTACACCGGCCACAGCATACATTCAGGACAAAGACTGTATGTAAACGGTGCTCGTAATCCAGAATAGATAGACGACGCAGATTAGCTGCTTAACAGAATGCAAAAGTGATCAACCATGGAATGAGGAGACCAATTATAAGCAAGAAAGGAGCTACACATACCAAGTCATACATAGTGGATGAAGATTAGAAGCTGCCAGGAAGGTGTCCAAATCCAGACGGACTGAGATTAGAAGAGGGATAGGGTTTTCAAGCAGGGTTGCCATTAGAGAGCAAAGAAACAGGTGGCTGTGGTGTATAATATATCAATGCTCACTATTATTATAGAGGAAGCAACACTATAGCAAGTGAAACCATGAGTGAAGCTGCTTTGAAGATCAGCCTCCGAGAACAAAATCACTTTGAAGGGTGACAATTGTGAATGGTTTAGGGACTGGCAATTTGTACAGATTAGGCAATGCAAGATTAAATGAGCTGCCCAGGATTACACATTGGTTAAAAGGTGAGGCTGGTTTATCAAGAATAGATCTACAGGCGATAACTTCGTAGAGGTTTGAACTTGGTGCACCTGGCCTCCCAGGACTTACAGGGACTAGTACTTATGGCTCTTGATGCAACCAAAGCGTTCAACAGGGTGGACTGGACCTTCGTGAGGCTCACATTGGAGGCCTTCCGGTTTGGGTCAGACTTCTGCACCATGGTTCTGGCTAACTATAAGTCGCCCAAAACCCTCCCTAGGATCAACAGCACTCTCTCCTCTCTAATCCCCTTATCCTGTGGAACTAGACAAGGATGCCCATTACCCCCACTCCTATTTGCATTAATCATGGAACCGTTTGCTCAAAGAATTAGGCAGAATAACCTCTTCAAAGGCCCCTGTGTCGGCTCCTCACACCACAAACTGCCCTGTATGCAGATGACGTCTTGCTCACCATCTCAGAACCCTGTTCCTCATTGACGAACGCTCTAGCCGAAATAAACAGCTATGTAAAGGTTTCGGGGTTCTCCATCAACTTCAACAAGTCAGCGGCCTTAGGGATAGGTATAGCCCCAGGGGAACGGGAAGCCTTGATCCCAATGTGCCTTATCCAATGGAAGAAGAAGGCTATCACCTATCTGGGGGTTCAGCTTCCAACCGATCCAAAAGACGTTTACCACATACATTTCCCCCCACTTTTTAAAGAACAGGACATTGACCTCAAGTGCTGGGCGTCCCAAGAAATATCATTAATGGGCCAGATTACTGCCTGCAAAATGAACCTGCTCCCCAGATTTTTACATGCATGTTCATCCCACCTGGTCATGATCCCGACACCAGCCTTCTGAAGCTTGCAGAGGAAAATGTTACAATTTATTTGGAGGGGGAAAAAAGCCAGGATTTCCAAAGGAACAATGCTGGCTAACGCTAGACTTGGTGGCCTAGGGGTCCCAGACTTACAGGGATATCAGATGGCAGCACAGTTGGCGTGCATCCAGGCATGGCAGACACTCACTAATCGCCCCAGATGGGTGACCTAGAACAATCGCGACTACCTCTCCCTCTACGCTTTCTCCCGCACGTTTCACCCCCGATGTGGCAGCAATGGCAGGGATTACGGTCATCTACCAAACACACCATAAACATCGGGGACAGAGCCCAAAAACAGAAGGGGATCCTAAGAGGACTCAGCCCCTCATCCCCAGTGTTCCTGAACACAGCTTTTTCACCCGGGGTAAACCCCAAGAACTTCAAAACCTGGATTGCAGGGGGCCTAGAGACTTTGGGGCAGCTTTCCACAGGAGGATTGCCTCATACCTTCGAACAATGTAAATAATCTTTCCGGCTTCAGGAAAAGGATAGATTCACATACATCCAGCTACGTCACTGGTGCTCCCACCCTCAAACCCGCCAAGTAGCAATTTGCCCACCTACAGCCTTAGAGCTGACTCTCAAAGATCTCCCGATCCGGGGCAAGATCTCTACCTTATACAAATGCCTCCAGAAGGATTGTCTTACCTCAGAAACTCGATCCATGGAACAATGGGAGGCAGACCTAGGCCACCCTATGGAGGACCAATCTTGAGTGGATATTTGGACACACGCCCAGTCATCATCTGCCTGCATCACCAGCAGAGAATGTGCATACAAAATCCTGCTGCGTTGCTACTACCCCTCCCCCCAATACTCCACCATATGAACCATGCACTCGACCCGGCCTGCTGGAGACAATGCGGTCAGATAGGGTCTTTTTTTCACATGTGGTGGATCTGCCCAAAGGCCTAAAGTTTTTGGAAGCAATCCTTAGCTATCATTGCAGAAATCACCCAGATAACGCTTGCTCTATAAACCAAACCCATTCTCCTAGGCGCCCCTGCCTCAGGGACTTACCCAAGGTCCAGAGCCAAAGCTAAGTTACTGTCCCAGTGCCTCCTGGCAGGAAGAATAGTGGTCGCTCGTTCATGGAAATCTGCGGAGGGTCCTCTCTTGTCCCTTTGGTGGGTGAAAATATGGGATGTACTAATCGCGGAAAAAGTGACTGCGGCCAGGCCAGGTCTCCTTCATTGCTTTCGAAACATTTGGAGCTCAATTCTTGACCTAGACCGAGACTTCCCGGCCCTGACCTACAAACCCCAACTGGCCTGGAGTGTCTTGGACGATGGGGATACACTCCAGGAGCAGGAGTGAAGAACTTCGGCACAGCTGGGTCTGACAATCGCAAGGGAGAGGGGGAGGTGGGGAAAATATATGATTTTACCATGATGTATAACATGCTTTGATAAAAATATGTACTGCTGCCACCCTGCCTTGTTCCAAAAATAAACATATTTTAAAAAAAAGGTGAGGCTGGGATTTGCACCTACTCTGCAATATCTGCACTTTTTCCCTCGCATTTCTAGTACATACCATAAACTAAAATTATCCAATTTTATAGATCTGACTTGGAAAGTGCACATATCACATAACCTAACATGACAATTTTAAAAACAAAACGTCATAGAAGGGTATTATGCAAAATGGGAATGATTCTCTAGCATCATTGTCTCCATTATCAAGGGAAGTATGTAAGTACCAACATACTCATTGATGTGATCACTAAAGATTACATCTGTGTTTCTCTTTTGTATTTTAAATCTTTAAATTGGCCCAAAACACAGGCTTGTGAAATTGTTTTTTTTTTTTTTTTAAATTTGTTTTTTTTCAAAATAAAACAATACAAACCAAACTTGCAGCATTATACAATACAACCGTAAACATCAATTAATCCTGTGTTACTGCACTTCAAACCCGCCCCCCCCAAGAGCTTATCAACCTTATAGTTCTGTGTACACTTGGTGTGGCCGGGCGTCGCCCCCCCCAGAAGCAGCAGGGTCCATTTCCGTGCCAAACAGGTTGCCCACATAGGCTTGTGAAATTGTTATTGAACAAAAACCTTTCAGTTGTACAAAAAAGCAAACCGTTTTTTTGTGCCAAATGAGCAGACCTTAAAATATGCTTGCCAGAGGCACTCAATATCTGATGCGCTCTCTTCTGTCTAGGACACCTTCAGCTGAAATGGCCTACATAAAAAGTCAGATCAGGTAATGAATGGGCTAAACAATACTCCCAGCATGTGAGAAGCCAACCTTTTCAAGGAAGACAGTATAGTAATGCCACTGAATTTAGATGATTTATCCAGGATCACTGCATTGTCTGCTGGCAAAGCCAGGATAGAAGCATGAACGCTTTGGTTGCACAGTGTTTAATTTGCATACCTAATCACCTCTCGGACTAACACTTTATAGTCTCCATTGGAGGTATCTGCCTAGGTTTTACACACCTCCATCTGAAGAAGCCAATTTCTAGACCTTCACCATACTGTCACTATATTAGATTTTTATAGCAATCAGTATCTGTTACAGGTGCATTGCTGATAATAGCACCTGTTGTGCTACAAAACAAACTACACATACATGCAGATTTATCAACGTCAAGAATAGGAAAGGCTGATTTGGCATTGCTAGAATTTAGTAGTATAATCTTGCATATAAACACAGATCTCTGCAATGTGTGCGTAACACACTGAGCTATCTTCTGAACCAGAATGGCACTCGCATTTATCAGTATGCATTTCAACTTTAGCTATTGCACATGATCAATATAACTCCCATAGAAAGGTGAGAATGGTACAGTAATTGTTGTAGAAAACATGCAAACTATGTGTAGGACAGTGAGCACAGAAAGCATTATAGGATGAATTGCCCAGAGCAAAATGTATTTGTCAACAACAGACAGGCAATAGTTTCAGAGCCTCAGCAGCATGCCATAAAATAGCTTGACATGTGCTATTTAAGTTTTGTAAACAATGGTATCTGACTTCTTTATATTAGGCAGCCTTGTGCCCGGGGCAATTGCCCCTTTTGCCCTCCCATAAAGACGTCTCTGCATACTACACTGCTGAACAAATCAAGTGCATTATTGAGCCCCTGAACATCTTCACAATGTCCGAAAGAAATGCAGACAGTGGCCTTCAAAGCCCACAAGCCAGCTCCACACCACGGCATGCCACCCCCAGAGAAGAAGGTGGCACAGAGTTGTTACAACTCCACGCTGTGCCTCACTTCAAAATGTCAGACAACAGTAGCTTTGCACCCAGGTGGGCCAGGTGGTTGAAAGAACTCCACATATACATTGACGCATCCGGCGTTAGAGAAGAACGCCGGTTACAAGGTATTTTATTGCATTCCCTGGCTCCCACAGCTTGTGATATTGTTTTTGAAATGCCAGAATCAAATACAGACTACTTTCAAGGCATAATTGACTCATTAAACACCTACTTTGCACCATTAAGGAATGTTGATTATGAAAGACACTTATTCCACACTACTACGCAAGAAAACAGGGAAAACATGGACAATTTTGTAATGAGGCTAAGGAAAAGGGCCAAATATTGTGATTTTGACAGATACTCCACCGATGAAGCTCTCATATCGCAAGCCATTGCCGGCTGTGGATCGCCAGAATTCCGCAAAAAAATGTCTCCAGAAAAGTAGGACACTTGAGGAAACACTTCCGCTAGCAAGAGCTGATTCAGCATTGGCACTACAGACTGAATCGCTTGGCAACATCACAATTACACAGTCCGCTACAAAAGCCACAGTGTGCCCCATTCGCACTCCAGCAGACACAGGAGAACAAAAGAAATGCTACTGTTGCGGATTCATATTTCCTCATGTTGGCCCCTGCCCTGCAATAGGACATCACTGCGACAAATGCGGAGGTGAAAACCACTTCCAATTCGTCTGTAGAAACCTTACATTTTTCCAATCACCGGATTCTGGCAAAGAATCCTGGAGACAAGAAGGCCACAATTCAAGGCAGGAAAGCCCGCGTCCCAGCAAGAGTTATTTCTCCAAGCCCAGCCGACGCCGCTCTCATAGATCATCATGGGAGAACTCCCACGCTTCAAGACGACATGAGGAGAAGAGAGACAGCACCACTCGCCAAAAGAGCAGACATGATTTGCAACGAAGGAACCCAAGACAGAAAATTAGATATTTAAATGAATCGCCACAAGGGAGACGCAAGTCTCACTCATCATCGTCCAGTGGACACCGCAAGAGAGCCTACGTTCATGCCATTGGCAACAATGCAGCTGTCGAATACAGCCCAACATTACTGCTGCAATTAAATTGACAAAACCAAGAATTTCTAATTGACACTGGTGCTATGGTAAACGTAATTAACAATGGCGTCTACAAATCTCTCACTAGGAAGAAAGAGCTGACACAAGCCAACACTCTAACATACCCCTACGGGTCCAACAAGCCACTCAACAGTCAAGGAATATCAAAAGGCAAAAATATACATCAAAATATACGGGAGAAGTTCCAGGCGGAAGCATATTAAGTTTCAAGACAGCCATACAAATGGGTCACATTCACATAATGTACCAAATCACGTCCGCTTACACCACCAACCCGAAGGAGATGATACAAAAATGTTTCCAGCCCTCTTCAAAGGGCTAGGTAAGCTAATGGACTGACACATTAAACTACACATCAATCCACACACACCACCAATGGATCAATATATCAGGGGCATTCCCCTCAATATCCAGAGACAAGTAGAGGATGAAATTCAATCCCTATTACAACAAGACATTATCGAACCGGCATCAGGTCCAATGCCATGGGTATCCCCAATCGTACCTGCCTAAAAATGACAATAAAACAAGCATACACATCTGCGTGGATATGAGGGCCCCAAATGTAGCCATTGAAAGAGAGCGGCATCTCGCCCCCAGAATGACGGACAGGATGCACCTACTGCATGGTGCAAAAGTATTCTCCAAACTGGACCTGAAAAAAAGGCTACCATCAGCTTGAACTGCATCCTACATCGAGATACATCACCACATTCTCAACTCATCTGGCTTATTCAGATATAAAAGACTCAGCTTCGGAGTGTCACCCGCGGCTGAAATTTTCCAATATTAGATCAATCAAGTGATTAGACATATCCCAAATTGCCTAAATTACAGTGAGGACATCTTATTATTTGGCACCACTCAGGAAACACATGACGACACCCTCAGAAGGGTATGCATGGTGCTTGATAATGCACATCTAACACTTAACCCAGATAAGTGTGAAATCAGCAAAACTACCCTAAAATTCTTTGGACACATATTTTCGTACAACCGGATCCGGAAAAGGTACAGGCCCTAGTGGAAGCTCCCATCCCCATGTCAACATCAGCAGTACACTCCTTCTTGGGAATGGCAAGCTACTATACACACTATATCCAAGAGTTTGCCTCAGTAAGCACCCCTTTCAGACTACTCACAGGGAAACACCAAGAATTTCAATGGACAAATGAATGTGAAGATGCTTTCCAGGAAATCAAAAGACAAATCGCATCAGCCTCCTGCATGGCTTATTAATAGCCAGTAAGATAGCTCAGCAGGTTGAGCGTTCACTGCTGCGATCTGAGCGTGATCTGCAGGTCACAGGTTTGAATCCTGAACAAGGTTTGAATCCTGGCAAGGCCAACTCAGCCTTTCATCCTTCCGAGGTTGATAAATGAGTACCAATTTCGGTTGGGTGATATTGTATGTAAATATGTGCTCTGTAAAGCTCTTTGGATAAAGGCACTATATAAATAACACATCATTATCAATATCATTATGACCCTGACTACCACACTGAATTAACCCCTAGATGCCAGCCCGGTAGGGTTAGGAGCCATCCTAGCACAATCAAAGCCAGGAGCACCACCAAACGCGCAGAGACGCATCGTAGCATATGCGAGTCGCAGCCTATCAACATCTGAGCGTGCCTACTCCCAACCAGAAAAGGAAAGTCTTGCAATGGTATGGGCATGCAAGCACTATAATTTGTTCTTATATGGGCACCCTTTCACGATTGTTACCGACCACCAGGCTCTCACCACCATCTACGGCAAACCCACTGGCAAAATGCCACCACGAATAGCTAGGTGGGGACTAAGACTACAGGAATATTCATTCAAGATCGTGCATCGGCCGGACAAAGACAAGAATCCAGGTGATTTCCTGTCCAGATACCCACTTCCTGCCTAGGATGAACGACAATCAATCAAAGCAAATCAATACATCAGCTACCTCAGAGGAAATGCTCTCCCCAAATCCATTACAGCAGCCCAACTGGTAGAAACAACACAGAGTGATCTCCTGCTTCAAACAGTTCAAGAGTGCCTGAAGTCGGGTCAGTGGCACAGAAAGAGCAGTCACAAACACACACTATTGACAAATGAGGCGGAACAGCTGCACATCTTCAAACTCATCCGACACATGCTGTCCACATCATCTAACATAAGCTAACAGTACCTGGCCATATTATGGCAGTGCCTGGCAAATGCCTATTGAATGCCTATTCACAAGTCAAAACCTTTGGCTTTGCCAATGATTGGTTTTAATGTGAATTCAGTGCCAGGATCAGATGCAAGGACACACAGATTGTGTGGTGGTGGTTGAGGACTCGACCAAAGGGGGGAATGTAGAGGAGCAGCTGCATGCCACTGCCGAAAATCCCGCCCACTACCTCCTGTATGTTGGAAACCTGAGATTGTGCCAGGCTTCACAGCAGAATTTGTGACCATCCCACAGCGAATTTTCAAAAGAAGGTACCCTTTGAGAAAACCCTATCAAATGTATTCATGAAGAGACGACAATCTGAGGGAGGAACACCCTGAAGGAATATGAAAAACGAGTTAAAAAGGAGCTGGTGACATCACGAGAGACGAATGTGACGTATTGAGAATACTGGCTGAAGAGAATGTAAGGACCTTATAGGAACTAATGACGAAATAAAGAATCGAGTAAACTTTCATATGCGAAGAGAAGATTGTACGTGTGTGACGCACTGCAGAAAATGCAAGTCGTTTAATAATTGTACAGATGCAGCAACGCAGTAGATTAAGTCATCTTAGAAGTTGGCTATATGTAGTGAATAGACTGCAGGCAAAGCCGCCATTGTATATAAACTGGACTTTGGTATCATGAATTTAGTAAGCCTGGATCCATGGAGAAGAAAAGCCAAGAATTGTGTTGCAGCAAGAATTAGCAGAGATCGTGGGTACAAATGGCGAGGCTGTTTGTCCTGGTATCAAAGTCAAAGCAGCCAAGGCTGGCTATCTATTCTTGAAGGCAGTGAACGTGAGAAGCTGAATCATTACTTGTTAAGGTGCAAAGAAAGAACACCAAGCGTGCCAAGTTTTACTCATTTAAGACATTTATATGCTGAAAAATTGTCCAAATCATGGTCTCCTGTCACGTGAGCCAAGGATGGAAATAGAGTTGAACTTGGAATTCTAGAACAGCGATATTGTGTGCTCGCCCTCTCTTATATTCTCAGAGACAAGAATACTTTGCAAGGCCAAGTTCAAAGACAATCTTCATGGCAGAAGGCATGGGTGATGAGAGATGTTGGGCTAATTGGGTGGGGCGGTAAAGTCAAGTCCACCTCCTGGTACCTGGATATGAACTTATGTGCTGCTAAGTGAACTGAATGTTCCAGACATAACACGAGCAAGCCAACCAATTGTAGAAGGTCATATAACAAAGGGTCTTATAGGTTGAGAGCCAATGATATACCGTGTTCTTAATAGTGTTGAAGATTACAAGTTTTAGAGGTAGGCATAAGTTGTCCAGCTGACAGTAGATATCCAACCACAATCCCACCCCATATAGAAAGTATACTTAGATGATCCCCTTGAGTCTATCGCAACTCTTCATAGGTTTTTGCGTATTTTCCATGCAGTATGACATCACATATGATGAATTTGTAGTATATAAATGTGTTTTTATGAGAAATGAGCCGAGAGCTCGAACGAACGTCCGTTGTAACTCCCTGTTTTACACAATTGATATTGAAACAGTAAACTTTGCCATCTTCTTGAGTTGGTTCGATTATTTGGTGCCAGAGTTATTCTGCATCCCTATCCATTGCATGCACGCTACCCAAAGGGCTCTAAGCTAAGAGTATTTATATTTCTTTCTGCTTTTTCCTATCACCAAATACACAGGAAACTGCATGTTCCCCCTGAATGTCTCTAGAAACTCTTTAAGGGGGAAATGTAATTCAAAATATATTAAGTGAATGAACTAAAATGCAGTTTTCCTTGCTGTGCCAAATATTCCTAGTTTGGGGGTCACTGTTGGAGCAAATTAATCCACTCATTTTAATGTAATCCATCCTAGTTTATTAAAGGGTTTGTAAAGAAATTCGGAATCTATTTTATGCCAAATCCCCATTTATCCTTCTTCTGGCAACATACCAATGCTGGGAGTCAACTTTGAGCTTTGCCGGGCTTCTATGCAATCCTTCCACCCCATTCCTACAAATTTCCATACCAACCATTTATTTATATGTTTGTTGGTATTGAAAGGAAAATAAAGGTTGAAAGAAAGGTGAAGGAAGGAGGGAATGGAAAAGAGGAAGATGATGCAGAGGCAGGGTAAAAGGGGGTGGAGCATTGGGTGCATTTGTGTAGCTGCACATTAAGATGGTAAAGACTCCACACCCTTGTTGGACCGAATATCCCCATGCTGCTCTCTTTTAACAGGACCAAGTAACTGCAGCCCAGGTTGATAAGGGCAGACAATGTTGCATTATGCAGATGAAATCCCAGAAGTGCCCAGCGCCAGCGTATGGAGAGTTCTAACTCACACAAGAGTATATCCATTACCATAAATTTCCAAGAAGGCCTGGAGAAGTCCCAGGAAGCCTGGTCGATTTCTTTGCTGCCAGAGGTGCTAGAGTTCAAAACCCACCATCATTTAAAAGTGCCTGTAGTTCCTCCTAGCTTTCCACGCTATAGACAATGGCAGTTTGTGGTGTTTGTGGCCTACGAGCGAAAGGCATAGAAAGACTTTGCTCTCTTGTTCTCTTGTGCAGAGTTTCAACATGTGCAGGCTCACAACAACAGTCTGGCACTGTGGAAGGCTTAAACGCCTGACCACTGCTGAGCCAAAGATGAGCCCACGTCCTTAGACGATTGTGCACTAACAAGGTGACTACACACTGAAGGACAATAAACATCTGGGCAATTTCCCAGCCAGCAACCCCACTGTCCCCCCACAGCCTATTATTGACTTGGCTACTTGTGTAAAAATTGAATAGGTAATCCTGGGTGAAAAAGCCACCTTAATTTAGCTGGGAGGCTGGTGCACATATTCAGCTGATTACGCAGCCAAATATTACATTCTATTAGCTACCTTTTACTTCTCTAACCTGCCTTATTCATATAATCCATTTGATGGCAAACACATTTACAACACATCCTCTCTGTGTCCTGCTCTATGGTCCACCAAAATGGATCCACACACTCCCAAGCCGTCACAAACCACTCTTTTCCCAACTTCTACATGACCCCATCCCTATATCTGTGGTATTTCATCAATGAGCCCATCCTCTTATTTCTCTCTACTGTGGGTTGCATTTAAAGGCCCAAAACCGAAGTCCCTTTCACATGAATGGCAGGAATTTAAACATTGAAACAAAAACGGCCTGGTCTTTGTTTAAGTTTTTCAAATAAAATTAAAGAGCCATGTGGAAAGGGTCCTACCTGGCATTACCAATGGATAAGCAGCATTTTAATTTGCAAAAGAAGGAACAATGAAAGATCCCTGTCACATGGAAAACAGGATTTTTAAACATTGATTACAAAACGACCTGCAGATGTGTGTGCATATAAAAAACGGTTTGAAAAAGTAAAAGTGAAAAAAAATCACTGCTCACAGAAAAATGTCAGGAAAACAAAACATGATGTGTGGGTTGACAATCCAGTGACATTTGAAGAGCCACTTTGTCTTCATGAAAAAAATGTCAGCTCAAGGCAGACCCTATTGCTGGCTGTGGCCAAATCTTCACAAGGAAAACTCCCACTCCTAGCCTGGATGTCACATCTCCCATCTAATAGCCAACCGCAATAAAAACATCCTACTAAAGGTGTCGAAATTCAGTGTTCTCCAGACCTGCTGGCTCTGAAAGCAAAAGTTATCCTTGGCTGAAGCATGAGTAATATGTGTCGAAATGGGAGCTTTCACTTCAAAGAGCAAGCTTCCAACACAAAGGAGACTGATAAAGGCACAGTCTGACCCAGTGAAAACAAATGGCCGGAAGCAGGAGCAGGACCATTTGTCCCACATAAAGATTCACAATTTATTTAAAAGGACTATTGTCATTTCAGCCTTTTTCTCAGCCATCATAAGGCGGATGGATTTCATCTATGTACCATTTTTATGTCATTTCCAGGTGATTTTGGGGATATAAAATTCATCTTCCTGTGACTCTGGAAACTGTAATGGCCAGTTAAACTAGTTTCTGGATGATCTGAACATGTTTCAAATGTGAGAGTTGGTGAGCGGGTTGACATTTAAATTAGGGATATGCTCAATAACGTACATATTCATAACTGTTGTGCTTTTAATGGAAACGGCAGAAAGGTGCCACATGGCCATGCTACATGATACAGATTTAGTGGTCGTCTTATCTAATTCCACATGATTAGTGGAGGCAGAAAATATGTTTAGGATGGCAGTGGCTAGTAAAATTATGAAGTTGTGATAAATAACTAGTTTTTGCCAAAAATCTGAAAGGAGAACAAAGTATGATGACAAATGGGAATTGCCATATGTTGCTCCAGACCCCTGAACCAAACCTGACTTGGAGGCTGGGTTTGGGAGGAGAGCGAAGGGTAACTCTCCAATCCTAGTGGCAGGGATTATTGCGGGGCACTTCCCCAAGATTGTAAAATTGGTGGTGTCATCGCTGCTATATAAGGGGGACTCCACTAGGACAGGGGACACACAGGATAGATAAAGGAGAAAGACAGGAGGACAGAGAGAAGAAACAGGCCATCAGGAAGGCTGAGGAAAGGAGACACCAGAGGAGATTGCTGAGAAAACATCTGGGTGGAGCTGTCTTTTTCGACGAATGCCTCAAAGCTGACTGGGCCCTATAGTGGAGAGTAGCAGGCCATCTTTGAGAGTGGAGTGACCAGACCCCTGCCATATCTTTCCAGAGTGTCCTGAGACGCAGCTGGCTTTCCTGAACCTTAAACGCAGGCTTGCTGTGTAAGTAGAACTGGGCCCTGGGAAACCAAAAGGTGAGGGAGTCTGCTTACTTTGAATGCCTTCCCTTTATAGTGGGCAGAGGGGCAAAACTTTGTAGATCCTTAGCCTCATTTGGCAGAACTCTACGGGGTGAAATTTGTTAACATTAGAAATTAACAAAGCTTGCTTTCCAGTGTGTGCTGAAAACTATAGCCTATACAGTAATTGGGTAATCCTTTTTATCCAGCTCATGCAACACAGGCCTTTCAGTAAGGGGGGACTGAAATCCAGAATTCTCCAAAGCATTCCAATTTTTCTGTCTGACTTCCCAACATAGACCAAAGCAAGGGGGTGTCTGAAAAATGAAGTGATCAATCCCCCTAAAGTGTGGGCGAAATTATAATTGCCATATGTATTTTTACCAATCTTGAAATCCTACTGCTACACTTTTAAACCTGCAGGAAAATAAAATCAGAATCGCACAACATTACATAAGAGCCTTTGTTATTGATCAATGTCATTATTTTGTGAAGTGAAATGTGCAGAAATTTAAGAATTGTGGTTGTGTTCTTTTTAAACTCACTTATGTGATTTATTTATGCTGAGAGAAGTTGATTGTGTTATGCCACAATCAAGTGATTTTTGACATTTTCTACTCATTTCTGTTACTTTTAATTTAAATAAATAGCAATATATTTCCCGTACACTGGCTAGTTCTTGGCTCATTGTTAGCTCAGGGGAGAGGGATCCAAGGGGCATGATATGTTTCTGAGATAGGGCTAAAGAAAATAATCTGTGAAACAGTTTGTTGTGTTACCACTTGAGTGGGGAAGGAAGGAACTCCCTGTTGAGGGTGGCTTCTCAATATACCATTACACTACTCCTTTTCCTCCACAGGCGAAGGTCTGGCTACCCGGGGCGGGAGCTCAATAAACCACCCTCCAGAGGAGCCAGGCACTCTGAGACCACTAGGTTGGTGGTCTGGTGCAGTATTAAAGCCTTATAACATACATGATATCATACAGCATAATACCTTTGTACATTTGTATCTGCTAGAATTTCTTTTTGTGATGTATATTGTTATATCATTCAGTGTATTCGGATTAGTGTGACTGACTGCTTATCCCCAATATTAAAGTCCACATTAAACAATCCTTGTGGAAAACATCCCAAGTTTTGGTGGAAACGGCATATGAAATGTGTGGACTCCATTGTTTTCCCCATGTGTGCTCAGAAGGGGGGACAATTAGAGACCTACCAGACTATCTCTTATCGTGATAAACAGCATTTGTATTTATGGGAATCCTAAGGTGCAAACCTAACCTAAGAAGAAACAGTGAGCTGTACGTAGGGGACTCACCCAATGGGCTGCAGTTAGGGTTCAGGGATAGCAGAGTAGCTGGGGTGACTATAAGGAGTGTTCCACTAGCTGCGACAGGGGACTGCAACCTTTGGCTCTCCAGATGTTTTGGACTGCAATTCCCATCATCTCTACCCAGAATAGACAATGGTGAGACATCATGGGAGTTGCAGCCCAAAGCATCTGGAGAGCCACAAGTTGCAGGCCCCTGCACTAGCACTAGAATCTGACAGATGAAGTAGACTTCTAGTTAGTCGCTGTTGTATTTATTTAATGTCTTTTGCACAAACACAAGCTGCTGAAGCCATCAAAAGTCCTCCCATTGGTTGTCCAAGAAACTATTCAGGGCTACAGCTTCTGTTTAGATTACGGTGGTGTACATGGGAGGGTGGGGAAAGATAAGGGTTTATGGTAGTAGGACAACAGCTCAGGGTGTACAGTTGTTGGTAGCAGTGTACGTGTTCATGTATTTAACCCAACCACCAATTTCTATTTTTTATTTTTTTTATATATTGAGCATTTATAAGGCACACTGTATATCACAAAGTGCTTCTATGTGCCACAAGGTAAAAAGGGGGAGTCAGAGGATATAAACAACAGCAACAGTCCTACTGGGCCTTGTGACATTCGGATCGTGCAAGTGCAGGAAGAAGTGCTGGGGGGTGGAGGAGTGTGGAGTGATGATATGGGTGCAGGGGCATAGGCCCAGCCCAAGGGCCAGGCAAGTGCTCAGGGGGGATGACCCAGACCAGGGGTCAGACAAGTGCTTGACTAAGTGAGACCAAGGAGGGCAGTGTTTGTTAGGAGATGCTGGTGGAGACTGACATGGGAAGGCCTGGTAAATTGGGGGAGGGGCAAGGAGGTAGAGAAGAGCAGAGTCTTGAGTAGCTTCCGGAACTTAAAGAGGTCTGGCTAAAGTCTGAGAGTGGCAAAGAGGCCATTTCAGATGGAAGCTCCTGCCGAAGACAGAGATCTACCCCCCACAGTCTGCTTGGAGAAACATCTGATCTGCAGGGAGTTGGAGCTGGAAGACCGAAGGGCTCTAGCAAGGAGGTATTTAGGGAGAGAGAGTTGGATGTAGCTGGGTCTCAGGCCTAAGAAGGCCTTGTGGATGATGCAGGGGGTCTTGAATTTGATCCTTGCAGCCACCGGGAGCCAGTGGAGAGATTTAAGGGCTGGAGAGAAACAGTCCCTGGGCTTGGCTTGAGGCCAAGGATAAGTCTTGCAGGCCTATTCTGGATAAGTTGAAGGGGGCGACGAGTGAAAAGAGGTAGATTGAGGAAGAGGCTGCTTCAGTAGTCCAGTCTAGAGGTAACCAGAGCTTTGGAGACATTGAGCTTCTATGGGAATGTAAGGAAAGGGATACTACCTTTGAGTAGGTGAAGCTGAAAGTGGGTCTCCTTGGTAAGGTCCATAATGTGAGGGGAGCAGGAGAGAGTGGAGTCAAAGATGACAGCAAGGTTTTTTGCCCCACTGGATGGTGAGGGGAGGGGGACCCAAGCAGGGTGGCCAGAGAGAGGGAGGGAAGCAGGGATCAGGGGACCCTGTTCCAATGAGGCGTTAAGACAGAGATCATTAGCCGAGCACCATGCCTGAATGGTATGACGCCCTTTCATCGCCTGCATTTTCACCCCAATAGCCAAAAATAAGTGGGGGAGTGGGGAAAAGAAACAATGAGCATTTACGTTGGAATGTGCACATTAAAATGAGAGGGGATGAAATTGCAGGAGACGAAATGACATGGAACCGCCTGAATAGCAGTCAGACAGTCAGGAATGAGAGAGGAGGAGGAAGGGGTGTGCTTGAAGGAGAGATGAGTCTTATCAGCATAACACAGGAAATGAGGATAGAAGGAGGAAATCAAGTGGGCCAACGGGGCAAGGTAGATGTTGAAGAGCCACAGAGATAGGATAGAGTCCTGAGGGACGCCACAGGTACAGTGAGAGGTGGAGGAGAGGAAGGGGCCCAGTTGCACCTGGGAAGGTCGATTAGAAAGGAAGGGGGTCAACCAATTCAGTGCAGGGTCTATGTTACCCGCTTTTAGAGTGTGACATGATTGACCATGTCAAAGGCAGAGGAGAGATCAAGGAGGATGAGAACAGAGGGGGAGCTAGAATCAAGATCCAGGTTTGAGAGCAGGACTTTGCAGGTGTTCAGTAGAGCAGTTTTTGTGCCTCTGGATCTTCTGAAGCCAGACTGGTGATCATGGAGGCAGCCAACGGATTCAGTCTGGCCGGTCAGTTGAGGAGATGACCAACTTCTCCAAGAGTTTGCCCAAGAAGGGTGTAGTCCCTTGGTCTTTTTCAGAATTTAATCGTGATTAATGAGAAGAAAATGTTGAAAAACCATTAGCGCTAAAAATTAGGAAAAGTACAGGAAAATGATTAGAAAGATCCTGTTTCTTCAAAAGGTTTTTTTTTGGTCAGAATATTTTACACTCTTTTGTTATATTACAGAGGCATAGAGAATGAGCACAATACAAAGTAATGTATTGAGAGATGTTTCAAAATGGCGCTCGTCATCGCTGGGCAGTACACAACCACTTAATCGAATGTGCTAGTCCTCGTTCGGTGATACTCGGACGCTTTCCTTTTTGCATCGCGTTTGTAGAGCAGCGTTTGTTTTTTGCATTGAAACACACCGTGCCGTCGACATTTGGACAAACAAACAAACAACATTATTCTTAAACGAAAGATTTTGGTTGGACTGATAGAGGGTTTTACAATGTACCATTTGTGTCCTCCAGATGGCTTTTCCAAGTATACTTGAAGATAGACATGAAAGCTTGGATTTACAGGTTGAGAAAAGAGCACGAAGTTTGGGAGATACTACTGACTGCCAGGAAAATAATGTGGGCAGTGGAGGTTGGTGACCGTTATATTGCAACTAGAAAATGTGTGCTTTGATACAGCGCCACAGATGAGAGTTAGAGGTTAATGCCCTACTCTGCCCCATGTCATTGCAGGTATCTATGTTTATCCCAGGTGTCCTCCGCCATCCAATCAGTAATTAACATATGGTAAATGTTCTAAAATTTTAAGTAATGGGAGCACAGGAGATAGTGTGACGGCTTGTGTACAGGTAGTGCGGCTTTTAATCTGGTTTGATTTGTTGTTTGTGCCATTTCTTAGTGTTCATCGGGACAACACGGGATGGTGTAAGAGAACTAGAAAATGTAAAAAGAAAATAAATGATATGCTGCTTTGAAGTCCTCAGGAAGGCGGACATCAGCTTCATTTGAAGCTGAGAGAAAGGGAAACTTACTAATTAAGGGCGCAGGAGCCTTTCTACCCGTATTTGTACTCCTTCATTGACGAATGTTTGAACATGTTTTAGTAGCGAGGAACATTTGACTGTGTTTTAGTTGGGCAACAGTTTATACATATTGGCATAAAGCTACAGATGCCTTCGGTTGAGATTAGTTCAGGCCCGTGGCATAGATGAGCTAAGACTTAGCATGTTTTACACTTGCAAATTTGCACATGTATGCTCTACACTTTTTGTACAATATAGGAATGACCAGAATGTGCACACTGTTGACAAAACCTTTTATGAACAATGGATTGTATACAATGACATTTCAAAAAATTATAGAAACGAATAAATAATATATTTCTAAATGAATTATTGTCGCATTCTTTTATCACTATCTGAGCCCAAATTTAATTCGATTGATGTAGTTTTGGTTCCACGAGGCGTCACATGGTGTGGTTTATTTAGGACTTTACAGCCTCCTAGGAGCAGAGTAGCTTGACACAGCATCAGAACATGTGCCTTTCTTAATGGTGTGACATCATTGCCGGTGTCCAGTAGATGTTGCCAAGTAAATGGACAGAGTCCAAC
This sequence comes from Ambystoma mexicanum, assembly GCF_040938575.1. NCBI lineage: Eukaryota > Metazoa > Chordata > Amphibia > Caudata > Ambystomatidae > Ambystoma > Ambystoma mexicanum. Next base: position 635,386,371 of record NC_090938.1, on the reverse strand, counting down.
AGGCTCTTTGGTGTGACATGTGGGGAACAGCAGAGGCACACATGGGCGTCCATCCCATCTGCACTATGTTCCGCTCTTCACGGGCTAACGCTAGAACAAGACTCCAGGGCTCGGCACATATTGTGGGTTATAAATGGTTTCCGGATCTGCAGCCTGCATCTGTCCAGATGTTTGGGACAATGGGCCTCATTCCGAGTCCGGCAGTAGATGTGCCGGAAAAACCGGCAGGCTGCCACCAGACCCGGAATGAATTACCGGCTTCTGACTTGCCGGACTTACCGGGGCATTACAGCCCGCTGGTCCAGTAATTCCGGAGGCGGAATAACGTTACTCCCCATTCCCATGGAGACCTATAGGACTCCATGGGGACCATACAAACACCAGCACTGTAATTAACAGTGCCAGTGTTTCCATTTCCATCTGCAGTCGGGTGGCGTTACTCTCGCCAGGTCAGACCTGGCGGGAGTAACACCACCCGCCTGCAGAACTTGTAGTTAGCCGTTTCGGCACTGTTAAATCCGGACCGGCTAACTTGTAATGAGGCCCAATGACTCCCATGATCCGTCGCCATTGACTATGCTGACTAGAGATGATGGGAGCTGTAGTCCGATACATCTGGAGTGCCAAAGGTTGCAGACACTTGCGATAGACTATTGGAAAGCAAAGCAATTCAAATGCAGGCGGGTTACAGACATATGCCAACAGTATGTATAGTGGTAGCCATGAACATATGTGGTATTTGAAAAATCTTTTATTTTTTAAATGCCCTCTATGAGCTGGCATCGCATGGGCTATTTATAGTGTGGGGTACATGTAAAAGACCACAATGAGAAAAAAATATCCCCTATTTACCCCATGCAGTACCTTCCAAGTCCCACATGTGGGAACTATCCCATAGGACCCGAACGAATAATTAGGTTGCTTTTTAAAAACAAGTGGTATTTAAAATATCACATGTTTTTACCATTAACACAAAACTCATGATGCGGTTGACCATAAATGTCCTACTTAAATGTTCAAGTTAACACCCGGGCGTCCACCTCCAGGCCTCAAGAGGAACAATTACACCAGGTTTTCAGGATAACCTGGGGCTGTGTAAATACCTCCATCTAGATTCCTGTATTCACATGTGTGTAGGCGGATAAACTGAAAACCTGAGGTGGATTTAGAGTTGGACGATTGGTCATAGAGATCATTGGGTTATTACATTGCTTGAGAAATGGTGCTGAGCTGTGGCGTCTTGAGCCTCGTCACCAGGCCCTATGCTGTGTAGTAAGCTTCCTAACTCCTCCCATTTGCAATTCTGATGGTGCAGGGTGAGAAGAGCAGGTGTTGATCTCTTCACTACCACATTTGTTCTATAAGTAATCTGACATACCCACGATGACCCCTGTAACCCCTGTGAGGGAAACCTGCTGCATAGCCATCCAATCCCTGCCAAGGGTCCTCCAGAACAAGTGTTCTGCTCCTGCGTTTTGCACCCGAACTCACTTCACTGAATCTCTCTTGTCTTTCCTCTGTCCAATTTGAGTGCTCCCCTGAGTTCTGTCATCCCACTCAAAATAGATAAGAAGCCTGCACCGGTTTTAATGCATTGTACTCGCACCCTGTGACTAAGAAAGTACACCTTAAGACACCATTAGTTATGCGCACTTGCTTTGTTTGTCCTCTTTAACTACCAAAAATACCCTCCCGGGGTACGCAGTCGGCTTCATATTTTGGCCTATGACTCCCTTGATCATTCATCTTCTACTATATTGGGTAAGACTAATAGTATTACAAAGGTAGCGGGCGCCCCTCTCTCGCAAGAACAGACATGATAACCTGTTCAGTGGTAATTAACCACTTGAGAGTTCGCAGCCACTGCTTTTACTCACTGTGCCTTTCACAGATGGGAAATATCCATTTGCATATCAGTCTTTGTCCTGCCCAGGGGCAGTGCAGCACCGAAATACAATGGCAACTCCAATCTGAACGAGAGTACCACCAGCAACCCCATACACGTGTTTCACCCTTGTTGGGGATTATCAGTGAGGTGAAGCTGATGCCTCTCTAAGCACAGTGAGAGGGAGACCACGTCTGGTTGCCCCCAGGAGACCTAGGGTTACCAATCCCAGGTTCCTTAACAAATAGTTTTACAAAGGTAGCGGGCGCCCCTCTCTCGCAAGAACAGACATGATAACCTGTTCAGTGGTAATTAACCACTTGAGAGTTCGCAGCCACTGCTTTTACTCACTGTGCCTTTCACAGATGGGAAATATCCATTTGCATATCAGTCTTTGTCCTGCCCAGGGGCAGTGCAGCACCGAAATACAATGGCAACTCCTATCTGAACGAGAGTACCACCAGCAACCCCATACACGTGTTTCACCCTTGTTGGGGATCATCAGTGAGGTGAAGCTGATGCCTCTCTAAGCACAGTGAGAGGGAGACCACGTCTGGTTGCCCCCAGGAGACCTAGGGTTACCAATCCCAGGTTCCTTAACAAATACTTTTACAAAGGTAGCGGGCGCCCCTCTCTCGCAAGAACAGACATGATAACCTGTTCAGTGGTAATTAACCACTTGAGAGTTCGCAGCCACTGCTTTTACTCACTGTGCCTTTCACAGATGGGAAATATCCATTTGCATATCAGTCTTTGTCCTGCCCAGGGAGAGGGACGCCCGCTACCTTTGTAAAATTATCCCTCTCACTGTGCTTAGAGAGGCATCAGCTTCACCTCACTGATGATCCCCAACAAGGGTGAAACACGTGTATGGGGTTGCTGGTGGTACTCTCGTTCAGATTGGAATTGCCATTGTATTTCGGTGCTGGACTGCCCCTGGGCAGGACAAAGACTGATATGCAAATGGATATTTCCCATCTGTGAAAGGCACAGTGAGTAAAAGCAGTGGCTGCGAACTCTCAAGTGGTTAATAACCACTGAACAGGTTATCATGTCTGTTCTTGCGAGAGAGGGGCGCCCGCTACCTTTGTAAAATTATTTGTTAAGGAACCTGGGATTGGTAACCCTAGGTCTCCTGGGGGCAACCAGACGTGGTCTCCCTCTCACTGTGCTTAGAGAGGCATCAGCTTCACCTCACTGATGATCCCCAACAAGGGTGAAACACGTGTATGGGGTTGCTGGTGGTACTCTCGTTCAGATTGGAATTGCCATTGTATTTCGGTGCTGGACTGCCCCTGGGCAGGACAAAGACTGATATGCAAATGGATATTTCCCATCTGTGAAAGGCACAGTGAGTAAAAGCAGTGGCTGTGAACTCTCAAGTGGTTAATAACCACTGAACAGGTTATCATGTCTGTTCTTGCGAGAGAGGGGCGCCCGCTACCTTTGTAAAATTATTTGTTAAGGAACCTGGGATTGGTAACCCTAGGTCTCCTGGGGGCAACCAGACGTGGTCTCCCTCTCACTGTGCTTAGAGAGGCATCAGCTTCACCTCACTGATGATCCCCAACAAGGGTGAAACACGTGTATGGGGTTGCTGGTGGTACTCTCGTTCAGATTGGAATTGCCATTGTATTTCGGTGCTGGACTGCCCCTGGGCAGGACAAAGACTGATATGCAAATGGATCTGTGAAAGGCACAGTGAGTAAAAGCAGTGGCTGCGAACTCTCAAGTGGTTAATAACCACTGAACAGGTTATCATGTCTGTTCTTGCGAGAGAGGGGCGCCCGCTACCTTTGTTAAATTATTTGTTAAGGAACCTGGGATTGGTAACCCTAGGTCTCCTGGGGGCAACCAGACGTGGTCTCCCTCTCACTGTGCTTAGAGAGGCATCAGCTTCACCTCACTGATGATCCCCAACAAGGGTGAAACACGTGTATGGGGTTGCTGGTGGTACTCTCGTTCAGATTGGAATTGCCATTGTATTTCGGTGCTGGACTGCCCCTGGGCAGGACAAAGACTGATATGCAAATGGATATTTCCCATCTGTGAAAGGCACAGTGAGTAAAAGCAGTGGCTGCGAACTCTCAAGTGGTTAATAACCACTGAACAGGTTATCATGTCTGTTCTTGCGAGAGAGGGGCGCCCGCTACCTTTGTAAAATTATTTGTTAAGGAACCTGGGATTGGTAATCCTAGGTCTCCTGGGGGCAACCAGACGTGGTCTCCCTCTCACTGTGCTTAGAGAGGCATCAGCTTCACCTCACTGATGATCCCCAACAAGGGTGAAACACGTGTATGGGGTTGCTGGTGGTACTCTCGTTCAGATTGGAATTGCCATTGTATTTCGGTGCTGGACTGCCCCTGGGCAGGACAAAGACTGATATGCAAATGGATATTTCCCATCTGTGAAAGGCACAGTGAGTAAAAGCAGTGGCTGCGAACTCTCAAGTGGTTAATAACCACTGAACAGGTTATCATGTCTGTTCTTGCGAGAGAGGGGCGCCCGCTACCTTTGTAAAATTATTTGTTAAGGAACCTGGGATTGGTAACCCTAGGTCTCCTGGGGGCAACCAGACGTGGTCTCCCTCTCACTGTGCTTAGAGAGGCATCAGCTTCACCTCACTGATGATCCCCAACAAGGGTGAAACACGTGTATGGGGTTGCTGGTGGTACTCTCGTTCAGATTGGAATTGCCATTGTATTTCGGTGCTGGACTGCCCCTGGGCAGGACAAAGACTGATATGCAAATGGATATTTCCCATCTGTGAAAGGCACAGTGAGTAAAAGCAGTGGCTGCGAACTCTCAAGTGGTTAATAACCACTGAACAGGTTATCATGTCTGTTCTTGCGAGAGAGGGGCGCCCGCTACCTTTGTAAAATTATTTGTTAAGGAACCTGGGATTGGTAACCCTAGGTCTCCTGGGGGCAACCAGACGTGGTCTCCCTCTCACTGTGCTTAGAGAGGCATCAGCTTCACCTCACTGATGATCCCCAACAAGGGTGAAACACGTGTATGGGGTTGCTGGTGGTACTCTCGTTCAGATTGGAATTGCCATTGTATTTCGGTGCTGGGCTGCCCCTGGGCAGGACAAAGACTGATATGCAAATGGATATTTCCCATCTGTGAAAGGCACAGTGAGTAAAAGCAGTGGCTGCGAACTCTCAAGTGGTTAATAACCACTGAACAGGTTATCATGTCTGTTCTTGCGAGAGAGGGGCGCCCGCTACCTTTGTAAAATTATTTGTTAAGGAACCTGGGATTGGTAACCCTAGGTCTCCTGGGGGCAACCAGACGTGGTCTCCCTCTCACTGTGCTTAGAGAGGCATCAGCTTCACCTCACTGATGATCCCCAACAAGGGTGAAACACGTGTATGGGGTTGCTGGTGGTACTCTCGTTCAGATTGGAATTGCCATTGTATTTCGGTGCTGGACTGCCCCTGGGCAGGACAAAGTCTGATATGCAAATGGATATTTCCCATCTGTGAAAGGCACAGTGAGTAAAAGCAGTGGCTGCGAACTCTCAAGTCGTTAATAACCACTGAACAGGTTATCATGTCTGTTCTTGCGAGAGAGGGGCGCCCGCTACCTTTGTAAAATTATTTGTTAAGGAACCTGGGATTGGTAACCCTAGGTCTCCTGGGGGCAACCAGACGTGGTCTCCCTCTCACTGTGCTTAGAGAGGCATCAGCTTCACCTCACTGATGATCCCCAACAAGGGTGAAACACGTGTATGGGGTTGCTGGTGGTACTCTCGTTCAGATTGGAATTGCCATTGTATTTCGGTGCTGGACTGCCCCTGGGCAGGACAAAGACTGATATGCAAATGGATATTTCCCATCTGTGAAAGGCACAGTGAGTAAAAGCAGTGGCTGCGAACTCTCAAGTGGTTAATAACCACTGAACAGGTTATCATGTCTGTTCTTGCGAGAGAGGGGCGCCCGCTACCTTTGTAAAATTATTTGTTAAGGAACCTGGGATTGGTAACCCTAGGTCTCCTGGGGGCAACCAGACGTGGTCTCCCTCTCACTGTGCTTAGAGAGGCATCAGCTTCACCTCACTGATGATCCCCAACAAGGGTGAAACACGTGTATGGGGTTGCTGGTGGTACTCTCGTTCAGATTGGAATTGCCATTGTATTTCGGTGCTGGACTGCCCCTGGGCAGGACAAAGACTGATATGCAAGTGGATCTGTGAAAGGCACAGTGAGTAAAAGCAGTGGCTGCGAACTCTCAAGTGGTTAATAACCACTGAACAGGTTATCATGTCTGTTCTTGCGAGAGAGGGGCGCCCGCTACCTTTGTAAAATTATTTGTTAAGGAACCTGGGATTGGTAACCCTAGGTCTCCTGGGGGCAACCAGACGTGGTCTCCCTCTCACTGTGCTTAGAGAGGCATCAGCTTCACCTCACTGATGATCCCCAACAAGGGTGAAACACGTGTATGGGGTTGCTGGTGGTACTCTCGTTCAGATTGGAATTGCCATTGTATTTCGGTGCTGGACTGCCCCTGGGCAGGACAAAGACTGATATGCAAATGGATATTTCCCATCTGTGAAAGGCACAGTGAGTAAAAGCAGTGGCTGCGAACTCTCAAGTGGTTAATAACCACTGAACAGGTTATCATGTCTGTTCTTGCGAGAGAGGGGCGCCCGCTACCTTTGTAAAAATAAGACTAATAGTACTTGTGACGGAGCTGTCGTAATTAGGCAATGACCCTAAGGATCCAGTGATGGAGCTGGGTAGAGTAGGCAAGAACCCTAAGGATCCAGTGATTGAACTGGAGAGAGTAGGCGAGGTCCCTAAGGATCCGTGATGGAGCTGGTGGGAGTAGGCAAGGCCCCTAAGGATCTAGTGATGAAACTGGCAAGAGTAGGCAATGACCCTAAGGATCCAGTGATGGAACTGGCAAGAGTAGGCAATGACCCTAAGGCTCCAGTGATGGAACTGGAGAGAGTAGGAAAGGACCCCAAGGATCCAGTGATGGAGCTGGCGAAAGTGGACGAGGACCCTAAGGATCAGTGATGGAGCTGGTGGGAGTAGGCAATGCCCCTAAGGATCCAGTGATGCAACTGGCAAGATTAGGCAATGCCCCTTAGGATCCAGTGATGGAACTAGAGAGAGTAGGAAAAGACCCTGAGGATCCAGTGATGGAGCTGGCGAAAGTAGACGAGGACCCTAAGGATCCAGTGATGGAGTTAGTGAGAGTTTGCGAGGACCCTAAGGATTCAGTGATGCAGATGGCGTAAGTAGGCAAGGGCCCCAAGGATCCCATGATTGAGCTGGAGAAAGTAGGGAAGAGCCCTAAGGGTCCAGTGATGGAGCTGGCAGGAGTAGGCAATGACCCTAAACATCCAGTGATGGAGCTTTGGAGAGTACGCAAAGTCCCTAATGGTTCAGTGATGGAGCTGACAAGAGTACGCAAGGATCCTAAGGAATTAGTGATGGAGCTGGAGAGAGTAGACAAGTAGAAATACATTTCCGTGAGTGTGTATCTTTGTAAGTGAGGATTTGTTGAATCCCAACCTTTGTCGCAAAACGAAACTAGTTAGAGTGGTAGGAATTTAATAATGTATATAACAACGTAAACCACAACACTGTTCTGTGGTTAATATCCACTGTATACTCAAATACATAATGGTGTCTTAACATGTTTCGATGGTAACCACTTCTTCAGGGATCTTAAATTTACATTTTGGGCACTGGTTCTCATGTGCTAAGTCTTCATGTCGACTGTTGGGGGGACCAGTCCTGAGCTCTATGTTCACATGTGGAGCTGCCTTCTTGCACTCCCAGCTATTGGCTGAAGTATTAAAAGCACTCTCCCCTTAGCTAATATTTATACTGCGCCCATCACCACCGTAGTTGGTGTTACCCCACCTGGCCTTTTCCGACAGGTGACATATTGTGACTCTGCCAGGGTGTGGCGAGACCTTAGTCTAGGAAAAGGAAGGGGAGGTTTGGGGATGAGGTGATAGGAACGAGAAATTTGACAATAGAATGGCCAACGTCAGCGAGCAATAGCCAATGGGATGAAAGGCAGTGGTTATGGTGTGGAAGCAGGCAACAGTATGTCTTTTTAATTGCACTTGTAGCACAAATGGCTGTTCCCTCGTCCTCCCGTCATCCACAAACAACACAATAGAGCAGCACGCTAACTAGAGCAGATTGGAAACACATTCTGAAAGTGCGCCTTTTTTGGCTGAATGGTATGTCTTTAATACTACTTTACGCTAACATCAAAAATGTTGATGATGTAGCTTTGGTTACACGCTGTTAATAGAGGACTCCATGCCAGCGGGAACATCCTGCCAATGGCGTTCTAGCATTTTTTTAAACTTTATTGTGGGTGTTTTGAACAACTACAAACAAGACAATCACCCAGCGGGTGTGTCAGTATTTTGTTTTTAATTTATTTTTACTTTACTCCATTTGATCCATTTGAGCCACCCAATACTACAACTCCCAGAATCCAGTTGATGAAGAAATGAACACCTGGAACTGAAGCATGCTGCTCCTGATGACACAGAGCGCATCCATCCGGTTTCCTTAGCAGAGGTCTGCAACCTGTGGCGCTGTAGGTGTTTTGGACTACAACCCTCATGATCCCTCACCATTGTCTATGCTGGCTAGGGCTGATGGGAGTTGTAGTGCAACACAACTGGCGAGCCAACTGTTGCAGACCCGGCCTCAGATGACAGCTGAATAGGTTCATACATACGAGCATACATATGATCCCCTCCCCGCAACCCTGCGTCCCTCTCTCCTTTTTCCACTTTGAGATTTGTCAGAGCTTGTTCGCAGTTTCTGAAGCCCCCTGAACCCGGCGACAGCATCTAGTGGGGTGGGTCACACTTAAAGGCTGAGAATTCCCTACATACAATTCCCATGAAAGGTCTATTGGCCATTGCCTACGTTGACGTATTTGGTTCCAAGTTGGGAATTCACTGTCTAGAAAATTCTGAAAATGAAAACTTCTGCTCTTAAAACAATTAAGCAGTTGATGGTGAGAATCAGCGCGAGCACAACACAACACATCCTGGCGCAATCAACAAGACGAAAAAACATATGCAGTTTACAACATCATCAGAACCTACAAGAAAGGCCGGAAGCAAATGCCATTAGGCGACTGCACGGAGACGCGTCACTTATTCCCCGACGTAGGATTCTGGTCCACGCAGATGCTGGCGCATTCCTGGCCCTGTTCCCGGTGTGGCACTAACGCCAGAAATGCTCAGTGTTATTGCCCCTCAGAAGAAAAAGCCTTGCTTTGGGCAATCTCAAAATTATTGCCATTAGATGGATCTGACCATGTGGCCAGAGCTGCCAAAAGTGCACAGCCCAGGAGGGCATTCTTAATGATTAGCTAAGCTGCTTATGGCAAAAATGTCCCCGAACAGATGTCAGGAAGTCAAAGATTTTAATAGATCGACATGCATATAAAATATAATTGCTACACTGAAGAGTCATGGATGGGAAATGTTTGATTTAACCATAGCCACTGGCAATTGCTCTGACTAGCTACCATTTAATTTCCCTCTATATCTGTGGACGTTATTTCACCAAAATGATAAAAGTAGCGGTAGTGACATCTGACATCACATAACCCTTGACCTCTGCCGACATCACAGGAAGTGATGCCATTTGACCCCACCCTGAAGTGACATCATTGGAAGCGTTGGAACACGACCTTTCAACCCTTCACAAAACAGGAAGTGGCATCACATGGTATTGTAAGTACACTACGAAAAATGTGGTTACGAGATCACTGTAAAGTGATATACATTTCATGCAAGAATGGATCACCATATGTAGCATTAATATCAGCGCATATAGGCCCATTTACCAAATTACTGTGAATGCAAGCAGACGTCCAAGGCCAAACGATAAAGATATGTTATTATATAGCACTTACGCTTAAGCGCTTCATATAGAACAAATATACATACAATATCACCCAACCTGTGTTGGTACTCATTTATCAACCTCAGCAGGATGAAAGGCTGAGTTGACCTTGCCGGGAACCGAACCTGCAACCTGCAGATCACACGCACATTGCAACAGCGAGCGCTGAACCCACTGAGCTATCTTGACAGCTATAGCTATCAGCAAACCAGCCACTCCAGAAACAAAAAGTCACATGCTGCTGGCCCAAAGATCCACATGCTGCTGGCCACAGCACAGGAGCCTCCATTTAAATAAATAAATAAATAAACTTTTCAAAATGTTATTTTAGGGGTAGCAAGGATGACCACAGGGGTCGCAGTTCCGCCCCCCTGGTGACCCCTAAATGACATCCCTGCCCCCCCCCCCAAGCTTTTTGCTTTTGTTACAGTGTCCTGGCCTGACTTTTGCCAATAGAGCACTGCCCTCAGCTGCACTTCACTGGGCTTTCGCTCATTGTTATGAGGGAAACTGACACATCCTTCAGGCTGTCAGTATGGAGAAACCGTGTTTCTCTTAGTCTTTGTTGCCATGTTTAGTAACATTTTCTCATTGCGCAAAGTACATTAATGTTCCGTGCAATGGGGTCCTTGTGTTTTCTGCCCCTCGTCATCCAGTAAGGATTTTCTGGTGAATGTACAATGCCTAGGAACAGACTGGTGCCAGCAGAAGCTTTCTCTTGTGTTTGTACAACTTTCTACAGAGCCATAACGCGCATACCGCGTTTGGCTCATGAATGCGGCTAGTGTCTGTCATGGCCATGCCCCCGTTCTTCGTGACCCAGGACTTCCTTATTTCGGCATGCAGTTGCCCGTGAAAGCTGCTTCTTTCACAGGCTACTGCAGGTCACATGTGTGGGTACCCAGGAAGTGGTCCGGGACAGTCTTGTCCCAATCCGCACTACTGGTGCCAGGATGTCTGGTGTATACGAGAACATGAGAGCCACAGTGGTCCCTGATTGGACCACTGCTGGTGTGCATGAGTGGGGCAGATCTTCTCGTTGGCTGGCCGGGTGCGGGCTCTAGCCAGACTTTTAAATATGAGGAGGGGTCTTGAACGCAGACCAATAGATCAGCGGTAGGTCTTAATTGACCTGTGGATGGAGCCAAATATCCGGAAGAGCAGAGCATAACAAAGAACTATTCAGAGACAAGCTGAAGAAAGTTTGCACCCCGTGCCCGTTGTTGTCCCAGTAGAACCCAGCTTTACGTTGAATCTCAGAAGACCTGCGAAGGTGCTTTTGAACTTTTGGAGTGTGGGAATAATCACTCTCGACGCCTCCTGGGTGCCCTGCAAAAGAGCTTGTTTGGAATTGTCCCTGGGCTATCTGGTGGACTGTGCAGCTCAATCCTTGGTCATCGTGTAGGAGAGTTGCTGTGTCGAGTTTTCATTTGAAACTTTGGGGAATCCAAACAAAGCATCTTTTCACTCACCTTTGTCACCCCAGCTGTTTTGGGCTGCAAGAGAGAAGGTTGCATCAGATCGCGAGAGTTGGATCCCCCTGTATCACTGTGCTACTGCGACGTTGTTGAAGGTGACTTTCCTACATTCGTTATTGTGCCCTGAGAACTGCTGCATTGGTGTTTTCAACCAAATCGAGATATACAGCTTCTGTTGCAAACCGGACCGTATCTGCACCTGCAGCGCCTGTGCACTTTGAAGCCGAACCGAGGGTGGCAAATCAAACCTCTGACGGCCCCTTCCAGACCAGTCAAGTTTGGACCAAAACTGAACTAAGGGTGGTGAGTACTGAAACCACTTAATGGGGGCCCCTTGTTCATTCATAACATTTTATGCATGGACGATTCCTTGTGGTCCTCTCTTTGGCTTGGGTAGCCTCTGCTTCCTAAGGTCCTCAGAAAGTTGGGAATAGCTTTGTTCAACACAGCAGATCCCCCCCGGACTCTTGGAACCTGTTTTCACCCTTCACAATTCTGTCCCTAACGCATGCATCGAACATTGAGCAAAAGGCTCCAACCATCGTAGGATTGGACTTATAAAGTTAGTGTTTTCCATTTCTGAAGATTTCTATGCGCTAAAGATTTCCCTTACAGGTATTGGTAGAGTTCCTAACTTTATCGCATTGACTACAGTGACTGTATATATTTTACATGCTGTGTTGCTTGAGTGGTATTTTGCTATTGCATTTCATTCTTCACTTGTGCTTATTCGTGGGCCTAGTAAACTGTTTATTTTCTTATACTTCTGTCTAAGTGTAGTTCTTGGTGTTTCACTGTGGGTGCTCATCAAAGACCCCTGATCACCCTCACTCCTTCTGAGATTGAGACTCGACTGCTCTCCAAGCTACGTGAATCAGTTTTGCTAACAAGGGTGGCCTTCTAACCATCTGTCCATCAGGCCAGAGTTTAGAAATCCATTCTAACAATTACAGAGGCAGAAATACCTCTGGCCCGGCCAATGCACAGCCACACTACAAGCAGGAGGTTCCTCCTCAGGAAACAAAGCCCTCAATATTCCTAACTCATCACACCTAGAAAGTTGTCATGCATGCAGAGCAGGTGGTACTTCCGATCTGCACCGTCAACACAAAGCTCTGCAATCTTGCCTATTGCCACTCCTTCAAATTAACCAAACACACTCACCCTCTTCCAGATACACCAGTGCCCCCGGAGACCATACAACTACTTGTGGTGCACGGTGCTAATCTTAATAACTTAACATAACATATGCAAATCAGGTTTTATCCCACAAACTCACTGTAAGTGGCATGGGTACGCACAGACTCGGATTGTGAGCTTGCTGTGCCTCTGGTCCCAAGCTTCACCTCCATTTGTGGGGCTTAAATACAGCCTTAAGACACAAATGAACTGCCCCTGGCCATGTTGGGCCTGAAAGTGCAGAAATACTTTCTGGTAATTGGAAAGCACACTGTTGGCTGGCAGACCGAAAAGGCAGCATGGACAGTTCAACATTGCCAAACACACCAACATTGTTGTCAGAAGCAGGAAAACTAGAATTAAGTGTGCCAGGTGTGCGAACGACACGGCTGAAAAGGAATTAGGCCTACATTCCATTACAGTATATTGAGACACTAAAACGCATTCTTCTCACATTTTGCCGTTTGGTTTGAAAGGAACTGTTTACAGAGGAAACTCCCTGGCCTGAACCATTCAAATGTGTATTGAAATGTGAAGTTGGACATTGATGGCATGATGTGAGATATTAAAACAGGCCATTGTGTAAAGGAACAGGTAGATTCCACACATTGACTGCACCACACAAGATCCAATTTGATTTCAAAGTGGTTTATCTTTTTAAGCAGTTCAAGTGAAACATACATTTGTATAATAATTGTGCCCACTAATTGTTAACACGTGTTTCGGCCACTCAAGGGCCTTTATCAAAACAAAACGATTTGGGCAATTAGATCATATCCATATTCTGATCACAGTTACAAAATACCAATGAATAAGTTCAGCCACATGAAAAAATAAGATAAGCAACAGAGGAAATGAATTGGGTTGAGGATTGAAAATATAGGGTTTTAACATACATCAAAGGACAAACACAATACACGGAAAAATGAAAGAGAAAAAAGCAAGAAATAGAAATCTTAGATAGAATATATGTTGGATGCCCTTTCATTCCATACATTAAAAACCACATTAGCAAGTCAAATTCATAGACAACCAACAATTGGTATGAATTATTTGCATCAAAGTAATTCTGATTATATTACGCGCAATTTTCAAATTTGCTGGGATAACATCTGATGAACGTACTACAGCTGGTGCATATCACAGAAAAAACGGAAATCTCTCATGATCTATACTGATGTCTGATTCAAGGTTATCTCACAGGCAAACACAATGCCTTTTGAATAAACAGAGAAAAGCCGCTTACCAAGTATGAATTCAAAAAAGATTGTCATGTCCAGAAAGTTTATTGCAATTGGACTGTCATGACCCAAGAATTCTATTCCAAGATCATTGTGATTCATTCTGAGTCTAAAGTCATTTAGTTCCACACTTGTCCCATCCCAAATCAGTAGGACATTGTCAATGAATCGAAGCCATAATACTACATGTGTTGCAAAAGCTTAATCCAAATAAACTTGTTGCTCTTCATACATCCCCCTGAAGAGATTTGCCAATGTCGGAGCATACTTTGTGCCCATAGCAATCCCTCTCTTTTGCTTGTAGAATTTGTTGTCGAACATAAAAATGTTATTGTCCAATGTTAGTGTCAGTATCTCCTTAAGCATCTGTATGTAATGGTAATGTGATGAAGGGTCTTCTTTGAATTCAGAACCAATGGTCTGTATAGCTGCTTTATGTTCAATAATAGTGTATAGTGACCGGACGTCCCAGGTAGCCAGTATATATGACAATTTCCAGACCACTTGGTTAATTGCTTTGATTGCATCTGTGGTATCCTTACTAAAGCCTTCAATTTAGGCATTCGTGGTCGCAAGACATTATCTATGTATTCCGAGATTTTCTCAGTCAGACAACCAATACCACTAAGTATTGGGCGTCCTTCAGGGATTTTATCAAATGCCTTGTGTACCTTCTGAAGAAAATACAAAGTTGGTAGTATGGGAAATTCGTTGACTAATGCATTCTTTTCATCATCAGAGATCATACCTTTTTATGCCATTCTGTAATTTGCTCTTCCATCTGAAGTATAATTTCATTTTTTGAATTTTTGGGCAGTTCCTCATAACAGAAAGGTGTCATTAAATGATTTAGTGCCATCTGTATGTAGTCTTGTCTATCCATCACTACGATATTGCCACCTTTGTCCATCTCCTTGATAACAATACCTTTGTCCTCTTGTAGTTTTTGCAATGATATTTATTCCTGTTTGGTTAAGTTGTGTTTGCTATGACTTGTCCTTATACTTTCATATAGCTAATATATGTCTCTGGCAGTAGCTCTGTAAAAGACTTCAATCATGCTTTCAGCAGAAAATTGTGGTGTGAATCTTGATTTATGCTTAATTTCTTCTTCCAGAAGGCATATGGGTGTAATTCCCAGTTCATGCATGGTAGTATGAATCTCCCTTGTGTCTTGTTCTCCCAACGTCTTGAGAAGATGAATATTTTCAATATCTTCAATTGTGAAGTCACTTTTGTCACTCTGTTCCCTTGGTTCCAACCTCTTCTTCACTGCTGTTGCAAAGTATTTCTTTAGTCTGAGTTTCCGAACAAACTTGAATAGATCAATCTGCGTATTGATAAGATCCAGGTTATTTGTAGGTGCAAAGGGTAATCCTTTATTCTAAAAATACTCTTCGGTATCCTCAAGCACCTCTTCACAAGATGTGATCCGATGTTGTCTCCCCTCTCATTCGAATAACAAGCCAAAAGGAAAAGTCCATTGGTAACGCACCTCAGCCCGAGCCAGAAACCGGGCGCATCATCCGTTGTTTCACCAGGGTGGTCTGGGCTAGGTCTTGGAACACTTGGAGCTCGGACCCATTATACCGAATCTTCTCCTTTTGGTCGTATTGGTGTAGAGCCACCACCACATCCCTGGGTCTTGCCCCTGGCTCTCCCCTCCTTGGGCCTACTCTGAATTCAGTCTAACTGTATCCAGGACCCCTCCTCCATGTCCAGTAGGTCCACGAGTACATGTTGTGCCATCTCTCGTAGGTCCTTGTCCATTACTGCCTCGTCTAGGCCTTTGATTCTAATGTTTCCTCTTCTTGACCAATTCTCTAAATCTTTGATCTGTATTTCCAAATTTTGCATGACCGTCACCAGATAGTTCATCCATCTTGCGGGTGTCCTCTGCTATTTCTTGTATGGCATTCTCTGCCGCGTCCGTCCTTTCCTCTAAGTTTGCTATGTCCCCCTTCACATCCTGCAATGACTGGGAGTGCTCAGCTCGGATCAGGCTGAATTGTGACTGTATTGTCTCTGGAATCTTGTCCCTGAAGTCTTGTTAACATTGGTAGATAATATTTTGAGTGACTATCTGTTCTTTCTCTGGACGCCCAGCCATCTCACCTTCCTTTTGCCACAGTCTTTGCAGGTTGCCCTCCTGGGTCTTCTTAGAGGTTGTTTGTGAGTCCTTGCTCTTGTTTTTAGACATTGGTGCAGATTACACCTGTGTGTGAGGGTGCTGACCCCACCTCTGCCTGAGCTGCCGTGCTGCACCACTTGGTAGCCCCATCCAGACCCTCACTTCGGGGCCTTCAAGCTCTTCATGTACCTTCACCTCTCCATTCTGTTTTCTGGCAGGTCCCTGGCTGTGATGCTGCCCTCTAGTCAAATCCTGTGGTTCAGTAGATCACATGTGTATTTATTATGTCCTAAAAAGAGTTGACAAGAAACAAAAGTACATTCTCACATAGCATATTTGATTCAAGTCATACATTTCGTGTCCGTAAGCAAACTTTTGTCCAACAAGTATTAATTGCATTATTACTATTAATCCTGATTCATAAAAAGTGGATCATCTCATTATCCTTTTTAAGACCAAACTCAATTTATCTAAATTTGTCCTATCTGTCTGTCCCATCTGTCTGAGCCTTATCCCCAGATTTCCCCCTCTTCTCCCTAGTTTCACTTTTTGTAGTCCAATAAATTTCAGGTCATTGTGTAAAGGAATTGCAACATTCAAAAATACTGCTTTTCTGAGCATAAAGAAAAGCTGTGCTTAGCCCAAAAGAAATTCTTCTCATGAGATTCGAAGGCCTAGAACTGCTCACCTTCCCCATCAGATGCAAGGGTCAAACTCTGCTCTTCTCGTTATCTAAGAAAAATCTCTTTGAAGCCCACAGCCAAAAAAGGGATGGGGTTTGTGCCGGACTGAAAGTTTTATGAGATGAACAGATGAAACCTTTCAAAACAGAAGATCCAGCTAATGAAGGTGAAATCTTAAAAATACTGAGAATTAAATTGTTATTCCTGGTGAAGTCCAGGGTCTAACTGACAAGTGACAAGTAACGGAAAACTAACACATGATGACAGGAAGTGGAGCTTGTCTCTCTGCTCTCAAAGATAAGTGAACAGATGGTTCATTTGCCTGGGCAGAAAGAATGTAAATGACTTTATAGCACGGAAGGTCAACAAAGAAACACATGGCTGGAACTACATCTAAGTGGAGAAAAGAAATACAATGTGTAATTGAAGTAAAAGAATTATGCAGATGCCTTGAAATTGCCATGTATGCTATTGAGAAATCATGATTGTTGATTATCTTGGGAACCAAATTTTGTACAATAATGGTTCAAATATTAAAAAGATTATGAGAAGACCTATCTGTCGAGACGTCTTTGATAGAAATCCGACCTTGAGAAGTAAAGTCACAAAGCAAAGATTTCGGGGGGCGCTAGCTTGTTGAATTAGATACCTGTATATAAAATCTTGTGACATTGACTTTTCCCCTGTTTGAATAAGTCACGAAAATATGTCATTCGAGCCTTCAACATCGTGCCAAAATGAGACACATTTCATTAAGTCTGCCATGATTAGACCATTTTGAAAACAAATAATTTGTGACATGTATTTGTAAATTAAACATTGTTGCCATGTTATAGTTTTTAAGGTCATAGCTGAAGTGGTCAAAATGAAATTTCAAAGAGGAGGTAACTGTCAAGGGATGATGCCTAGTAACCAAAGCAACCAACAACTGCAATGGGGGTGGACAATAGATGTCCAACCAGAATAGTTAGTGAATTAGCTGGAATGTCATAATTTAGATAATTTGGGAAGTGGTTAAAGATTGACAGGTAGATGCACAATAGTGAAAGGGGATAGCTGTCTGATATGATCTGAGTGGAACTACTGAAAAATGGATGGAGAACTAACATTGCACGTTAGGTGGATTAGACAAGGAGGAAGACTAAAATTTGGAGGGAACCTGGAGAGGCAAACAAAAGGATGGGTTATGGAGGTATCAATGACCGAACCAGGAGAGGCCATCTAACCAAGTCGCTATATGGCCCATGTGATGATTCAGGAGCACTGATGACTTTTCCTGTGCATAAAACCCATAGATGTATTGGATGGCAGACAAAGTAGATCCTTAGTATTTTTACCAAGTGTTAATTACATTCATTCCCCTGTAGCCCCCCAACATGGGGTGATTTTGTTGAAATTCGAAATCAACAACTTTGCTTCCCTTGTGGATATATAGTCTGTTAAAGTAATTGGGTACTCCTATTTCTTTTTGCTAACCCCAAGATTCCCTAAAGGGAGGGATTCCCAAAAAATAAATTCCCAACTGCTCCCCATTCCCCTGATCCTGCCTTAAAGCATAGGTGTTTTCATAATAAATGCAATATTTGGGTTTGTGCTGGGGCAGAAAAGTGTCTTGCCAACTTAAATAGAGTGAAGTTCCTGATTAAAAGAATACTGTCTACAGAGAGTGAGAAAGTGACTCCTGGTAGAAGAGAGATTCTTCGTTGTATAGTGGTGGAGGAAAAAAGGGTATATATATATATATATATATATATATATATATATATATATATATATATATATATATATATGAAAAACAACAATGTACAAACGTACACGTGAGCGGAAAGCACTCCAGAGAGCTGACCGTAATGGGTAGGCTGCAAAAGAAAGGAGCACCGTCACGTCTCAGCAATCGAAGATAATAAACTTTATTTGTGCAATGCAACAAATTTGGAAGTGCTGGCAGTTTACACATTTCACAGCTATCCAGCCGCTTGATCACTATATATATATATATATATATATATATATATATATATATATATATATATATATATATATATATATATATATACACACATATATATATATAGTGTTTTGTTTTATAAGTCTTTTGTGCTTTGTGAAGGCATCATGAAGTAAAACACAGCCAACAGATTCAACTTTTTAAGTGTATGTTTTATTTCCTTAAATGTCAGGATGGAGTAAGGCCTAACTTGCCCTATGCTAAGGTGGGATTTCCCTACCTAAAGAAAACTAAGGATAGTCTGTGTCAGTAAATTCAACTTAAAAGTCTGTTTGTGTCCAAACCTATACTTGCCCTCACAACTAACCATACTTAATGTGTAGAGATATCAGCATCAAAAGAAATTATGGGCAAACAAAGCTCTGAGCTTCTTCCGGCTTGTGGCTTAAGTTTAGCTTCCCTTCCCCAAGTTCAGAACAATTACAAAAAGACCTTTGGGTTCCCTTCCCCAAGAGTTCAACACACTTCACAATGATCCGGGGTTCCCTTCCCCAAGAGGTCAACACAGTTCCAGGTATCCAAACAACCAACAGTTCAAGTCTCTTGACCTTCAAAATAGTTCCAAGTCAACTGTTTAACCATTCAGGCTTTTCAATAGTTCACAAGGGTTCCTTTTCCTCCCTCTGGATTTCTCAAGCACAAATAACGGTACTAGAATTCAAGCTTCTTCCCATTTGCTTTTCCTTGGCTCTTTTTCAAAATAGGGGTCACTCAGTCTCGGCGCAGTTTTCGGAACACATGGTCCACCCAACCGATAATACTTGGCACCAGTGGAAGCTGGTGACTTTGAAAGGTGGTGGAGTGTACATTTCTCTGGTCGATTTTTTAAGCGAGCGAGCAGGTTGCGGAGTTTGTGGAAAAATGGCTTCCAAATGTGCAATTTACTGCCCAAACCACACAAATATGACCTAAAAAGCATTACGTAATGGTGGTACATTATTCTTACGTGTGCAAGTGTTATGGTGTATTTTACAGCAGCTTGTATTGAGAATAGCTGGCACTATGATATATGCATGAAGAAATGCATTATATAGATATCCAGTAATGATGAAAAATATAATTTTGTCATTCTTTTCTCTAATTTCTCTTTCCTATCACCTCCTCTCCAAACCTCCCCTTCCTTTCCACACACTAAGGTCTGGTGACACCCTGACAGGGTCACAATATGCCGCCTTTCGGATAAGACCAGGATCCGTAAGACGACTATGTTAGTGATTGCTGCTTTATGAATATTGGATAACATAACATAACATATCTAAGCCAATGGCAACCCAAAAGACCAGGGCTGGCTGAGGATGTGTCAGGGCTGGTGGAGGCCCAGTTCAACTTATTTGGCCCCCTCCTGTGGGTTGCTTAAATTATAATGGAGTCAAAAGAAGGCAGCAAGGTGGTTAATATTCAGATTATCACGGGGCAGGCAGCCTGTAATGTGTGCACTGCCGAATTAAAGAAGTGCCTACCCATTGATTTCCCATAGTCGTGCACATCCCTATGGCCAATCCCACCCGCTTCTTGCCCTTCCAATCCAAAAACACACCGTCCTGGGATCTCGTTGAGCTAACTTTATCAAGCCTTAAAATCAAAATTGCATTCCAAGTGCCTGCTAGGGTTTTTTTTTTAAAGCAAGCAGTCTTCTGAGAGCTAATGGTGTAATTGGTGCTGTAAAGGCACTACTGGTGTAGTACAAATTTCTTAACCAGGTCTGCCTTTAGCTACTTGATTTTCAAGAAGTATGCCTGTCCTTCAATGAAGTCATGTTTAAAACAATCATTAACAAAGCCAACAGTGTCAACTTTTGTATAGGTATTAGGCATTTGCAAGGCACTGCTATCATATTCCCAGGTACAAGCACCATTTTCAAGCTGCTACATTAATAGACGGGCAGTACCATCATTGAATTGCCTGGCAAATTCCTTTCCCATATCTACACAAAAGCCAACACTGTTGGCATTGCCAATGCTTGTTTGAAAATGGTTACATCTGCCTTTTATTTTTAGATAACCACAATGAAAAGAGGAACATTAGAGTCTCCCATAATAGATTTTGAACGAAATGACATTGTCAAAGCAGCTTCAATTTTACGCACATGATCACACTGGGGTGTCCCACGTACTTAGAGGAGAGAAGGGTGTGCACCATTGATATGTTAATCGGTAATTAGAGATAATTCAGTAGTAAGGTCAAAATTAATCGGAGCGCACCAATAAAGCCTTGGCACAAGGATGTAGAGAATCCAAAAAAGAAGAGCTTGGAAAAAATTCCTAGTTCATTGTGCGCTCACATTATGCCCTTATGCCCTTGAAATAAGTTGCAACTCTATGTCAATAGTTCACAAAATGTTTGTACGTTTTTAGAAATTATAGTCCATAACATCTTCTTTTATTTATTTATTTATTTATTTAAACTTTATTTATTATTGCACAAAGGTACATCACACATATAGCATATAGCATTTACACAATTTGTACATAACTTTCTTGTATCGGAGCATATCATAGCATGTCTTCGTCTTCAGCTTTGTCCGCTAGGTATTGCTTGTATCTGGCCCATATATTCCTTGGTCTAGTAGCTGCATGTAGCGAGTCTATGTATAATTCTTCATTGTCGTTTGCCCATATCATGTCTCTGTCCCAATCTTCTTTCGTGGGTGGTCTTTTGCTTTTTCATTTCAACAGTATTGCTCTCTTGGCTAGTACTAGACTCACATTCAGTAATTTCCGCCACGTAGGGTTCATTTTCCCTGTGGCTCCCAGTAAACATAGCATCGGAGACCATTTGATAGGATGTTCAGCCATGTCATCCAATGATTTGCAGATTCCCACCCAGTATTCATTTAGTTGTATGCATGACCAAAACATCTGGAAAGTATCAGCTTCCTCGCAGTGACATCTAGGGCATACACTTTCTGTTGTGGGGTATATGCGTTTTAGTTCAGCTGGAGTGTAGTGTGCCCTATGAACAACCTTATAGTGAATTAGCTTATATCTCGTCCATAACTTCTTCAAAAATCAATGCCTACCCCGCACATATTTTCCTTTTTCGCCTTTAGACATATTTTTAGAGCATTGATAGTTAAAGCTCATAGAGCGTTATACTCCAATATGTGTTGATACTGGTTCTCTATTTTTTTCTATTCTTCTTTGCAACATTTTGGTGTGAACGACATGTGCGGGGTATGTATTGATTTTTTATTTTGATTTATATTGACTTTCATGCTTCATATGTTGATGTGATGTATAGTGTCCAGCCCTGAAGACGGACTAAGTTCCGAAATGCATTGGCAAAAACTATTGGGACACATATTTTTGGGATGCACACTGCCTTTCATGTAATTTAAGGTATTGGGAAACCTTTACTGAAGAAGTTATGGACTATAATTTCTAAAACATTACTAACATTATGCTAACTATTGACATAGATTTGCAACTTATTTCAAGGGCATAACGTAAGCGCACCGCGAACTAGGATTTTCTTTTCCTAGCTCTTCTTTTTTGGTGTCCCAAGTTCTTACCGTTTCACACGTACAGAAATGTGGTCATGAGCATAACATTGCTGTAAGGGCATAAGCACTCTTCATATTGCAAATTGCAATAACTTTGTCATTGAAATCATAGTGAATGTCTCCCCTAAATGGCCACTACATTGGCCCAACGGCTATAAACAAAATTAATGCCACCCTAATGACACAAGATATTTGCAGCTGAAAAGGCTGAGGGCTGGATTCATGGAGAAGTATGCAGAAATTCTGCAACACCAGCGCACCGAGAACGTCACTGTGCGAGCCTGCGAGCAGAAGGTTTTCTGCACGCTCCACGTATTCATGGAATTGTTTTTGCAAAGTAACCGTATATGCAAGTCGCGGCCGGAACGCCCTTGACACGCCCCCATCCAAATCAAAAACAGCCAGAAACAGCCACCTTTATGTGCTCCCCAGGTGCAAATACATGCACCCCCAGAACGGTGCGTGGGGTCCCCGCAAGCAGGCCTGCATCTTGGTGACCCTGCACGGCGTCCCCCGTCACTGTTACCGGCACCCGACAACATGTGCACAATGCATCTTAACTCGAGTAAAACTCTGAAAATCTTTGCGCGAACCACCGTAAACCATTCCTGCACCCCACTACACTGCGTACAAGCACCCATAAATTAGATCAGAACCCCGGCTGCATGTACGCACCCCTAAATCCGACCTTACCTCTGCACAGTGATTCCTATGCGCAAGTGTCTGTACGCCTGCCTTCGGGTGGCAGATAGTATGAGGGCTTTGCATGGCTATTTCCTGTGCCGGGAGGTTGCGCGGTAGGATCCCTGAATACGTATTGTTCCACGCAATAGTGTGCGTGCGATGGACTGCCAGCCGGCCGTCCCTCGTAACGCCCACTTTTTCGCATGTTCTTCCCCATTTTCGGTGTTCCACCCCCTTCCCCGCTGTCTGTGCAAGCCACGCCCGTGCTCTGCATGGTGTCTCGCGCAAGACACTCGGCCACTCGCAGGGGTGTGCCAGGCTACCGCGAAATCCATGCAAGTCCAAGGGAAATCCTGCGCATTTGATTCCATGGATCGACGAACGGGATTACGCACGCAGTTTGGCGCGCAAGTACCCTATTTTCTGCGCAAATAATTCCATGAATCAGGCCCTGGACCTGTGCTCACAAATATCTATGAGGACCAAAATAATTTCCATTTCAAGCACGATATTATCGCCAAAATCACCATGCATGTTCCCATGATCATAGACATCAATTTGGGTTTGGGGTATCAGGGGTTGCTGTTGCTACCCCTGTGGCTCTCAGAAGCATCAGATCAATGTAGAGAGAAAACAGCATGCTCTAAAATAAAACATTTTTTAAACAATGTATGCATTGCGTGAAATGCTAAATATCAGAACAAGCTAAAATCTGTGATTTTCAGGAAAACCCTCATTATCGAACTTCTCAGATAAAGAGCCGGCTAAATCTCTAGAGCTGTGAATTTTCCCACAGCATTGTTTTTGTTTTTAACATGATGGTGGGGAACATCCATTTTCATAGATTAATGTAATGCAGTGCAACGACTGAAGGGCATTGCTGCTCGTGTACAAGTCCCCACAGATTTGGAAAATGCTTTGAGCTGTATTGACAACTGATACTCCCATTGTAGCACATCTATAATATACTTTGCATTTCAGCCCTTATATTTGTGCATTTTCATGGAAAATGCAATGACATGTACCAGAATGCAAAGAATTGCAATCCAGGCTGGTAGAGACTATTGCACCAGACATGGGCCAACCTGAGAGGCCTGGCATGTATTACAAGTGAATGCTGGCTTATTCAGTTAGTCTATTCCAGAAAAGCAATTTATTTGTAAAAAGGGAACAGAACCAGTGGGCCTCATCAAGACCTCGGCAGTAACGCCGGCGGTATTAGCGCGGGGGCTAGTAGCGCGACCGCCATAGCCCCCCGGTGCTAATAGCGCGGGATCATGAGTTGGGCGGACTTGGAAGTCCCCATTCCCCATTGAGCCCATTCGGGAATGCCCCATTCCCCATTGGGCTCAATGGGGAAATTTCGCGCTCATACCGCCGGCGGTTTTCCCGCCGGCGGTATGAGCGCGAATTCTCGGCGGATTTCACACCAGCTCAGAGCTGGGTTGAAATCCGCTGAGGCCCTGATTCGGCAGACCCTTAAATCCATCGGTAATAGCTCTACTGCCGGATTTAAGGGTTACCGCTGAGTTCTTGATGAGGCCCCCTCAGTAAATTGCCTCCCAACTAGAGGAGCAGCCCAACACGTGAAAAAGGATTTTGGTGAAACAGTTCTGCTTTCCATATCAGTAGGTCAGACAGTCTTGTGAGTTAAGCGCTAAAATTAGACGTATGTGCGCAACTTGCAGTCGCGCGGTGAAACCTTGCCCTGCATCTTTCCATGGTTGATAAAGTTGCTATTATTAAATTGGGTACCAATGTCATCCATTTTTACAGTGCTCAGAAATGGTATTCATCCACCATACAGCGCTATGAAAAGTGATCTTCTGTTAGATAAGGTAGATGGCATGCAACATATTGTATTGTATTATATTTGGTTATTTATATAGCGGTCTTTCCCCACTTATGTGGTCTCAATGTGCTTTTTCCTTGTTTGAACGCCCTTGGTGACCGTAGTCGATGTGGTTGGAAATTCTAGGGAGTTTAGCTTAGGAGATGCGTGTGCGCATGTTGCCGTTCTAGGACTTAAGTGGCTGGCAAGGCTTGACTAAGCAGCCCAAGAGCGGTCCGACACATGGGTGGGTGCTGTTGGGGGTTAGAGATAGCTTGCTATTGTTGAGAGAGTCTATGTGAGACCAGCTATACCGGTATCCTTTCGGGCAGTGGTCGCTGTATGCTAGTGGCAGAGGTGTTGAGGTACGCCATGTGTTTCAGGTCTGGACAGCTATGTGTGCACTATGTTAACTTTGTGATAACACCATTGGCTGTAGAACCCTGGGCGGGCAAATCTTCCCAAGGCCCTGACATTGCTATATTACAGCTGTGGAAACAGGAAAAAGAAAAGAGACAAGGAAGCAGAAAGGCACGCTTGGTAAATATGCAAAAGGCTGTCACTTTAAGTATCCAAGCTGCCCCCCCCCCCCCACTACCAACCTAACTGCTTATAAAAACACAGGGATCGCCTTTTATTGGTAACATTAAGCCATGTATCCTGAGCAGAAAGGCCTATGCATGGCACTGATGCATCGAGGCAGTAAAAAGACAAGAATGGGGAGAACCTGCAAAATATTCCGATTCTGTGGGCATGCGCGAACGAACAGACATTTTAAAGAGCCGAATATTCTGGAGTGGTGTAACCAGGGACTGCCAGTAAGCTGCTCCGGCGAAATATTACTTCCTAACGGACACGTTGCCACTATCCGTTTTTTTTTAAAATGCCACGGTTAGAAAAGACGAGCAGTCACTGGCAGGCATATAGCAAGTTGGTTGTGAAAATGGATATTAGTTACAGGAGACTGCACAGTGTATTTAATAAGCTTACTTAACATAACAAATGGTCTGCTTGTCGTTTAAAAACACTAGTTCCGAAAATGCTTTCTAAATCATTAACATGTCAATGGTTTAATCGGACATCGTTTTAAGCTGTGCGTACTTTAATAGTCCATGCCACAATGTATTATTTATGTATGTATGTAACTAACCTGTATTGACTCCAAAAAGCGTCTCCGACGCCCAATGTAACTAAGCCTTCACATGAAACAGCGCCACGATGCCTTCGGGCTGTTTGCGCACTATATAAATCCAAATAAATAAATAAATAAATTCATTTGTTGGCCGTCTGTCAGCCTAATTCTGGAGGGGTTTTATGCACTTGTGCTTGTTTCAGGGAGATATGACGGAAGGGTTCATCAGAGTGATGTGGTAGGTTTAGTTAGCGTTAGGGTGTGTGTCAGTCAACCTTGCGGACCTCATTGTGCTCAGGGAGACCTTTCTGCCTGAGGAAAGTCCTACCTCACCAGCATTTCTTAGAGGCGTGGGCATTTACAAGTTTACAAAGTTAGCTTGGCATCAGGGGGCTGTGCAGCCTCGTTCAGCGCGCTGGAGGAGCTTGACCCTAAATAAGCGATGAAGTTTAAGGGTCAAGGGAGATCCCGGGTCCGATTGGTTAATCAGTTTAACCAATCAGGGGTCTGCCTTGCCCCTCGGTTTGGCGCTTCACTGAGGTGGTTGCCCTGACGCTGTGTAGCAGAAAAGGCTCATTTTTTGGCAACTTCGAACTTGTTCAGCTTCAAATATTTTCTACGTGCGACATGTGTTAACACGAATGATGCTCGTGTCATTTCAGGGTTCACCTCATAATTTATCCTGGCCTAGCCGCTGATAATGTCAAGGAACGCTTTCGCTTTTTCATATAATCTTTAAGATTATAGGAGAAGCGTCCCTGTCCTTGACTTGACATCATGGGTGTTGCTAGGTCTGGAAAAGATCCGGGGCTACGCTAATGTTGGAACTGTCGGGGCTGGGGGCTAGCTAGCCTTTTGGTTGTAGCTCCTGAGATTCTATCCGGGGTTACAACCAAAACACCAGGGGCTACAGCCCCCTTAGCTCCCTCCTAGCAACGCCTCTGCTTGACATTAGCAGGGACTAGTACTGTGAATCAATGTGAGAGCCTGGGCGCCTCTTGCCGTCTCCCTCCAACCATGTTGGTTTGCCACAGGAGGGAGACGGGGAGAGTCAAAAACTAGGTTCTGACTCCTGCGTTCCCCAGGGCAGGGCTACAGGAGGGTCCTGGAGCCCTGCCCTGTCCTGCCCTGGGGAATGAAGGCTGTACTGCAGCCTGGCAACCTTGACACTTCGGACCTGATTCAAACACGCGTTTTATAATGGCGCAGTCCCATAGAAAAAAGCTCTGTGAATCAGGCCCTTTGTCTTCTTCACACTTACTGGAGTTGGCATGGCAAGGCCGTGCACTTGGGCCATCTGCTTTCAGCTTCTCTGGGGGGCCGACCACACCCTGGCTCTTCCATACTGAAAACTGTTCAACACGAAGTGAGAAGGTTATGTTTATGTTTTTTGAATTTATATAGCGCTTTAAGCCAAAGCGCTTTACAATATAACAACAGATACAAAAGTGAGAGAAGCATATTTACAAAAAAGAACAGGTCATTAGAACAATAAGTAGAACTATTTACAAGGGGAAGGTGGCACGGCACCCACACTCATGAATGTCTTTGGCTGGCAAACAGCCAATGAACATTCAGTTAAATTCTGTTGCTATGCTAAAATCAGATCCTACAGTAACACTGTGCTGTTTGCACACAGATTAATACTGGTGGGGCCATCCCTCTAGCAACTCGCCAGCCTCCTAGATTACCTACTAGATAATCTGTTCCGTACAATTTGTGGTGCTATGAGCTCCATGCAGCATACGCCCCTCTGCAGGCCCAGCCACGAGTCGAAGCAATGCAGATTAACTGCGCTTTAGCCAGTTACTCTTCCGCCCTCTCTGCCTCTGTACGCCGCGTTCTCTCCTGGAAGGTTCACACCAGCATGGTTCTCTCCCTGATAGTTCTCTCTTACTGTTGGGCGGTCACTCATTTTATGCACCTGTGACCTGTTAAGTGGTGTGCATATATGGAAGTGTGCATTACTCCCAGTTGCTTCTTTCTCATCCCAATCTTGGCTGTAAGATATTTTGGATGGCAGAAAGGGCCAAAGACTGATAATAGCCTATAAAGGCAGGGGGATTATAGGATTCCTTTTTACAAGGGAAGGGGGATCCCATGTCTCACCCAATGACATCCTCTCCCCTCTCCCCAATGTCCCTCTGTAGAGAGGCAGATGTACACGTCATCTATAGACCCCACACCCTCACCTCCATCACATTGGAAGAACAGCAAGAAGGCACTGTGCATGACAGCTGGTATCATCCCAATACTGCATCGAAGGTATGAGAGACGTTATGCACTCAGACAACCGTATTGAATGTACTCTCAAACTGACATGGTAGAAGGACGTCTACAAACACCACTGAAAATAGAAGAGCTATAAGTGAAGTCTGATAAGTGTAAAGTGACATCACGAAGAGAAGACACGAGGGCGCACTAAAACAATATATAAATAATTAAAGAATGAAGATGTGACTGAAGTGTCAAAGTGCATATCTATGCGAATACAAAGAAATCATATACACTGGGAAGATAAGTGAAAAGAGATACAGTAGATGTATTTAAGCAGAAACGCAAGGTAGATGGGACATATAAAAGCTTGCTTACACAAAGAAAACAGAACACGGGTAAAGCAGCCATGAGGAGAAAATGGACGCCGGCTTTGTATAATATTAAGCGAGAAACCGGAAGGAGAAAATCCAAGGCTACAGAGTTTACAGGAACTGGAATACAAATTTGTGCAAGAACAAAGAATATTTTTTTGGCTTGGGATCAAGGATGTCTCAGCAAGAGGAACTGCAAGGTTTGAAAGAGGTCGAAGAGGGTAAGTCATGTATGCGGGACATATTTCTCTTAGATTAGGCAAAGGAGCAAACATTTGCAAGTTCCAAGTATTGTACAATTAAAGACATAGAAAGCACATGCAAGATGGAGGAACCAAGTCTCCAGGGGACGAGGAGAGTAGTAATACCTGATATAATTGATTCAAATAGCACTAAATAGAAGGACAGGATGGACAAAATCATAGTCTCCTCACAGGTGATGCAATACCAGGAAACAAGGCCTACCTCATAGGCTCCAGATGAAGAAAGCAATGTAGCTTCACTCCCTTTAAAGTTCAGATGAGGAGAACAGTCAGCAAGGTTAACTGCAAAGAAGCGTTGGCTTAGGGCCTAACTGATGTGAGATGGTAGGCTAATTGGCCAAGTGGGCAGTTGTCTGACGTTGTTCCCCTCTCCTGGGGTTTATTTTGCTTGTTTGCTACTAACAAGTCGAATGTCCAAGGTTGGAAGAGAGTGGCAACCAATCATGAGGGCCTATACAATGGTAGACTATACATTGGCCCAGGAGAGAGGTGAGGCTGTCTGTAGCTGGATAACCACTTTAAAGCCCCTCTGCAGCTCGCTATATTACGTGTGACAACATTGTATTGTAAACTTGGTAATACTTGTTTTTATTACTGTGTAACTGGAAATTGACTCTGCTATTAGGACACCGTTGGTCGGATAGTCCTGTTTCTTTCTCTTACGGGGGCGTTACTTTTACCTCACTTTCATCCCGCTTGGCTTCTTATGTGCCAGAGCGTTCGCTCCGTCAACGCGCCAAAGGCGCGCTTAAGGCAAGCCTGTCTGTGCCCGTCCGTGCAAAAGCTGTGATGGAGGGCTTTACAGGTATTTCCCAGCATGAAATTCTGGCTTTGGCACCCAATGGCACTCAGTTTCCTGCTGGCTGGCATGACTCTTTGGCACCTTGTTTGCGAACTAATCCTTAATTGCCACTAGTGCAACCCTTGAAGACACCGGATTTAACACTGTTGCTCCTCAACACACGCTCGCTGCCAGACCATGTGGCTGATATTTATCAACTGCTTTCTATTCGCCAACCCAATTTACTATTCCTTACTTAAACATGGTTTCAGGATTCCTCAACACCTGCCCTGGTCCAAACCATACTGCTGATTTTGGTATTATCCATCTTGACTGTCCCACTTCCGAATTGGGAGGCAGGGTAGCAGTGACATTTAAAACTACGTTAGGGGTCTCTGGGCTGGAGTTTTCTCATTCCTTGTCAATGGAAGCTCTGCTGCTCCGTTGTGTCTTCTCCCCTCTTTTATAGGCCATTTCCTGGTTATTTATCATCCACCTGGCTCATATTCTGGGTTACTTTAGCCCCTACTGGATATTGTGGCCGACTTACACACCCTATTTTCTCATCTTGTGGTGTTGGGTGATCTCAATTTGAAATTCACTGATCCACAAACTCCTGCACTCAGCCTTTTCTTTGCTGGCATGGCTGATTTGGGTCTTACTCAATTGGTCTCAGGACCTACCCACAAG
This sequence comes from Ambystoma mexicanum, assembly GCF_040938575.1. Classification (NCBI taxonomy): domain Eukaryota; kingdom Metazoa; phylum Chordata; class Amphibia; order Caudata; family Ambystomatidae; genus Ambystoma; species Ambystoma mexicanum. Next base: position 635,356,392 of record NC_090938.1, on the reverse strand, counting down.
TTGGGCAACACCTTAGATTTGGTTTTGGCTAATGCAGCCCTTCTGACCACTCTTCCAGCGGAGCCAGTTCTTTGGTCTGGTCATTATTTGGTGACCTGCTAGTTTAATGTGTGTGAGTGCAGCAAAAGGCTGTACCTACGAAGAGATGGCAACGCTGTTGGCGCTCGGTTGACTTAGTGGACTTTGTCTCATTGGTCAAATTTAAATGCAGTGAGGCTTCAGTAACTACTCTATCTGGACTCACTCGAACACTGTCTGAAACAGCAGATACGGTGGCCCCCCTACGGCTTATTCAGCCAGAGAGGCTGCCTTTTGGAACCCTTGTTCTCAGAGAATCTTAAGTTACTACGTCTTGCTCTGAGACAGGCTGAACGTAAGTGGAGGAATTCCCTATGATCCTAGCCTTAGACTTCATTATAATTCCTGCGCTGCAGCATATTCGGCAGCTATTGTGGTAGCTAAGAAGACTTTCTACTCCCAGAAAATTGAGTCATCGCTATGTCAACCTAAGGCTCTCTTCTCTGTGGTTAGATCACTTTCCTCCGTAGCTAGACTGACACCTTCTGCTAGCCCTAACCAAGATTTCTGTGATTCACTGGCACAATTTGTTACGACAAAAGTTGAGACAATACGTGCCAATATTGAGCTGGTTATGACCACACCCGCCCCTGCGACTGAAATTCAATCTCCTGTGAGTTCAGCAGTTCCATGTGGCTGGTTCTCCTTCCCTCTTTTTACTGAATCAGACATACTCACGGCTATTCCGCATATTAATTCGGGGTCTCCCTCGGATGTCATCCCCCTTGCTGTGGTGAATGACATTTCCTCTGAGCTTTTGTGTGAGATTAGTGGGCAGTCAATGTTTCTTGCCAGATAGGCAGTATTCCACCTGAGCTTAAGGCTGCTATTGCGATCCCCCTTCTTAAGAAGCATTCGCTTGATCCTCTGCAGTCTTCTAATTATCGCCCAATCTCACTTTTGCTGTTTCTTATGAAACTCCTTCAGTCGTTGGTCTCTCCCTTGCTTTCCTCATTTAAGGAATCCACTGAATTCTTCGACCCCTCCCAATCAGGTTTTAGACCAGGTCGGGATACGGATAGCGTCCTGGTCTCGGTTCAGGATGATATGGCCAGGTTGGTGGATGCAGGAGGGGTTGGTGCCCTTATTTTATTAGACCTGTCAGCAGCATTTGATACTGTCGACCACCCCATCCTGCTCGCCTGCTTGGCTCAAGTTGGAATCTCGAGTCGGGTGCTTACCTGGTTCACTTCGTTTCTGACTGATAGAACCCAAACCCTTCACTTTGGGTGTCCTCCTTTTGGCCTTCTTCACTTGGTCCTCTCCCAGTTCCGGCGGTTAAGGTGAAGAACTTGGGTGTGATCGTCTCTGCTTCACTTTCCATGGAGGCACAAGTGACGGCAGCCTGCCAGCCTGACCATTTCCACCTTAAAATACTCAGGAAGGTACTCCCCCTAATCCCTGTACATCTACGTCCCCCCCCCCATTGTTGCAGCCTTGGTGCTTAGTCGTTTAGACTATTGCAACTCATTATATCTGGCCCAGCCTAAGGCCCTAGTCCATCAGCTACAGCGCCTTCAGAACATGGCTGCTTGGGTGGCTACTGGCTCTCCTTATGGAGCCCACATTTCGCTGGTGCTGCGCTCCCTACATTGGCTGCCAGTTGGCCAGCATATCTTTTTCAAGTCCCTCTGCTTGGTACACTGTGCCCTGCATGACCAAGGGGCTGAATATCTTTACAACAAGTTTACTTGCTATCTTCCTACGCGGCTATTATGCTCAGCCACTGCGGGTCTACTTGTTGTTCCCCCATTTCGCCGTTCCCGCATTGTAGGCCAAGCTTTTTCAGTTGCCTCAGCTCAGCTATGGAACAGTCTTCCATCTACTTTGAATTTCTTTTCAAATCATCTGGCTTTTAGGAAAACGCTAAAAACATGTTTGTTCCAATAACTTCTGTTGCAGTTGATCTTTCTTTTTCTCTCTCCTTCAGCGCCATGATACTTTCGGGTGACAGCGCGCTTAATAAATTCCAATAACATTGTTGCAGAAGCCAATCCGCTGATGTTATTCTGCTCTTAACTCTTTTATACGTAGTTAGAGGTGGTTCAAAGTGTGCTTACTTGATAAGGGGCAACCAATGATGTTGCTAACACCTAAATGAACCATAGGTATATATGTTCCCTTAACCAATTGCTCTGCCCGAAAGGTTTTTACTGTTTGCCACGTAGGATGACATCATAGCTGACGTACATTGAGGTGTAAAGCCTTCTGTGTAACTGAAATGCGTTGAAAGTGTCTGAGCTGGGATTGGTTTTGCTCGCCAGGTTTCCATACTTTATTAAGCTGATAATAAAGTAGTATTTGGCCATATTGTTTGCGTCTGTCCCGGTATTTGGGCCTGAGATCAGTTATAGTGGTAATCCCATCTGGCACTTGGAACGCTCCAGGTTCTACTGCACACCTCCACCCAGCTGATCCTCCCTCGCGTCTCCACCCCCAGGGTCAGGATCCAAGAGCGATGGCCTTTCCCTGGCTACCTGAGAGGAGGGTCCAGGGGGAGTAGAAATGAGGATGCCCTCAGGATCCTCACTGCTATTACACTGCTATTATTGCCAAATGTGCAGGGAGATTAGAATAAAGAGCGCTGCTCATGTCAAATTTCTTTTACCAACAGAAAAATGTTGCATTTTATTTAAAGTAAACCCCATGCAAAGTATCTTGTGAAGTTAAATTGTTCGGTCATGTCCAGGGAGTGAGGCGGTGTGTCTTGTAATTTGTGCAGATATTAATTTTCCGATTCATTTATAAATATATGTTCTTCCTTCGCTGGCCTGATTCTTGGCTTATCTATGGCACATGGCTGAGGGATCTACGTGGTGTGATATGGTTCATAGGCAGGGCTAGATTGAATTATATAAAAAGATATATTGGTGTGGCGCTTTTGATTGAGGGGGTGAACTCCCTGCATTAATCGTTGCCCTATAAATATACCCCACAACTGATGATGCTCATTGAGGTAGAGACATGTGTGGGTTGATTGTGGTCCTGTGCTGAATGGATGTGAACAGTTCAGGATGGGTAGTTCTTTTAGGGGTGTGAATCAAGACTGAGAAACGTGTTTTTTGCTCTTCTATAACAGCTAATAGCACAGACGAGCTAGAAAACGATAGACTAGGAAACTGGCCAAAGTATTTGTCAGTGGTTATGATTAATTTGAGTGCTAGAAAATATCACCTGCAGATACGGAGCCCGGTACATATTCCTATACTTGCTTAGTGGCCAGTTTATTCACCTTGAACATGCTCTCCAGTAACACCTCTCCACTTGCTCAGTTTAGGACTCTTACAACTCTGAATGGCGGCTCTGCCTTCCACTTTTTCTAAGATTTGGAAGACAGAAGGCAGGATAATTCCTCAACAAATGGAGGGTGGACCAGTCTCAAGATGGTAGCCATGCACTGGCTATGGCTTGGGACTGAGTCCCTTCTCGCAATTTGATTTGTGTTGGCTGGTGAACAGTAGGAGGCAGCGTGGTGGCGATATCCAGGTAAGTGCAAGGTATGATGGGATTTGACGCGTGGACGGGGGCGTGGGGGACTGCTGGTGGCGAGAGGAGTTTGTGATAGGGCGAGAGGACCAGTTTGGGATATAACTTCAGTACCAACTCCCCTCCCTCAATATTATTGGTTAAGCGCGCCCCTGGCTCTAATAGGCATCTCTGGGTTCACTAGAAAGGCCACCCCCTTTCTAGTGAACCCAGAGATGCCTATATGGACCGCCTCTGTCCCCCAGGGTATCCACGAACTTTGGTATCATGTGTGTCTACTTAAAGGGGTCTACACCTGGGATGGGATTCTGCCCTTGAACATACGTTCACACTGACAATATTATCATACGGTTTTTCAACTAGACAAGCACTTCCGGGTTGAGAACACAGCATGAAGCCTGGCCCTGGGAACAACCAGTGTGCTCCCTTAAGTGATGTGAGCAGGAGAAGAAAACATCCTCCAACCACTGACACAGCAAAGACTTTCTGCGCAGCTCAGAGCTCGTCGGATGTTTGAAAAAATAAACGCTTAACGTGTCTAACCTTCAAATGGAATTGTAAACCCTGGATGCAGCCACTTGCACCTGCAAGGCATCCAGATTTTGACATGTCAACATTGACCAAGTATATTTAGTATGGTTCATGGCAAGTTGCAAACTTTTTTATACTGTGACTTTGTGCATTTTTTGAAACCTTTTAAGCACATTTCTATAAGGATTTTGAACTTACTTTGTTTTCGTGCACAAAGCCCCCCAAGCCGAAGTTAATAATCTGTCATTTGTATAGCACTTTTATCAAAAGCGCTTTGCATTGAACATTTGTACATGCAATTATTATTTCCCAATCGAAATTGGTACTCACTTAATCGACCTCGGAAGGACTAGAGGCTGAGTCGACCTTGTCAGGATTCCCCTTGCAGATCACACGCAGATCTCAGCAACGAGCACCTAACCTGCTGAGCTATCTTAGAGACAAGATGAGTTTGTAGAACACTGCATTACCTTGCACAGCTAAGGCCGCTGGTCCTGGTTGCTTTGTCATCCAAGAAGTATTTATTCTTAGGATAAGAAACAGCCCTAAAAAGTATTTGTGATTTTTAATAAATGTACCCGCTGAGGTCTTGGAATTTTTCCCCGCATTATGTGTATGAATAAAGTCATGTACGGTGGTATGTGACTTTTAATTGGGTTGAACCACGCCAGGGAACAAGTTCTCAGGCGCTCAGTATGTAGGCATCCATTGAGATATTTCAAAATAATTGGGTTGGAGGCCAGGGGGGCATTAAAGGTACATGCTCTATTAACAGTCGCGGCCTTGCCATCAATTTGCTCGCGGAGGATCCGAGAGTAGCTGCATAATCACTTGCATGGACTCTTTTTTTTATTTAGGCGGCAAAGGTTGACGCTCGGAACCTCCAAACCTATTACCTGGAAGCTCCTCTTAATGGCCGCCACCCATGGAGACTTAAACCATTACCCAAACCGTGGGGTTCGTTTATCATTTGGACTGCAGTGAGGAAGGTAATCTAGTGTCAAAGAAGGACTCGCCCTGTGATTTCTAAAATGGCGCTGTCCGCGGTTCGTCTTGATACATAAGCTATTCTGGTCAGTCCTGACTTTCCGCGCCTCAAGTCGGTTTCCATATCTTGGGCCGTCTTCTCTGTTCCACTTCCTCGCCGTAAAACATCAGTAGCAGCACATTTCCAATGAAAGGTCCAATGATTTGTTATGATATGACATTTATAACGCGCCTATACACAAGTGTTTCAAGGCGCGATGAGGCAAGGGAGGGGAATAGAGGGAAGACAGACATCGATCTTACTGGGCCAGGTGTCATTCAGATCACGCAAGTGCATGGGAAGGGGGAAAGGGAAAATTGCGAGGGGGAAGGGAGAGGGGAAGTGCAGTACATGGGATAATCGAATAAATAAGATAGGAAAACGGCTAGAAAGGTGGCAAGTGCGAGGTAAGTGCAGACATAAGTGCTTGTGGTGGGATTGTAAGGGATACAGAAAACAGTCCCTATGTGCAGGGGTTGCTAGGGAGGCAGTGCAGGTGTGCAACTGGCGGGGCCTGGGCCGGAGATCAGAAGGCTGGCCAGGTAACCAGTGCAGTATCAGCCAGGAATTCAGCAGGGGAGAGGGGAAGAGAAGGCAGAAGCAAAGAGGAAGGTTTTGAGGTGCTTCCGGAAACGGAGATGGTTCTCCTCGAGTTTCAGGGAGGCAGGAAGGCTGTTCCAGAAGGAGGCCCTTGCCGAAGAGAGGGATCTACCACCAACCCGTTGCTTGGAGAAGCGATTGACCCTGAAGGAGTTGGAGGCGGATGAGCAAAGAGCTTGAGAAGGAAGATATTTGGGAAGAGAGAGTTGAAGGTATTGCAGCCCCAGGCCCCAGGATGCCTTGTGGACAATGCAGAGGGTTTTGAACTTAATCCTTGCAGCTACTGGGAGCGACCAGTGCAGAGATTTCAGTCCTGGAGAGATACGATCCCTGGGCTTGAGGCCAAGGACAAGTCTCGCAGTCCTGTTTGGATGAGTTGCAGAGGGCGGAGAGTAGAGGCAGGCAGATTTAGATAGAGGCTGTTACAATGGTCCAGCCTAGAGAGAACCAGGGCTCTGGAGACAGTGAGCTTCTGGTGGAAGGAGAGGAAAGCAAGAATACCTCTGAGGAGGTGCAGCTGGTAGTGTGACTTCTTAGAGACGTCAGAGATGTGAGGAGAGAAGGAGAGTGTGGAGTTGAAGATGACCCCATGGTTTTTAGCCTTGCAGGTGGGAACAGGAAGAGGGCCAAGAGAGGCCGGCCAGAGAGCAGCAGGGAAGGAGGGGGTGGGTGTGCCGATGAGTAGAATCTCAGTCTTACTGGCATTAAGGCAGAGGTCATTGGCGGCACACGACTCCTGGATAGCAGACAGACAGAGATGAGGGAGGAAGAGCAGGAGGCCGAGGGTAGCCTGAAAATGAGCTGGGTATCATCGCATAGTACTGAAAAGTGGGGCATAGAGCGGCAATGCGGTGGGCAAGGAGTGCCAGGTATTGGTTGAACAGCCAGGGAGAGAGGTTAGACCCCTGGGGGACACCAGAGAAAAAGATATTGGAGAGGAAGGACCCAGGTTGGACCTGGGAGGGTCAGTCAGCGAGGAAAGAAGTCAGCCATGCCAGAGCCTGACCAGTGATACCCAGGTTATCACGGAGACGGTTGAGCAGGATGGCATGGTTGACAGTGTCGAAGGCAGAAGAGAGATCAGGCAAGATGAGGACGCAAGGGTTGTTAGAGTCAAAGTTGGAGAGCAGGTCTTCACGGATGTTCAGGAGAGCAGTTTCCGTGCTTCTGGCAGCTCTGAAGCCAGACTGATGGTCATGAAGACAACCAACAAATTCAGTGTGGAGATTAAGCTGGGAGATGGCCAGTTTCTCCAGGAGCATGCCCAGGAAGGGCCTGATGGAGATTGGGCGATAGTTAGCCAGGCAGGAGGGATCGGCAGAGGGTTTCTTAAGAAGAGGATGCACAAGGGAGTGCTTCAGGGGGTTGGGAAGACTCCGGTGGCGAAGGAGTGATTACAGAAGTCAGCCAGGGCAGGAGCCAGGGAGTCGATGTGGTCCTTGATAGTTTTGGAGGAACAGGGGTGAACCTGTTTCGACGAGACTTTCATAGATTGGACTTGTCTAGAAACCTCATCTGCAGAGAAAAGGGGAAAGGCAGAGAAGGAGGCAGGAGGGATGGCTGCAGAAGGGTCAGAGGAAGAGCAGGGAATAGAGGGAGGGAGGCGATAGGAGGAGGGTGAGGACAGGATGTCCTGAGTTTTTTAAATGAAGTGAGAGGCCAGTGCCGTGCAGATGGCCTGGGAAGGGACAGGAGAGGTAAAGACTCAGCAGGATTGGTCAGTTCCTTGCAGATTTTAAAGAGTTCAGCTGAGTTGTTAGATGCCACAGAGATGCAGGCTTGGATATGAGCTCTCTTCTTGATGAGGATGGAGATCCGGTATTGCCTTTGAAGCAGGCGGCAGGCCAGTTTGTCAGAGGATGAACATGAAGCACGCCCCTTCCTCTCGGCCAAACTGCACTTGCGTTTAAGGGTGATGAGGTCTGAGTCATACCAGGAGTTGTACTTGGCTTTGGGCTTCAGGCGGATTCTCGTGACAGGGGCAAGGATATCAAGAGTATCAGATATAGAGGAGTGGAGTGTGGAGATGGCTTGGTCAGGGTGAGAGTCAGCCAAAGGGGGAGGAGGGGTTGGGAAGGTGGCAGCGAAAGCCTCAACTGACACGCGTTTCATGGGTCGGATGACTGAGAAGGTGGGTGGCAGTGATGGAGGTGACTTGGCCTGAGGGTGAGGTGGGAGGATAGGAGAAAGTGATCACTCCATGAGAGAGGAGTGGAGAGGGGAAGGTCTGAGGAGATCAGAACATCGAGCGTGTGCCCTGCAGAATGAGTCGGGCCAGAGGGGAGAATGGTGAGTGAGAGAGAGTCGCAGAGGTCGCAAAAGAGTCCAGAGGGGGGACAGGAGGCATCCAGGTGGATTTTGAAGTCTCCCAGAAGGAGGGGTTGAGTGGTTGAGGCCAGGAGTGAGGAGGAGAGGTCCGCCCACTCCGAGAGGAAGGAAAAGATCTGACCAGGTGGCTGATAGATAATAGCCACAGTAAGGGAATGGCTAGGGGAGAGAGAGAGCCTACAGACGAGGCATTCAAAAGAGGATTCGGTCTGCGTGGGAGTGACAGAGGCAGGAATCCACTCGGGTAAGATAAGGGCTACACCCCCACCAGAACGGTTGGGCCTGTGCGCGGAGCGGATCTTGTAGCCGTCAGGTAGGAGCGTGTCAAATCTGGTAACAGGGCTGGCCGTGAACCATGTCTCAGTGAGACCGAGGACATCGAGGTCAAGTTCTTCAAGAAGGCGTCAGATATCAGAGGAATGTTTGACAGCAGAGCGAGAGTTAAGAGTGGCAATGTGGAGAAGGTTGTCATCCTTGAAGGACTTCCGGGGAGGGGTACAGATCAGAGGTACGCCCTGCGGAGGTGTAGAAGGAGGCCGAGAGGGGGCAGAGAGGGATGGGGAAAGGCAAGGTAGCCAAGGAAAGGAGATGGGGGACAGCAGGAGAAGAAAGGAAATTGAAGAGGCACGAGAAGCGTCTATTAAAGAGGTGCAGGTTGGCCTGAGGGCCTTGGACCAAGACGGTCCCACTAGAGTAAACATTAATGATGGCCTATGAGGAATGGAAGGAGGCCAGGTGGGCGTCCCAACGGGTGCCACCATTAATGGGAGAAGAGGAGAAAGGAGAGAGCAGAGAGACCACGTGAAGGGTCCATAAGTCAGGTGAAGGCACGACAAAGAGGATGTCGGTGAAAGTTTCCTTGGAGGAGGCACTGGTGTAGGTGTCAGCGATAGGGAGGCCTGGGTTGGTGAGCAGGATGTCCTTTATAAACTTCTTCCTACCAGATTTAGTAAGGAGAGCAGGATAGTCAATAGAGAAGCAGTTAGAGAAGATAGGAGAGACAGAGAGCACCATAGAGTCGGTGGGAGAGGACGGGGAGGAAGGAGAGGGGGAGACACTGGCGAGAGTAGGCAGACAAGATAGCGCGCAGTAATCAAGTTGTGCAATAGGACAGATTCTCAGGGTTAAAGAGCGCATAAATGATCAACTTTATAACTTGAGAGAAGCCACTTAAGTTTGAGAATCCTGAAAGGGGAGAAAAGGCCTAGTTTTCACAGTGAAGGATTATTTTTAAATACTGATACAGTGCTTATTACAACAGCATGTGGAGAAGCCACGTAAGTTTGAGAACCCTAAAAGGGGAGAAAAGGCATAGTTTTCACAGTGCAAGATTATTTTTAAATACTGATACAGTGCGTAATACTACAACACGGGGGACAGCACAGCCGTGTTTAAGAGTCAGAAGGGGAGGGGGAAGGCAGGAGGCTAGTGGGACTGACCTGTAGAGAAACTACTGGCAACTGGCATCCCCTGTGGACACCTGCAGACACTAACAGGAAGCTGCCTAAGTAGGAGCCGCCCTTTGTCTGTGGGCCCTTAGCCATGGGGCTGCCGGGCAGAGGCTGCCCTGGGTGGGTCAGAGATAAGGGGCAGGGGGGCCATTCAGGGGGGGTGGCCTTTTTTGGAGGCGGGCAGGAAGGAGGGACACAGGGAGGAAAGGAGGCTGGGAAGAGGAAACACAGCCAGGCAGGGATTCAACAACAAACAAGATGAAAACAAATACAGGTCATGGTACCTGGTCAGGGCCCAGGAGGGCAGCAGATCTCCAGTGCAGCACCTCTCTCACCCGCTCTGCCAAGAGTTAATGGTGGGCGCGGTAGTTAGCGTGCACACTGCCTGGAACAACGGGGCTCCGTGAGCCAATCAGGGGGTTGGGCGGTTTGGGAGGCGGGCAGGAAGGAGGGACACAGGGAGGAAGGGAGGCCAGGAAGAGGAAACACGGGCAGGCCGGGATTCAACAACAAACAAGATTAAAACAATGAGTCTGGGAATGAGTCTTCCCAAACAAAATGTTTGTCATATTTAACCAACAGTTGAGTTCACAGGGCCGTCTTATTTATTAGCACACCTCTCATTATATAGGCCCATAGTCCTTGGTAATTGTGAGTACGGTCACTTCTGATGCGGGGGCAAGAAAAATCCCTGTCCAATCCCATTTGTAAATTGGCTCCAAGTTGCTGAAGTGAGGTGTCCATCAGGAACCCCAGAAAAGGGTATATTTCAGTGTAGACTATCCCGCCTGACAAGCAGACAATTGTACTTATTCTGGAGAGTTCATTCCAAAAATCAAACCCATTTCATAATATAGTATGGTCATGTTATGCATAAATTAACTTTGTGTCTCACTCTAAGTTACCAGGATGATCCAGACGTGGACCCCTTGCTCACTGTTCTTAGAGAGGCAGAGCTCCACCTCACTGATGATGCCCAAACAGGCTGAAACACGTGTATGGGGTTGCTGTTGGTACTCTTGTTCAGAGGGAATTGCCTAGCATTTCGGTGCTGGAATGCCCCAGGGCAGGACAAAGACTGATATGCAGGGACATTTCTTCTCTGTGAAAGGGATAGTGAGCTAAAGACTTGGTAGAGTCTCTCCCAGGGGCCATCCACCCAAGAACAGGTCAATGGGCTGTGTTTGTAATGATAGAGAGACTCCCAGACCCCGCCTTTGTTATGTTATGCTATTGGCATGTGTATCACATACTGCTGCCAAGATGTTTATAACTGCAAACATTCCTGATCTTGCAAGGGAATCCAGCCCAGGATTTAATATCAACCAACTGCTAAGGACTACAAAATTACATCTAGCAGTTATTTCTTAATATCTCGATTCTAAATTGTGACTACTCTCATTCCCTTCCTTTTCTTTTCATTTATCCTTTCTTATTTTTGTTTTGCTTTATAATATTGTTGCAGTAGGTGTTGGCTTATGGTTCACCTCCTGTGAGAGCAGACTTGCTGCTATTACTTACTTTTTTCAAGTGCCGTTCCATGATTAAGCTTCACTGGTACACTTTCCAGAGTGGTAAACATCCCTGAAATCCCCATGTAAGGCCTATGAGGACAAAAGAAATGGACCACAATAAATGTCTCTTTATGGTGCCTCTTTCAGGAGGCCTTGGCAGGGTTCAATTTAATAATTCAGAACAAGTGAGGAAAGTGCTCACGCTTGTTTTCTAGGCTCGCGCCTAGCCAACCCATCATAGGCCTTAAGCAATAGCTTGGCCAAGACATGCTGGCTTTGATTTTTCCCAGGTTTAGCCACACTCAGCTTTCATTAGCTCTGCTTGTAGTATTGGTCAGGCCTTGTGGCTGGTTTTGATTGCAAGGAGTTATGGCGTAGTTGTGACTTACAAGTTATGTTTAGTGTTCACATTTTTTCTTAGACTTCAAGTATGTTTAGAAAGGTGTTTCCAGGGGTCAAAATTATGCTCATGGTGAAGATTGTTTTTAAAGTGCAAGTGCCGTGTTGAAGTTATGATAAGAGTCAAGTTGGTGTTACATCTGAAGAGTTCCCGTCGGGCCCGGCACTCAATGCACTCCTCAACATCATCAATTCCTCCCTCACAGAATGATCATTCCAGGACATCCTCGAGACTGGTCTCATGCGACCTCATTTGAAAAAACCAACCCTAGATCCAGACGATCTGGCCAACTACAGGCCCATTACGAATCTCCTGTATATTGGCAAAATCTGGGGAAAAGTAGTTGCTACACAACTACCCGCCAGAATCCAACAGCTCCACATTCTAAATGACTATCTGTCAGGGTTCCGCGCAAAGTGTAGAATCGAGGCAGCTACCATCCAGGTGGAGGATGATGATCTCCAAATCATGGATAAGGGCAGCTCATGTCTTCTTGTCCTCGTTGACCTCCTGGCTGCATTCGACACTGTCGACCACCGGAAACCTTCTCTCCCTGATGGGATTCTCTGGCACTGTCCTGAATTGGTTTACCTCTTACCTCTCGAGCAGATATCAGACTGTCCAGATGAACATGTTGCATTCTAACCAAGCAGGCCCAAATAGCCTGGTTCAGAATCTCTTCCCTTTGAAAAAATCAAACCCTTCATCCCACCGCAGGACTTCCGTACCGTAGTGCAGGCCATTGTGGTCTCACACATCGATGGGATAAATGCTCTCCTTGGATTCTACAGGTGTTTCAGTGTGTGTCCAACGTCAATTAAATCAATCAATTAAATCCAAGAAACACGGGGATCTAGAAGAGTCTTGAAAAAATAACAGACCCTCATTTCACTAACTATACATCAACCAATTTAATACAAATCAATATAAAAAGTAATACACCTCAAATGCTCATACAAAATTATAAAAATACATTAAAAAATCCTAACAAACAATGAATGTTCGCATATGTAAATAACCATAAAAACATGAAATAAATGTCACAGAACTGTTTATATTGTTCCTTTGTGTGATCTAAACCTCATTGATACGCTTATATTAATAGCCCAACTTGTCCAAGTTTCGGTCCTATCGGCTCCAATGTACCGCTTGCCGGACATTCAGCAGGGGCAGTTAGAACATCATAGGTGTAACATATGGTGAATTCTTTTTCCCTGGTTAATTCTTTCTCCCTGGTTTCTTGGAGGAATTCCCTGTTAGGGATAAAAGGACACACATGTCTACAATTAAGACCATTTTCTTTACTCAGTCTTATAGACCTTTCATATGAACCCTTTCCCTATGGGTTCCATAGTACATCTATGTTCAGTGTACCTTGGCAGGACTCTTAAATGTACTTACTCATGTCGCCAAACAACTATATATGTTGTACTTCGCTGACCTCCTTTGTACCGAGGTTACAGTCAACTCTCCCCTTGTTTCCCTGAAAAAAAAAGAAAACAACTTTACTGACATTGTGTTCATTTTCCTACTACTGTTCTTCGATGTACTTACCTCTCCTGACAGGGCTCACTTGGCTCCCCTAATAGCTGTCCACCACAACACTGCAGCACGTCTTATTACAGGAGCACAGACATTTTTTTTAAACATGTTTTTATTATTTTGTAAGTGATACAAAAGGTAAACAGTCCCTCAACTCCCCATCCCGCCTCCCCCGCCCTCCCTCTTCCGGAAGCATAGTCATTGAACCAAAGATCTCGCAGCTAGTCACTAGGTGAAAAAGTCAGAGATTTTTATAGAGTGCGGGCACCACTGTGCCATGTAGTCTGACTGGAGATATTCTAGCACTCCACCCCATTCTTTTGTGAAGGAGCCATGTGTTCCATGGAGATTGTGTGTGATTTTTTCCATGGTCATTTGGGACCAGACCTTGTGTAGCCAGGTGAACAGCATCGGTGAGTCTCTATTTTTCCATCCCTGTGCGATGGTTGCCCAGGCCGCGATGAGTAGGCTCATGAAGCATTTTCGCTGCGCCTTGGTGAGTGTGTTGACTTTGTGGTCCGTGAATCCACAGAGCCAGGTTTTCTCTGTATACCGGTCCACTTCTGGGAAGATCTTCTTCAGTTCGGCTATTACTCCTGTCCAGAAGAGTTTAACCTTGGGGCAGTCCCACCAAATGTGTCTCCACGAGCCTGCATCTGTACAGCCTCTCCAGCAGCGGTTGGGTGTAAGTGGGAACATACTATTTAGTCTCTCCGGGGTGTAGTGCCATTGTGTGACGACCTTAATCCACATTTCTTTGGTTTGAACTGCTCTTGTCAGTTTGTGGATATCTGACCACAGCGACTGCCACTGCTGTGCGGTGATGGCTGTCCCCAGCGTTTTTTCCCATCTTTTCATGTATGCCCACTTGATGTCTTCTCCCTGGGTATTCATGAACCTGTAGAGGTTGGAGACTAGTTTTCTGTCTCCTGAGTTTGTGAGGAGAAACTTTTCAAAGGCGGTAAGTTCTCTTGTCGCCGCATGGGTGATCTCAGGCGTGATCAGCCAGTGTCTAAGCTGCTCATATTTGTACCTGTCCGCATTAGTGAGGTTCCAAGTTGATTTGCAGTTGGCAAAGGATCTCAGCTCCCCGTCCACGAACATCTCCCCTATTTTTCTGCATCCAGCTTCCTCCCAGTTCCCATATGCCCCTTGCTCAGTCCCCGGGGGGAACTGCCGGTTTCTACAGATTGGGGTGAACGGGGCCGTAGTCGTGGTAATATTCTCTCTCCGTGTCTGCTCATCCCAGGCATTCAGCGTGGTCTTCATGATCTCACTAATGCGAAGATTCGGGTGCCTGTGCTGTTTAGGTGTCCATAATAAGTCTTCTAGTGGGGTTCTGGCGACCGCCCGGTCCTGTGTCACCCATATCGTTCGTTGATTATCTCCTAGCCATTCTCTCAGAATCCTGAGCTGGGCCGCTTGGTAGTAGTTCTTAAAGTGTGGGAGTGCTAGGCCACCTTCCCTGATGTTGGATGTGAGGATTGTTCTGGATACTCTTGGGGGTTTCCTGTTCCAGATGAAGGATGAGACCGACTTGGCTAGGGCTCTGAAAAAGGAGTCTGGGACCCCAACCGGTAGGGACTGGAAGTGGTACAGTGCTTTAGGGAGAATGTTCATTTTTATCGACTGTATTCTCCCCCACCAGGAAATATTTAGGGGATTCCACCTCTCTAGATCTCTTTGAATCTTGGCTAGGAGTGGGGGGTAGTTCTTGGTGTACAACGTCTCTACCTTGTGAGTCAGTGTTATCCCCAAGTATTTTATGCCCTCTTCCGCGACCTTTATGTCCATGTGGTCTGCCTCTCTACCCAGTGTTACGCTGCACCCTGCCAATATAAGCATTTCTGATTTTTTTTTATTTATTCTTAAGCCAGAAATGCTCCCAAATAGCTCCAGCAGGTGGAGCGCCGCTAGGGCTGAGTGGGTGGGGTCCTCCAGTGCCAAAAGCATGTCATCCGCATAGGCTATAACCTTGTGTTGTTTCCCCGCCATCTCAATCCCTCTGATTTGATCTGTTTCCCTAATTTTAATGAGTAGGGGTTCTAGGTACAGCGCATACAAGAGTGGCGAAAGTGGGCAGCCCTGTTTCGTTCCCCTGGATATTTCCACCCTCTCTGTAATTTCTCCGTTTACCGCTATCCTGGCTGATGGGGAGGAGTAATTGGCTTTGATCATGTTAATATATTGATTCCCAAATCCCATGTGCGCCAGAGTTTTAAAGAGCATTGACCATTCTACACGGTCGAACGCCTTTTCTGCATCTAGAGAAAGTAGTACTGCTGGGGTGCGGGAGAATTTTATTTTCTCTATAAGGTGGACTAGTCTTCTGGTGTTGTCATGTGTCTGTCTTCCCGGGATGAAGCCCGATTGATCTAGGTTGATTAAGGAGGGAAGCAGTGGGGAGAGCCTAGCCGCTAGGATTTTGGTGTAGATTTTTGCATCTAGGTTAATTAGGGCTATGGGTCTGTATGAGCCCGGGAGGGAGGGATCCTTCCCTTGTTTATAGAAGACCAGAATTTTTGCCTCGTTCATAGATGGAGTGACATTCCCACTATCTTTGAAGGTGTTTAGAAGTCTAGTCAGGAATGGGGCGAGGATGTCTACGTATTTTTTATAGAATGTGGCTGTGAAACCATCCGGGCCGGGTGCTTTGTTTAGCGGGAGGCTCATTATCGCCTTCTTCACTTCGGTTTCGGTTATCTGGGCCTCTAGGTCTGCTCTGGTTTCTTCTGAGATTTTCTGAAAGGGGATCGATGCCAGGAAACTGTTTTGGTCAGCTTCCTTTGGGTTCTCTGTGGAGTACAGGTTCTGATAGAATTCCCTGAATGTGTTCCCTATGTCCTCGGAGCTCGTTAGCGTTTCCCCGTTTGCATTTTTGACTTTCTTGATGGTCGTTGCGTTCCGCTTCGACGAGAGCAGTCGGGCGAGAAGTCGGTCTGCCTTGTTGGCTTTGATGTAGTATTTCTGTTTGAGGTATAGGAGAGATCTCTGGGCTTGTTTGCTTCGGAGCTGTTCGAGTTGACCCTCTGTGTGTTTGAGTGTCCGTTTTAGGTCTCTAGTGGGGCTTGACATTAATTCTTCCCGGACATCCGACAGCTTCTTTTCCAGTTCTGATTCCCACTGCCGTATTTGTTTATCCCTGGTCGCTTTGAGGGCTATTAGATGGCCTCTGATTACTGCTTTGGACGCCTCCCATACTGTGCTCAAGGGGACCTCCCCCGTGTCGTTATGCTCAAAGAATTCTTCCATTTTTTCCCTTATGGATTCTCCCATCACTGGGTCGGATAGTATTTCTTGTGGGAGTGTCCATCTCCATAATCTCCTTTCGTTCCCCGGAGTCGACAGTTCCAGCCAGATAGGTGCATGATCCGACAGTGAAATGGGGCCCAGCTCCATATCCTGTATTTTTCCCAGGATCCCCACTGACACCCAGAAGTAGTCTATTCTAGACATAGTGTTGTGAACGTGTGAAAAGTAGGTGAATCCCTTGGTTTGGCCTTTATGTTCCCTCCAAGCGTCCCACAGGGCCATGCCTTCCATCTGTTTCCTCAGACGCTGAGAGGGAGCGCTCTGGTGGAGGGGTCCGCTCGCACTTCGGTCTGATTGGGGGTGCCAGGCCATATTTAGATCTCCACCTATTATCATTTCCCCCTTCGCGAACCCCTCCAGCCTCCCCATTGTGTCCCTCAGAAAGCCATCCTGGCCCGAGTTTGGAGCGTAAATGGATGCCAGTGTCATAAGGGCGTTGTGTAGTTTGATGTTGGCAAAGACATACCTCCCGTCCTTATCTGAGGTTTTGTCGATCACCTTTACTTCTATATTTCCTTTCACTGCGATCAGCACTCCCGCCTTTTTTTCGGCTGCGTTGGATTGTGCAATTATCTCGTATCCTCTCAGGCGGATTTTCCCCCTATCTTGAGCTTTAATGTGGGTCTCCTGGAACATTAGCACATCCGCCTTTTCTCTTCTTAACATGATCTCTACTTTTTTCCGCTTCACCGGGGAGTTCAGGCCCCTTACATTTAATGTTACAAGTCGAATCTTCCCCATTTCAAATAGTCTGATTGTACCAGTGTAGAGCTCGAGATGCGTTTCCCCTTCTCGCTTCCGGAAGATCTGCCCTCCCCTCCCCAACAATAAACAATTCCCCCAACCATAAACTTTGTTGCAACTTTACACCCGAGGAGGGCACGGGTACCTAAGGTAGCTCTGGCGTTCCGCCTGTCGCTCCCTGCCCTCTGTAGGCTCGAGGTTAACTTATTGGGGAGTCCTAAACCCCTCATTGTTCCTTGATCTTTATGTGGGTTGTTCCAGCTCTGAGCCGGGCCAACTAAGACTGTCGTTTGCGACTTCCATCATTGGGGGCCGTTCCCTGTGCTGTCTTCCGTTATTGGGCCCCGGGTCTTTGTGGTTTCATCTTTGCATCCTCTAGTTTGTTACGGTAGTCCCATCTCTACCCCCTCCACGACGTTTTCTTTTCTGACGGACCCGTTCCCATCCCCCCGGCCTGTTGTGTGGTTCCCCCATTTTCCCGTCTTTTCTGGCTGAGGATTCCCTCGGCTGGATGTCCAGAATGGATAGCCCCTCTTCCATGGTAGTCACCCTCCTTTGTTTCCCTTCCCAGTCGAACAGCAGACCGAAAGGGAATGTCCATTTATATTTTATCTCCCTTGTGACCAGTTCCCTCGTGAGAGGGGCCATCTCTCTTCTTTTTAGGAGTGTAACGGCTGATAGGTCCTGGAACAGCTGAATGTCTGCCCCATTCATCCTGATTTGATCCAGCTGCCTTGCTCTTCGTAGAATAAGCTCTTTTTGTGGATAGGAGGACAAAGCCGCCAAGACGTCTCTGGGTCTCTCTCCCGGTGCCCCCGTGCGTCTCGGGCCTACTCGATGTATGCGATCGATCCCCACAGTCTCCGGGTCCTGAGCTTCGATGATATCCCCGAAAACCTCCTGAACAGCTTTCTTTAGGTCCCCGTCCAGGACCGATTCTGGCATATTTTTGATGCGTATATTCGATCTGCGGGACCTATTCTCGAGGTCTTCGCACTGAATTTCTAGGTTATGTGTCAGGCGCACCAGGTGTTCTTGTGTTTCGGCGCGCTGAAGGGCCTCCTCTTCTGCGTTTTGCACAATCTTCTCTAGGGTGTCCGTCCTTTCCTCCAGGTTGGCCATGTCATGTTGAACTCCTTGAATTGCCTGTTGCATATCCTGTTTAATAGCTGCAAACTGGTCTTGGACCGTTGACATTAATTTATCTTGTAGTTCTTTAAACCAGGAGTGCATATCGTCTTTTGTCGGAGGTTGGGCGCCGGGGGCCATGTCCCTCGTCTCGGACGAGTTCGCGGCCTGTTGAGAAGAGTCCTCCTGTATCCTGCTCCTGGTCGACACTGGGGTGTCCCCTGCCCACATTTGTATCAGGTTGGAGTCTTGTTTGGGGGGCTGCTGTGTCTGTAGGGATCCCCCCCCTCTCCCCTTCGCTTTAGACATGTCTTCTTTCAAATGATCTTGTCTTGGAGTCCCTCCGGACGGACCCGTCCCCTCTCCTATTTCTCTGGCCGGGGGGAAGCCTCTTGTTAGGTGTGCCTTGGCGCGTCCTGCTGATTTCGTGTCCCTTCTTTGGTTGTTTGTCGTTGTTTGTCGTTGTAGGGGGTAACTACTCGGGGGGAAGGGGGGCGTACAATCCACCCCGGTATGGCGCCTGTTGTAGAGACCCCACGTGTGCTGCAAAGTTGGGGCTCCGGTTAGTGCGGCCCTCGGAGATTGCGCCGCACTCTGTTACCCTGGGTGGATCTATCTACGGTGCTCTGGTTTGTGGCGACCTCCACTTATCTCTCAGCTGTGGGGTGGGGGGGGGATGATCCCTCCCCGCTTCGGCCTGGTGGGCCTTCGTGCGGTTTCGCCGCCGGCCCTCCAGATTCACTTGGCTCCAGGGGGGCGTGGGGTGCACCCGGGGGGGGGCCTCACCTTGTGGTCCACCGGACTGGGGACCGCCGCAGGATTCCGGCGTCCCGCTCTTCCCGCGGGGTCCGCTGTTGCCGAGGGTCACCGAGCCCGTGTTCCTCGGGGCTGCCGGAAGTTTGCCCGACCCCCGGGCGCCGCAATGCTGGGGCTCCGTTCCGAGGGGGGCTCCCCGCTCCTCGCTCCCCCCGCCGATGGCCTCCTCCTCACGTCCTCTGGGGGGCCTGTGGTGGTGGTTCGTGGAGCGCGGGCCGCTCCTTGTCCCGATGGGGGAGGGGGGAGCGCCGTTCCTCGGCGCTGGAGGGGGCCGATGTGACCGCCTCCTGGTGCCCGTGACAGGGGCCGTACCCGGGGCTATTTGTGGGGTACAGCCGCCCTCCGGCTCGCAGCTTCTACGGTGCTAATGTGTGGCCCGGCGGGAGCGAGACTCACTCGCGTCTTCTCGCTCCGGCGGCCATCTTGGAATCAGGAGCACAGAAATTTGACCAAATTTCCCCCATCCTAACCGAACTCCATTGGCTTCCACTCTAAACCAGGATACTGTTCAAGACTGCATTGTGCTCTAGCATCTTGAAGCGTCTCTTGTGCTAGATGGAATTACAAATAAAGATCACAGACAAGATAACTGGACAGACTCATAGAATATGGCAAAACACTACTTTATTCTCAGGTCATAACATAGGGAGACCGGACAAACATCGGACTGACGCATGCCCACTGACAACTAACCTGCTCTCCCACCTTGACTCTAACATTCCCTCTGTCCTCATCTTACTCAATCTCTCTTCTGCTTTCGACACAGTCAACCATACCCTCCTGCTCAACTGTCTCTGTGATAACCTGGGTATCACTGATCAGGCTCTGGCCTGGCTAACCTCTTTCCTCTCTGATCAACCCTCACAGGTCCAACTTGGGTCCTTTCTATCATTTATCTTCCTCTCTACCTTTGGTGTTCCCCAGGGGTCTAACCTCTCGCCCTGGCTTTTTAACCAATACCTGGCAATTCTTGCCCACTGCATTGCCATTTTCTGCTCAGATTTCCAGTGCTATGCTGATGACACTCAATTTTCAGGATGCTCTCGGCCACCTCCTCTTCCTCTCTCATCTCTGATTGCCTTACTGCCATTCAAGATTGGTGTGCCGCCAGTGATCTTTGTCTGAATGCCAGCAAGACAGAGATCCTTCTCATCGGCACACCTTCACCATCCTTTCCCCTCTCTCTCTAGCCAGCCTCCCTTGGCCCTCCTCCTACCCCCACCTGCGAGGCTAAGAACCTCGGGGTCATCTTTGACTCCACACATTTCTTCTCTGCCCACATCTCTGAGGTCTCTAAAAAGTCAAACTTCCTACTGCACCTCCTCAGAAGTACTCTGCCTTTCCTCTCCTTCCCCCGAAAGCTCACTGTCTCCCAAGCTCTGGTTCTCTCTAGGTTGGACTATTGTAACAGACTCTTTCTAAATCTACCTGCCTCTACTCTCCGCCCTCTGCAAATAATCCAGAACAGGACTGCAAGACTTGTCCTTGGCCTCAAGCCCTGGGATCGTATCTCTCCAGTTCTGAAATCTCTCCATTGGCTCCCAATGGATGCAAGGATTACATTCAAAACCCTCTGCATTGTCCACAAGGCTTACTGGGGCCTGGGTCCAAAGTATCTTCAGCTATCCCTCCGTAAATACCTCTCCTTGCAAGCTGTTCGCTCCTCTACCTCTGACTCCCTCGAGGTCAGTCGTTTTTCAAAGAAACAAGCAGGGGGTAGATCTCTGTCCACAGCTGGGGTCTCCCTCTGGAATAGCCTCCCTGCCACTCTAAAATTTGAGGAGAACCATCTCCGGTTCAGGAAGCACCTCAAGACTCTCCTCTTTGCTTCTGCCTTTGCTGCCCTTCTCCCCTGATGATCTGTTCTCTTGGCACTGTGCATCAGGCCACTTTCTGTCCCCTGGGCCCAGGTACCTGCTCACCCTGCCAAACTCCTGCACTGCCTCCTGGCCACCCCTCGCACTGGGATCTGTATCTTTACCCATACAGTCCCCCATCCCCATTTCTTCTTTTTCTGCACTTATCAGACTTACTCAGTCTGCTGCCGTAAACACAGCACTTGCCGCTTGCTGGCTGCACTACCACTGTTTATTGCCTCAATCATCTATTTATTTTTATTTATTATTATTTATCTGTTTCTCCTCTGCCCTGCACTCTCCACTCTCCCCCTTCTATGCACTTTTCCCCTTTCCCTTTCCTATGCACTTGCACGTTTTCAATGTCACTGGGCCTAGTAAGATCATTGTTGTGTTCTCCACTGTTCCCCTCTCTTGCCTTGTTGCGCTCTGAAACACATGTGCATGAGCATAATACAACTAAAATATCATATCATATCGTAGCCTTGATTATGCAAAAGCCTTATACCCCAATGTGCGTCATCTATGACATCATACTGTGGAATCAGAAAAAATACAATATTACGGCTGTTACACCGAGCAAAGGAAAATACACCAACACAGGCTTATAAAGATTCCCAGAATCTTTATTACAAAACTGAACAGTATTCAACAAAGTACACAAATAGCTATTTGGCCGTCAATACATCACAGAGACCACCAGCATGGTTCAATGTAAGCAGTGACAGAATTTCCTAGCTGGACATCGACGCATTTATACAATTTGTAAAATGATGTCCAGCCCTTTTACATGTCAATCATCCACTGGGCTACGGTCGCGCCAGGTTTACTTTCCTAATTTACATATCTCGTGCATGCGGTTTAATTTTCAATACATTTACTAACACACTCCATTATTCTTTAATTTAACATTTACACTCTTTACATATTGCTTCAATACAGACCAAACAATGTTTCGCATATTATATTCGGATAGCATTACTGTTCTTGTATACTTGTAGTTTAACATTGCTAATTCAAGTAATCCCCTGCTCCTGAGGTCAACAAAGGTCAAGGTCTACATGACCCTAACATGTAGCCTGAGGGCAGGTTGGACATTAACTCCCCTACAGAGGTTGGAGAGGTTAAGGCAAGAACAAGGACACACAAGACGGCCATTTTAGATTACAGGGTGACTTTGTATAAAACCCCAAAATGGCGGTTTCTAACCTAAAATGGAGGCTTGATTCAAGATGGCGGCTTCCATCAATTTCTAAGGTCAAGACCTTGCCGTAGAGAGTTATTCGCGTACAATTTTAAGCAACTTGGCATAGGCCAATATACATATAAATGGTTTGTAATAAGAGGCATAATTTAATATCCGGTTTGACAAACCCTCCTTTTGGCCTATGCCAAGTGCTAATACTACTTCTGATTTGCTTGCAAGTAACTCCATGCGTCATCGTCCATACACCCCGAATCATTGTCGGACATATCTATTGCCATTAGGTCTGATACCAGAGTTTCTTTCAACACATACTCTTTGGAGAGCTCCTTTGGGGCGTATATTTTATTCCCTAATACACTTGTTGCTTGCGCGCAACATCCCCCTAATAATGAGCATATACCAGGGAGACACTGTATACAACAACAAAGAAACAAAAAACTTCCGAAGATAATCAGTAGGGCCGAGAACAACTTCCATCCCCATGTCTGTAGGAGGTCCCAAAACCATGTACCAAGTTCCCAATTTCCCTCAGGAACATGCACTTCTGAACTAAGAATATGTAGATTTTGGATCGCCCTAAAGATCGTTGGAGAGGAGTCTGGAACGTAAACGCAGCAAGCGGACCCCACTATTTTACATCTAATGCCATCCGGTTCTGAAGAGCCACTAATCTTATCGCTCTCTGCTCTAACGTCATATTATAGAGTATGTCAGTGGTCCGATTGATGGTTCTCTCCAATACTCTTGCTAGTCCCCTAATATCTTCTGAATTCGTAATTTGCCCAAAAAATGGCACAAAAGATTTCATAATATCTCCTAAAGTTTGCGCTGGAGTATCCCCTTTTACACCTCATCGTGGACGAGTTCTTGAAATTTCTGTAGTACTGGCAATAAATACCCCAGGTAATAGAATCCCTAAATAACAGGTTCCTTGCCAATCCCTGGGCAACCACGGAAATGCCACATTACCGCAAACAAAATAGACAGGTTCCCCTACGTACAGAGGTCTGTTTTCACTAGTCAAATTCGCAACGTTGGCGCACTTTCTAAAATTACCATTGACCGTGTTCCATTCCTCCGTATGCAGAAGGATACTGTCAGGATTGAGGCTGGTGGGGGCTCTAGCAGTGTGGCAGGTACCCTAATGGGGCGTAGGATTCATCCTACATTATTCCCCAGGCGTGTCCTTCATCCCTATTTCAGGAAGCAGTCTCTGGGACGACGGACAGCCCGGGAACTACGTTTCCCAGCAGGCCGAGCGTGGCACAGGCCTGCTGGGATGAAGTCAGCCACGCCCGCGCGAATGCGCATGCGCGAGCCACGCCCGAAGTCCCACGCTTGCGATTCCGGCCAGCAGAGAGGAAGGACGTGCAGAGCCTGAGCTCCTGACGGCACGCCTACGCGGGGCTCCCCGCCACCTGTTAGCCACCCCAGGCCCCGCGTGACTAATCAGATAAGTGCCAAGCAAGCGCGCACGTTCCGGCAGCATTCTAGAGAGACAGTTCATTAGCGGGAGTCACGCTTGAACTTCCGAACTGGAACCGCGCCCGAGGCGGTTAGGGAATGCATGGCGCTCCGTCCAATAACCCAGCATGAGACACCATTAACACGCGATTGTGTTCCTAGATGAAGCATGCTTCCTATATGTGTTTAGACTGAAAAGACACCCGAGCAGAAGTGCAATTCTGAACTATTAATCCCTAGCAGCGACTCCGCTCATATGTACGTTTTCGTTCTGACTTATGTCTTGCCTCTTGCAGTGCTTGTGAGGTACAGAATGTCATAGGGGTCTAGCAGCCCGAAAAGACCAGAAAACTACACGGCAGTGCCGAAGCTAAGTGCAATTTCCATTGTTACTGAAGGGCATGTTTAGAAACTGGGCATTGTATAATTCTGTATGATGTAATGCAGACACAGCTTCCCTCCATGAAGTAATGGGTGGATAGCGGTAGAACTTAAGGTCCAGAAACTGGTAGAGGGCTCCAGTACAAAAGCCCAACAGCATCTGACATCTGAGTGTATTGTTGAATGTGAATTGAACATAGTAACTGGTCTGGGGCTCCAGTACAAAGGCCCATTTCGTCTGGTATGAGCAAGAGAGTGCCAGTGAATGCAAAAGCACCAGGGCGGAGAACTCCAGATACTGGAGCCGGAGCTGAGGAGCATGTTACCCTGATCTTCCCCATCCCCATCCATAACTCTTTCCTCTCCCTCTTTCCGGTGTTCCCAAACAACCTCTACCTATCCAACCATCGGACCCTAACCCTCTTTCCCCCAAGGGTCAAGGCGGCCTGCGTTACTTGCTCCCAGGTACCAAGACCCGATGGGGAGGGAGGTGTTCTAGCCGCGTTTGTGCTGCCTCTGCGGAGAAGTAAGAAGTCTGACAGAATCGCAAGCCCAAGTATTCATCAGACGCCTGGGCAGCACAACCATGGCAGACGTGGTAGCTTTACTCCAGGAACTCAAGACTGAGTTAATAGCGACTAGGCAGGATTACCAGAATCTGGCGGGTCAGGTGCACACCCTTACTATCCAACAACAAGCCCAAGCCACGCCCCTGCCTAGGGCCCCTCCGCCGACCCCGGTTCAGGTGCAGGTTGCTACTGAACCCCAACTGCCTCTAGCTGCGCCCGAAAGGTATCATGGGGACCCTCAAACCTTCAACCAATTCATCATGCAATGTCAACTGCATTTCCTGACCAAGCCGGCAGTGTTTCGTACAGCACAGTCCCGCACAGCCTTCGTGATTTCATATTTGAGTGGAGATGCAGCTTCTTGGGCCACACCCTTAGTTCGAAAGGACGACGCTCTGCTTTATAGTTGGGATGTCTTCTTAGAGGAGTTCGGCAAAATCTTTAACAGACGAGCTGCTACCCTAATTAAGGATAGGGAACTATTGACTCTAAGACAAGGGGGCAGAGATTTGGTTTCATATGTAACAGCATTTAACCGGTTGGCAATGGAAACCGACTGGCCGCAGGAAAAAAGAATGGCTCTGTTCTACCAGGGACTACGGGAGGACTTAAAGGATCTTGTGGCTCAAGTAGATCCTCAGCCAGATGAATGTTCCGCGATGATTGACCTAGTACTCAGGTTGGATCAAAGACAGAGTGAGCGACGGCAGGACAGGCGGAAATGGGACAATAAGCCGATAGTGAGGTTGGACCAGCAAAAACTAACCAGAGCAGTGGAGAAGGGAACTGAGGAACCTATGCAAATTGGCTCGGTGCGGGGACCTCTGAGCAAGGAGGAGAAGGAAAAGAGGCGCAGAGACAAGTTATGTCTGTATTGTGGAAAAGCAGGGCACTTCGTGCGGGAATGTCCTACCAAGCCCATTAAAGGAGGGCCTTCGGGAAACGAGAAAGCTCGCCCATGAGGGTGGTAGGAGCGAGCGAAGCAGAAAACACCCCATTGAATTTGGCTAATGTGCACACGACTCAGGAAGCCCACATCACAGTGATCGGGGATTTGCACTGGCAAGAGGAATGGGTGCCCGTTACTCTAATGGTGGATTCGGGTGCCACAGGTAACTTCGTGGACGTTCACTTAGCTCGGAAAATGGGTCTTCCGTTACGTGCTAAGACTCTACCAGAAGAAGTGAAGTCCGTAGACGGGTCCCCGTTAATCTCAGGGCCAGTGACTCAGCAAACAGAACCGTTGCACCTGAAAATGGGTACCACACACCAGGAAACCATTGTCTTCGATGTCATAGCGGCCCCTCAATTCGGGTTTATCCTGGGACTGACTTGGCTGCGACTTCACAATCCACAGGTAAACTGGAAGGCTGGCTCAGTTTCTTTTAATTCTGTCTTCTGTCAAGAATATTGTTCAGTATCTGTTCCACAGTTCGTCGCAGGAAGTGCACTCCCAGAACTACCTCAGGCATATCAAGATTTTCGGGATGTTTTCAGCAAAGCCGCCGCCGAAACCCTACCGTCACATCGGCCATTTGACTGCCGGATTGATTTGGAAGCAGGGGCAGTACTTCCTTGTAGTAGGATATATGCTCTAACTCTGCCTCCGAAGAGCCCCTTAAGTGCAATCAACCCATCTCCACCAAATGCTGGTGGGAGCTCTACAAAAGTAGCTTCGTCCATATTTGTGCCACCGGTACCAGATGTAAAATCAATACCGCAAAATGAATCACGGGGAATCACGAGTGCTGTTGGACAGTCACTCCTGGCTGGAATTGCCCCCGAAATTTTAGACTTGTTGCAGGCTGCTTGGCGTCAAGAGCCTAAGCCCAGTGTAATGCCTGCATTGGCTCTAAGAAATAGAGGCTTAGAGCCTGTGGCCCATAATCCTGCAACCAAGCCTATGGCCAAGCGCCCTGCTAATTTTAGCCTGGTGCTTACCTGTAGGCCATACCCGAGCCCTCAATATGTCCTAAATCGCAATTCCATTCTGAGCATTTTTTCTGATGTGCCATCGCTGGAAGACATTAGCTCGTATGACTTGGCCTTGGTTGACTTTTGTAACATTCTGAAAACAAATGTTGTGCGTATTTGGATGGACTCACGTATCGTCCAAAACGCTATATGGGGGGCCCAAAAACAATTGTATGATTTAGGTTTCGAGATTTCATTGGATGCTACTGACCCAGGGGCCCTAAATCAGCAGAATCTAGTTCCCCATGTCCACCACAAAAATCTTGCCTATGAGCGGCGAGATGAAGCATCGTGTCAGACGTTATTAACCCAGCATTAGCTAGGGCAAGCTGTTGAGTCTTGCACTTTTTCAATTATTAGTTGGAATACTAGGGGCCACTCCAAGCTTTTGAATAATGATCTTAGCTCACTGGCGAACTATAAGCTAGTTTTACTCCAGGAAACATGGCTGACTAGTGATCCCATTTGGGATGCTCATGATGTGATTTCTCTAGTGGCTAATAAAGGTCTGAGTGGCAGGCCTTGTGGTGGGCTCCTAACTGCAATACAGGCTGATACTAATGCTAGCATTTATCCATGGGCTTCACCCAATGCTTTTATTCAAATGACAAGACTTAAATTATCCACAACATTATATGCGATTATTAATCTCTATTGGAATCCTGTGGGGATCACAGCTGAATGCTTCTTGAAGGCCTTAAATGATATGTTGACTGTGATCCTATTGGATGGATCAGTCCAAAAACTTCTTATTGCAGGAGATTTTAATTTGGATTGTATTAATTCAACTAAACAAAGCCATTCCATTCGTATAAAACAATGGGAACAATTTCGTAAACATCACAATCTTTTAAGGCTGAACGGAGCTTTCCACTCTGATATCCCGCCATCTTCAACATGGTCAAGGGGCGCATCGGTATCCACTATTGATTATATGTACACAAATGCGTCCCTGTTTCAGGATGTTGTGGATTTTAAAATTGTGCACTCTGAATTGAGTGATCATAAACAACTCTTAGCGGTCTGGCAGTATAATGGCAGTTGCAGTTTGCAAAGAGACAGAATGTTGCAAAGTCAATTTTGTGTGAACAATGCTGGTAATAGACTGCGATGGACTGAGAAGTCAGTTGAGGCCTTTCACTCTCATTTGACACAGGCAGTTGCTGCCACATCCCTCATTGCTAGTTCTCCAACTATCTGCTACTCTGACATGCTACAAGTGTTACGGCTCCAAGGCCCTAGGTGCTCATCTAAACAATCATCGAAACAATTTACTGGTGCTCAATTTTCACACGTCTTTGATAAAGAAACGAGAGATTATAAACGCCTCTTTAGACAACAGAAGAGAAATGTATTGAACCTCCCAATCAATATTCGTCAGAAACATCTTTCCAATATTAAAACTAAGTATAGAAATTGGGTGAAGGCAAGGCGTGCGAAACTTTATCATATTGATAGCCAGTTTCTTTTTGCTGCTGTCCAAGGTAAGAATATTTCTAAAACCTGGTCGTATCTCAATCAAGTGACCTCAGGCTATCAATCAATAATCCAAGCAAATGAAGTACCAGAGCATGCCTGGATTGCTTATTTTGCTAATTTGTATAAATTACCTGTTCAGGATATATGCTTAGATAGTCTTCACTCTCTTCCTAGATTCCATATAGATTTTGATCTTGAAGACATTCTGTTTTATATTAAGAAGGCTAGCAATTCAGGCGCATGTGGTCCTGATGGTTTGTCTAACAAGATGTTTAAAGCCCACCCACAAGTGTGGAGTCGTATCCTGTTTACCATCTTTAGTCTCATCTTGAAGTCTCAAAAATTACCGTCGACATGGACACATTCTATTATTGTTCCTATTTATAAAAAAGGAGATAGGAAAGAGCCATGCAGCTATCGCCCCATAGCACTTTTAGATGCGCCAGGTAAAATTTTTTCTCGACTGATCCTAAGAGACTTCAAGAGGTGGATCTCGCAGGCTCAGCTTAATGATCCTTTTCAATCAGGCTTTGTGACTGGCTTAGGTACCATTCCTAACATCATTACGCTTCAAATGCTCCTTTCTGATCTCGCAGCTCAAAAACAGACCGTGTATCTAGCCTTTGTCGATTTTCGGGTGGCGTTTGATTCAATTGATCGTTCACTGTTACAGCACAAGTTGATTGGGCATAATTGTCCTTCTTCTCTATTGTCTTTAATTAGTTTATTACACTCTAATACTACCATGCAGGTTCGTCTCAACTTGAATGGTGATCTGACTTCAACATTTCGAACATATAGAGGGCTTAAACAAGGGTGTATCTTGGCGTCGTCCATTTTTAATTTTTTTATCTATGACTTGGGCGTAACTTTGAGTCAAATTGAGAGTGATGCGCCTCGACTAGGACGGCATAATGTTCCTTATCTATTCTATGCCGATGATTTGATTCTCTTCTCAAAAACCCATACAGGTCTGCAGAAACTCTTACATAGCCTGGAAACATATGTAGATACAAACCATTTGACGATTAACACTAAGAAAACTCAAATAATGGTTTGCAAAAGGCATGAAAAGTGTAAAGTTAAAACCTTCTGCTGGCGTTTACACAATGTTCCATTGGAACAAGTAACCAACTACAAGTATTTGGGCACCTTGGTAGTGGATACTCTATCAAGTGTTGACTTTGACATAGAGATCCAGGGCAAATTACGGTCCTTAATTGCACAAGCAAAGATACTTATGGCCAAGTTTGGTAAATTTACGTGTAAACATATTCTCACCTTCTTCTTACAGAAGGTAATACCAATCTTGACCTATGGGTCTGAGGCTCGCAGTCCCAAACCGGTGGAGTGGTGGGATAGAATTGAATCTTTGTTTTGGAAACAGGTATTACATCTGCCCATTTGTACACCTTTACCATTGATTCGATTTGAATTGGGATCCCTCTCATTGTTTTCTTTTGTAATTTGGAAATATTGTGCCTTTTTTCGTAAATGTCTTTGGTCCTTAGAGCGAGCAGACATTTTGGGAAAGGTAGCTTGTCACCTTTTAGAACAAAAGCAGACCTTTTCAAAACAATGGTGCACTTTTACTATGAATGCAATGTCTGATGCCTCAGTTGACTTGGAGCTTCTCTTGAACAATGAAGCTCGTGCCAAAAAGAAAATTCAGCAATACGATTGGATCCTGACCCAAAATAAATGCCTCAACTACAAGGACTTTAATCGAGCGTTATTTGGCCACAAGCAATGTAGAACAATGTCTGATTATTTGGCTAAATTTCCATGCTCAAAAACTCGACAGAAATTTCTCCGTTTTCGACTGAACCTTTGGCCGACATTAGATGTTCAGGCACGAAGAAATCAAATCACGCAATCCGAAAATGTATGTCGCTTTTGCAAGGTTACTGATAAAAGAGAGACGCTGGAGCATTGCCTAGTGTTCTGCACAAACTTGGCCTCTGTTCGACAAAAATGCTTTGGCAACTTCTTTGAAGACCAAAATGCTCATGTTAATAAGAACTTATGGCACTGCATTTTCTCTGCAACCGCCCTAAAAACCAAAATAGCAATTGTGCGACTTCTAGATGAAATATTTAATGTACACCCAAGCTAGTGTAAGTGAGACACACTAAATTTGATTTTTAACTGCAGAGAATGAACAAGTTGTAAAAAATGTTTTATGAATTCTAGTGTTTTTTGATACTGTGATAATTGATATTGCAACCGCCCTAAAAACCAAAATAGCAATGGTGCGATCCTTAGATGAAATGTACACCTAAGCTAGTGTAATTGAGACACACTAAACTGGATTCTCAACTGCAGAGAATGAACAATTTGTAAAAATGTTTTATGAATTTTAATGTTTTTTTTTGATACTGTGATAATTGATATTTGAAAGGTTGATTTTATTAACCACATAAATAAAAAAAAAAAAAAAAAAAAAAATATGCTCTAACAGAAGCAGAAAATCAGTATCTGAAAGATTACATTGAAACAAATCTGGCAAACGGGTTTATCCGACACTCTACGTCACCCGTTTCCTCCCCCTTGTTCTTCGTACCCAAAAAGACTGGAGACCTCAGAACATGTATCGACTACAGAGCAGTCAACAAAATTACCATCAAGAACCGCTACCCTTTGCCTTTGATACCGGTGTTGTTGGATCAGGTACGCGGGTCGACAATCTACACCAAATTGGACCTGCGCGGGGCCTATCATCTGGTAAGGGTACGCAACAGTGATGAGTGGAAAACGGCATTTCGGACGAGATTTGGCCTGTACGAGTATCAGGTTATGCCATTCGGCCTATGCAATGCCCCAGCAGCTTTCCAGCATTTCCTGGATGAAGTGCTCCGCGGGTACCTGGACGTGTTTGCGGTGGTCTACATTGATGACATCTTGATTTATTCCCAGAACTTGGAGGATCACCAAAAACACGTCCGGGCAGTCCTACAGAGGCTTCGGGAACATCACCTATATGCAAAACTCGAGAAGTGTGAGTTCCATCAATCCACTGTGGAGTTTCTAGGGTTCATTCTGTCACCTCAAGGAGTCACCATGGACAAGAAAAAAGTACAATCTATCCTGGATTGGCCCTCACCGAAATCAGTAAAAGACATTCAAACAGTTCTTGGCTTCGCCAATTTTTATCGTCGCTTCATAGAAGGATTCGCCAAGAAGGTCCAGCCCATGACTAGACTGTTACGGAAGGGGGTAACCTTTTCCTGGGAAGAAGCGGCTGAGGCAGGCTTTCAGGCTCTAAAAAAGGCTTTCGTTACTGCCCCGGTGCTAATACATCCTGATCCAACCAAACCATACATTGTAGAGACAGACGCCTCCAGTTATGTGGTGGGGGCCATTCTTTCGCAACGAACTGAACATGGACAATTACACCCAGTTGCCTACTACTCTCGAATGTTGTTACCCGCAGAACAAAACTACGCCATAGCTGACAAGGAACTGTTGGCGATTAAAACAGCATTCGACGAATGGCGACATTATCTAATGGGGGCTCGACATACTGTAACCATTTATACCGACCACCGAAACTTGCAGTTCTTGAAATCAGCAAAGGCTCTCAGTCCCAGGCAGCTCAGATGGGCCATGCAGTTCTCCGAATACGATTTTGTAGTCACTTATCGCCCCGGAGCTGAGAATCGAAAAGCAGACATTCTATCAAGGTATCCGGAACCAGATCCCGATCAATCCACCACAAGAGTAGAAGAGCCTAAGCCAATGGTTGATCCCAGTCGTGGAATCGGGAGTATAGCTGCGGATGCGGTTTTCGATACTATTAGAAAGGCGATGTCAGCACAGCAATTAGTCCAATGGGCTAGTCAGAACAAGAACCAAACTATTAAGGAAGGTTTACCATTTTTTAAATCAGCCTTGTATTTACCCACGACACCCCTGCAACAACAAGCCATTAAATGGTGTCATGACTCAAAATTCGTAGGTCACCCCGGAAAAGCTAAAACAATTGAGTTAATAAAACGCCATTTTTGGTGGCCGTCCATACCTAAGGATGTTCATACATATGTGACCCAGTGCGAAACTTGCCTCAGAAACAAATCAGATCATCAACGACCATCAGGAACTCTACAACCCTTGCCGACGCCTCCTGCTCCTTGGCATTCCGTGTCTATGGATCTAATTGTGGATCTACCATTAAGTCGAGGGTTTAACACAATTTATGTAATAGTGGATTACCTCACCAAGATGGCTCACTTCATACCATGCACTGGTACCCCGTCAGCCAATACTCTGGCAGACTTGTTTTTGCAGCATGTCGTCCGCCAGCATGGCTTACCGCACATTGTCATCTCTGATCGTGGACCACAATTTACGTCAAGGTTTTGGCAGGCTTTCTGTAGATCTGTGGGTATGGACTTACGACTCTCCACCGCTTATCACCCAGAAACTGACGGACAGACGGAGAGGCTAAATCAAACTCTCGAACAATACCTCCGGTGCCTTACTCTTGGTAAGGAGGATAATTGGGCGGACGTTATTTGGTTAGCTGAAATAGCATATAATAATGCAATACATACTTCAACCAAGACGACTCCTTTCTACAGTAACTATGGGTTTCATCCCCGCTTTCAACCAGCCCTTGTAGGACACGTACCCGAAGTACCAGCAGCAGCCGCGAAAAAGAAACATCTTGAAGAAATATGGTGCTCAGTGCAGGATAACTTGAGAGCAGCGAAAAAGGCTTATAAATACCAAGCAGATAAAGGGAGACGACCAGGTCCACAATACCAGGTAGGGGATCGGGTGTGGCTATCCACTCGTCATCTCCGGTTACAGGGATCACGAAAGTTCATGCCCCGGTTTATCGGCCCGTTTCCTGTGCAAGCTTTGGTGGGACCAGTAGCTGTACGGTTGATCTTACCGGCACAAATGAAAATACATCCAGTATTCCACATAGCTCTACTCAAACCAGCCCCGGCCACTTCCAAAACCAAGAATCCTCCTCCTATTCTAGTCAATGATCAGCCCGAGTTTGAGGTCCGCAAAATCCTTAATTCCCGTTGTACCCGGCGTAAACTCTTTTACTTAGTGGATTGGAAGGGGTATGGCCCGGAGGATAGGTCCTGGGAACCCGCTGAAAACATTCATGCTCCTCGGCTCCTTCGCCTCTTTCATTTGTCCAATCCATCTAAACCTGGGCCTGCCGGAGGGAGGGGGAGTACTGTCAGGATTGAGGCTGGTGGGGGCTCTAGCAGTGTGGCAGGTACCCTAATGGGGCGTAGGATTCATCCTACATTATTCCCCAGGCGTGTCCTTCATCCCTATTTCAGGAAGCAGTCTCTGGGACGAAGGACAGCCCGGGAACTACGTTTCCCAGCAGGCCGAGCGTGGCACAGGCCTGCTGGGATGAAGTCAGCCACGCCCGCGCGAATGCGCATGCGCGAGCCACGCCCGAAGTCCCACGCTTGCGATTCCGGCCAGCAGAGAGGAAGGACGTGCAGAGCCTGAGCTCCTGACGGCACGCCTACGCGGGGCTCCCCGCCGCCTGTTAGCCACCCCAGGCCCCGCGTGGCTAATCAGATAAGTGCCAAGCAAGCGCGCACGTTCCGGCAGCATTCTAGAGAGACAGTTCATTAGCGGGAGTCACGCTTGAACTTCCGAACTGGAACCGCGCCCGAGGCGGTTAGGGAATGCATGGCGCTCCGTCCAATAACCCAGCATGAGACACCATTAACACGCGATTGTGTTCCTAGATGAAGCATGCTTCCTATATGTGTTTAGACTGAAAAGACACCCGAGCAGAAGTGCAATTCTGAACTATTAATCCCTAGCAGCGACTCCGCTCATATGTACGCTTTCGTTCTGACTTATGTCTTGCCTCTTGCAGTGCTTGTGAGGTACAGAACGTCATAGGGGTCTAGCAGCCCGAAAAGACCAGAAGACTACACGGCAGTGCCGAAGCTAAGTGCAATTTCCATTGTTACTGAAGGGCATGTTTAGAAACTGGGCATTGTATAATTCTGTATGATGTAATGCAGACACAGCTTCCCTCCATGAAGTAATGGGTGGATAGCGGTAGAACTTAAGGTCCAGAAACTGGTAGAGGGCTCCAGTACAAAAGCCCAACAGCATCTGGCATCTGAGTGTATTGTTGAATGTGAATTGAACATAGTAACTGGTCTGGGGCTCCAGTACAAAGGCCCATTTCGTCTGGTATGAGCAAGAGAGTGCCAGTGAATGCAAAAGCACCAGGGCGGAGAACTCCAGATACTGGAGCCGGAGCTGAGGAGCATGTTACCCTGATCTTCCCCATCCCCATCCATAACTCTTTCCTCTCCCTCTTTCCGGTGTTCCCAAACAACCTCTACCTATCCAACCATCGGACCCTAACCCTCTTTCCCCCAAGGGTCAAGGCGGCCTGCGTTACTTGCTCCCAGGTACCAAGACCCGACGGGGAGGGAGGTGTTCTAGCCGCGTTTGTGCTGCCTCTGCGGAGAAGTAAGATGACAGATACTGAATCGGGGCTATGATTAACAGAATAAGATGGAGGCGTGGCATCCTTATTGCCTATAGGAGCCATTTTGAAAGAGATTAAAGACTGAAAAGGACGAGACAATCTATCAGAGGGCCTAACAGAAGCAACATTTGGCTTACTTCTATTTGCAAAAAGTGAGCATCCCAGGGGCATCAAAACATTCTTTTCAAAACTATTTAAATTTGTTCCATCAAAGTTCCCTGAGATGCTGTCATTCCATCGACCAAAAAATAGTGCTCTAAGAGAAGCGTAACAGGCAGTTGTCAGAGACAAAGGGTAAATATACCAACCTAGCCCCTTATCCCCATGTTGCGGTAGATGTGTACAGATCCAGCAATTGGTCTTATTAAAAATTGCATGAGTGGCATTCATTATTAACAAAAGGGTATTATTCTGATAATTCCGTCTATGTAAAGAATCTCTAGGCGACAAAGTATGCAATTGCACAGAGGGAGTGGGAATCACAGATACATTTTCAATAGGTAAAAAGTCTTCTAACGGATATGCTTCTTCCAGATACCATAACCCAAACCCAAAAGTCATTACAAATCCAGTAATTAGTACGAGAAGGCAACAATACACTTTGGGGGTCCCCTTACATACTTGATCATTGTCTCTGCTAGTCACATTTTTATCTAAAAGTTCAGTACGAGCGGTAGCGGGTGCAGGCATCGTAGTCTTCAATCGAAAAACACCAATTGTTCGTTTGCTGGCGACTCCAGTCGCGCGTCTTCTTAATGTCTTTCCCACAACCCTTAGCCAACAGAATCTTTCCGTACAATCGGGCCAAAACGACAAGCCCTCAAATGATTTATTTTTCCGTCGCACAGTCAGACCATGCTGTACATTTATTTCCTTGGGGGCAAATTATATTTTGCAGTTTCTGGTGGGAACAAAATGTTGTCACTTCCTCCTGGAAGTGGCGAACGGACGGAAATGGGATCAAGAAAGGATTGATCCGGAAGTTCCACTGTTGGGGAGTGCGGAGACAAGATGGCCGTTTTGTCCGGCCTGGCGGATTCTGAAACGGTCTCCGATTCTCCCTTGTTGGTTGTTGCTTTTTCAGGCACGCTAGTTACAGCAGTGGGAAGGGATTCTGTGTCTTCTGTATCGTAAGGCACGGGCTGTGGGATTCGTTTTGGTGTGCGTCGCATGGATCCAGTGTTTACGACACGCTACGCATACGGCAGTCTGAGTGACCAGCAGGACTTGGTAGGGACCCCTCCACCGAGGTGCAAGGCAAGACGACCTTTCAAAAACCTTCCTGAGGATCCAGTCCCCCGGTCGTAGACTGTGACCGGGGCCCTCGTAGTGCACAGGTAATGCCTCTCGCACCTGGTGATAAATTGAAAACAGATTTTTAGTCAACTGGTTACAGTAGTCTGAAAGAAGCACATTTTCTATATCCCGTAATGAGTGACTTTTTGGCATACCCCAAATATTAGCAGGTCTCCCCATTACCACCTCAAATGGAGAGAGCCCAGTATTAGTTTGATGGGTTGTTCTCATCGATAGTAACACGATCAGTAAGGCGTCCGGCCATTTTAGCTTGGTGCCAGCACACGTCTTAGTGAGTTTGTTCTTTATAATATATTGTGCCTTTCCACTAATCCGGCACTCTGGGCATGCCTAGCTGAATGGAACCGCTTGTCAATCTGCAATCCTTTGCAAATTTGCAGGATTACAGTGGCAATAAAGTGTGGCCCATTATCAGACCAGATGACTCTCGGCAGCCCGAACCTAGGGAAAAACTCTTTCAACAGACCGGGAAGGCCTCAACCCACTTACTAAAGGCGCAAATAACAACCAATACATATTTAAGATTGTTACACCGTTCCATTTCAATAAAATCAAAGTGAATAACCTCAAACGGGACAGAAGGTGGAGCGAAACTTCCTCTAGGAGTCGAGGTACCTTTTCCTACATTGTGCTGCAAGCAAACCATGCAGTTCTGGACAAAACGCTCTGCAGTTTTGAAAATCTTATCATTGGCCCATACACTGTGTAGCATTTTTGTTAACTTCCGAGCACACACATGTGTCGGACCATGAGCCTTAATAACCATCATTGTAATGTAGGCGTCAGGGAGTAACCATTTCCGTTCAACATTGTCTACCCAACACCCATCATCATCCAATCTTCCTGCACCCTCAATCCATCTCTTAGTTTCCTCTATCGTAGCATCTGCTTGAATGTCTTTTACGGCCTCAATACTTTCTCCCAAAGTGCAAACATTTACAATTTCTTTTACAGCGTACATTTCTGAACTGAAATCAGTGGCAGTCTGTTTAGCTATCTGATCGGCGAAGGCATTCCCTTTTCCTACATCATCTGTAACTTTTTGATGTGCTGAACATTTTATGATAGCTAACTGAACAGGGAGTGCAAGTGCTGAAAGTAATCGCACTATTAAAGTGCCGTGCAGGATTTTTGTTCCGTGCCAGGTCAAGAAAGCTTGTTCTTTCCAAAGTCTACCGAAATTGTGGGCCACCCCAAAGGCATACTGACTGTCAGTATATATATTCACTGTACGCCCTTCAGAAAGCTCACAAGCTCGAGTTAACGCTATAATTCCTGCGGCCTGCACAGAGTTATGCATAATTCTTTTAGTTTCCACAACCGTGCTTAAGGTAGTGACAGCATAAGCAGCCGTGGATGTACCGTCTGGAAGTTTAAAACAAGAGCCATCACAAAATAGCTCTCCTTGAGGGCTATTCAAAGGCATGTCTTTCAAATCGATTCTGCCTTTAGTCTCTTGTTCTGTCATATAAAGGCAATTATGTGACGTATCGTCATCATCAACAGTATTTTGTGAGACAGGTAAAAGTTCAGCCGGATTTAATACGCAACACCTCTGAATTTGAATGTGGGGGGCAAACAAGATCAGTTCATATCTTGTCAATCGTGCAGAAGTGAGGTGTTGCGTTTGAGTTCTATTCAATAGAATATCTACAGAGTGAGGTACCATTAAGGTTAACGCATGACCCAGGACCATTCCCTCACTCTGTTTTACAGACGCAGCAGCAACAGCGTGCAAACATCTTGTCAAAGCGCATGCTACAGGATCAAGGGCGGAGGAATAGTAGCCGCACAGCCTATTCTTCCCTCCATGTTCCTGCGTTAACACAGCCAAAGCACATCCATCACGTTCATGCACAAACAATACAAAGGCCTTACCATAATTCGGAGTTCCTAAAACCGGTGCCGAACACAGTGCGGATTTGAGCAAATCGAATGCTGTCTGGTGTTCCAAGGTCCATAGCAATGGCAAAGAAATGCCCTTCTTTGTCAAAGCCAACATTGGTTTAATCGTTAACGAAAAATTTGGGATCCACAATCTACAATAAGAAGCCATACCTATCAAGGCTCTAACTTCCTTTTGAGTATTTGGGACAGGCATACCAGAAATGGTCTTTATTCGTTCAGGTGTCAACCGTCTTCCCTCCTTTGACAGGAGATAGCCTAAATAGGTGACCTCCTGGCAACAATATTGGAATTTCTTAAGTGAAGCTTTGTGGCCATGTTTTGCTAGATGATAAAGCATCAACATGGTGCCTTCTTTACAGGCACTCTCAGAATCAGCAGCCAAGAGGAGACCATCTACGTACTGCAGTAATGTGCAAGTAGTAGGCAACTCGAGGGTATCAAGCTGCTCTTTCAATGCCCTACTATAAATACTTGGACTCTCAGTGTACCCTTGTGGTGCATGAGTGAATGTAAACGAGCGTCCACCTAGGGTAAACGCAAACAAATACCTGCTATCCTTGTGTATGGGAATACTGAAAAACGCATTTTTAAGATCAACAACGCTAAAGTGAGTGGCAGAAACCAGAATCATGGTTAATATCATTGTAACATCAGGTACAATAGGAAATTAAGGAGCCACAATTTTGTTAATAGCGCGTAAATCAATTATAAAACTAAAGGGAATCGCATTATCACCTTTTTTGTATAGTGGCAAAATGGGGCTGTTACATATGATACCCGTAATCTCCTCAATTACTCCATGTACAAAATCAGAAACTATACATTTCAAAGCCTGTTCGCCTTCAACTGAGATTTTATATTGCGGGATGCGAGGCAATTTTACTCCATGCTTCAAAATAATTTTAACAGGTTCAATTTGGAGAATGCCGACATCATTATCATCAATTGCCCATAAGCATTCTGGAACATTACTAAATTCTGGCGGTAAAGGTTGAGTCAAAAATTGAGAGGCGAGTGATTGCTGAGGTGAAATTGTTAGCCGAATTCCATCCGGAGAACAATGAATCACTGTGTAATGCCTTCAACAAATTTAGCCCCAGCAAGTTCTCCCCACAGTTTGTGGTAAGTAGAAATGGACACTGTTCCGTGAAGGGACCCAGTGTTATCGGTACCGGCAAAGAGACCGGACAAACTACAGGTGTGCCTGAAAACCCTACGGAAACGTTGGATTGCCCTGACAGGGGAATATTTGGAACCCGTGAATGATCAATGGAACATTTCTGTGCTCCCGTATCTACTAATAATAGATGCTTCCTATTTCCCACCGCCATCTCAACGTAGGGGCCTTTCTGATGAACGGGAATAGGCGTAGCTTCCAAATCCTGCTTTTGGCAATCCTAGCGGAACAAAATATTATCAAAAGGAAGCTCTTCGGAGAGGTACGCGGCCGAAGGGTGATCAAAAATGTTTCTATTATCCACATTCGAAAACTTGCTTATCTTGTGAAGGAGGTTGCTGTGATTCTGGTGTAAACTGACCTCTGCCAGGGCCCCCTGCACCTGGGCGACCTCTGGATCGTCTACCCATGTTCCCAAATGACCTTTGCTGTAAGGTCGGACATTGTGCGTGCCAGTGGCCTTCCTGCCGGCAATAGGCACACTGGTTAATGGTTACCGGAGCCAAGAGCGCACTTCCCTGTGGAATGTACTGACCTCTAAATTGATTACCCCCTCTAGGGTTTCTAACAATCTGCTACAATAAAACTTTAGTTTTCAAGTCACCCTTTTTTTTCTCAAGTTTCTCTTTTTGAGTTTTTACACGATTTTCATAATACTGAGCCATATGCAATACTTCTGATTGGGACTTCGTCTGCAAAGCACTTTCAGAGGACATAATCTGTAACTGGATGTCAGGCAGCAATCCACGTACAAATTTGTCGACAAACAACCTTTTCCCTGACTCTGTGCCCAAGTCTTGTCCACTGAAATCCGAGAATACCTGCTAGAACCGATTAAAAAAATCGGTAGCACCCTCAGACTTTCCTTGGACACAGGCCGTAAGCTTGTCCCAAATGATTCTTTTTTCTGGAACCATAGTTTTCAATTTTACAATAATTTTATCAGGCAAGGTTAATATCACTTGAGGTGGTCGTTTTCCAGCTGGTCTTTCTCTGTCCAGTCTAGTCATGTTAGTCCATGTATCTCCCAACCCAGGTATGTCATCTATAGTCCTAATCTGTTTCCACAAATCAACTGGCAGGAGTACGGGAAATAATAGGTCAATATCACTTAAAGCAGGGGCGCACAACTGATTTTGACAGAGGGCCGAAAGTACCTTACATGAGGGCTATAGTGGGCCGAAAAGTAAAAGTGGGCGGGGCGGTAGGCGGGACATGTCAGGAGGCTTTTTCAACCCCCAATTTGTATTAAACACATGGAAAAAGATATGTTTTTGAGGGGTAACGATTTTTATTGCATTTCAAACTTACATTTTGTACTACACATTTTCCATTGCTATCATTTATTTCGATTTAGTTATTGTATATCGTCTGTTTAATTAAATTATATATATTTTATTGACCCTTGATTGGACATTCCGTTATTTTGGACTGCTATAGTTTGCTGTTTGGGTTACCCAAGAGGAGTATGGCCTTCGTTGAGTCAGGTTTCCTCAAAAAAGCAAAGGATGTACATCTCCTAACGGTGCCTGTTTTAGCTTTATTCTTGAGTTCACTCTTGGAGTGCAACACTATGCCCCATGGCTCCCATCCCCAACCAAACACTATGCCCCATGGTCCCCTCACCCCCAACCAAACACTATGCCCCATGGCTCCCATCCCCAACCAAACACTATGCCCCATGGCCCCCTCACCCCCAACCAAAAACTATGCCCCATGGGCCCCTCACCCCCAACCAAACACTATGCCCCATGGCTCCCACCCCAACCAAACACTATGCCCCATGGCCCCCACCCCCAACCAAACACTATGCCCCCTGTCCCTCACCCCCAAGCAAACACTATGCCCCCTGTCCCTCACCCCCAACCAAACACTATGCCCCATGGCCCCCTCACCCCCAACCACACACTATGCCCCATGGCCCCCTCACCCCCAACCAAACACTATGCCCCATGGCCCCCTCACCCCCAACCAAACACTATGCCCCCTGTCCCTCAC
Source organism: Ambystoma mexicanum (assembly GCF_040938575.1). Classification (NCBI taxonomy): domain Eukaryota; kingdom Metazoa; phylum Chordata; class Amphibia; order Caudata; family Ambystomatidae; genus Ambystoma; species Ambystoma mexicanum. The sequence continues at coordinate 635,315,612 of NC_090938.1, read as the reverse complement.
CGCCAACCAAACACTATGCCCCATGGCCCCCTCACCCCCAACCAAACACTATGCCCCATGGCCCCCTCACCCCCCTAACCCCCAACCAAACACTATGCCCCATGGCTCCCACCTCCAACCAAACACTATGCCCCCTGTCCCTCACCCCCCAAGCAAACACTATGCCCCCTGTCTCTCACCGCCAACCAAACACTATGCCCCATGGCCCCCTCACCCCCAACCAAACACTATGCCCCATGGCCCCCACCCCCAACCAAACACTATGCCCCCTGTCCTTCACCGCCAACCAAACACTATGCCCCATGGCTCCCAACCCCAAACAAACACTATGCCCCATGGCCCCTTCACCCCCAACCAAACACTATGCCCCATGGCTCCCACCCCAACCAAACACTATGCCCCATGGCCCCCACCCCCAACCAAACACTATGCCCCCTGTCCCTCACCCCACAAGCAAACACTATGCCCCCTGTCCCTCACCCCCCAAGCAAACACTATGCCCCCTGTCCCTCACCCCCAACCAAACACTATGCCCCATGGCCCCCTCACCCCCAACCAATCACTATGCCCCATGGCCCCCTCACCCCGCCACCCCCAACCAAACACTATTCCCCTGGCCCCCACCCCCAACCAAACACTATGCCCCCTGTCCCTCACCCCCCAAGCAAACACTATGCCCCCTGTCCCTCACCCCCCAAGCAAACACTATGCCCCCTGTCCCTCACCCCCCAAGCAAACACTATGCCCCCTGTCCCTCACTGCCAACCAAACACTATGCCCCATGGCCCCCTCACCCCCAACCAAACACTATGCCCCAAACACACTCAAGCATGTACCCATACAGACCTGAACCCCCCACCCCCCAAATCAGCACACACACAAACATGCACCCATACAGACCCGAACCCCCCACCCCCCAAATCAACACACACACAAACATGCACCCATACAGACCCGAACCCCCCACCCCCAACTCAGCACACACACACTCAAGCATGCACCCATACACACCTGAACCCCCCACCCCCCAACTCAGCACACACACAAACATGCACCCATACAGACCCAAACCCCCCACCCCCTCAAATCAGCAAACTCTCAAACAAGCACCCATACAGACCCGAACCCCCACCCCCAACTCAGCACACACACAAACATGCACCCATACAGACCCAAACCCCCCACCCCCCCAAATCAGCAAACTCTCAAACAAGCACCCATACAGACCCGAACCCCCACCCCCCAACTCAGCACACACACAAACATGCACCCATACAGACCCGAACCCCCCACCCCCAACTCAGCACACACACACACTCAAGCATGCACCCATACAGACCCGAACCCCCCACCCCCCCAACTCAGCACACACACAAACATGCACCCATACAGACCCGAACCCCCACCCCCAACTCAGCACACACACACTCAAGCATGCACCCATACAGACCCGAACCCCCCACCCTCCCCAACTCAGCACACACACACAAACATGCACCCATACAGACCCGAACCCCCCACCCCCCCAAATCAGAAAACTCTCAAACAAGCACCCATACAGACCCGAACCCCCACCCCCCAACTCAGCACACAAAAAACATTCAAATCAAAACATTCATACACATCCGACACCCCCCGACCCCCGCATCTCAACATACACACAAAATACATTCAAATACAAACATTCATACCCCCCCACATCTCAACATACACACAAAATACATTCAAACACAAACATTCATACACATCCGACACACCCCCCACCCCCGCATCTCAACATACACTCAAAATACATTCAAACACAAACATTCATACACATCCGACACCCCCCCCACCCCCGCATCTCAACATACACACAAAATACATTCAAATACAAACATTCATACACATCCTACACACCTCCCCACCCCCGCATCTCAACATACTCAAAATACATTCAAACACAAACATTCATACACATCCGACACCCCCCGCATCTCAACATATACACAAAATACATTCAAACACAAACATTCCTACACATCCGACACACCCCCTCACCTCAACATATACACAAAATACATTAAAACACAAACATTCATACACATCCGACACACCCCCCCACCCCCGCATCTCAACATACACTCAAAATACATTCAAACACAAACATTCATACACATCCGACACACCCCCTCACCCCCGCATCTCAACATATACACAAAATACATTCAAACACAAACATTCATACACACAAACATAAAGCAAAACAAACCCGACACACATACACAAACAGACCACTTACCGGAGACGTGCTGGAAGGCAGGCAGGCAGGTAAGCTGGAAGTCGCTGGAATCGCACTACGGCTGGCATGGTCCAAGGCTGAAATGCCTTCCGGCATCAAGCCTTATGGGCCACGCCAGCCGTAGTGCTGGCCCTCCATTGGTGCAGCACACACGCATTACGTGGCTCGTAGGAGCGACGTGATGCGTGTGTGTGCTGAGCCAATGAGGGCCAGTGTTTTCACCGGCCCGGAAGACAACAAACACTTTCCTAATGGAGGGCGGCCGCGGCCCGCCCTCCATTAGGAAAGTCTTTGTGACTCGCGGGCCGGTCAAAAGGGCATGGCGGGCCGCAACTGGCCCGCGGGCCGTATGTTGTGCACCCATGACTTAAAGTGAATACCGACGACTGTAAGACCGACTCTATTTCTTTATAGAATCCGGTCGGATTTTTTCTTATATCAGGAATAGATTGCTTTATGGACGTGAACAAACTGTGAAACGTAATGTGCAGGAATTTCTCCGGCTAATATACCTCGTGCAGCATCAGCCGCAATCTCAACTTTCGGGACAAATGTCGGAGGGACCTCTCTCATAGGCAACTGAGAAGTAGGCAGCTCCGAACGCTTACTAAGCAACAGAGCCAAGTCAAGCGGTAAGGCAGTAGAAGAAGTATCAATCGAAAAAGCTCTCTTATAAACACTCAACAATTCTGCAGGACAACACATCTTTCTTCTTACACACTCATTCTGCAGGTGCTCTACCATCACCTGTATCACTTTCTTTTGCATTTCTAACGCATGCTGACTATATGTGTCATATACTTCATCTGGAGTTATTGACACATCCGAAATCCATCTTATCGCGTCCTTTGTACAAATTCGTGCTTCCTCACCTTTTAATTCTCGACGAGAAGAAAACTGTTTCTGTAAGTACATAATACCTAAACTATCACCATCTACTTCCTCGTTCTGTAACTCTTCCACCTCCTTCCTATACTCAAAAATCCTCTCAACATGCTCATATACCTTCTCCGCAGTATCTCTGGACAACGCTAAGGCGTTCAAATCCCGTAACCCTTGTGGGAAATCTACATCATTTAGTCTATTCCACATTACACTTAAATGAGTCCCTAATCCTTCAATAAAAACATTTTTCTCAGGAATATCTTTTACATTTTTGAGTGTGGAAAAAACATCAGCTTGTTCACCTTTCTCCATACAATGTTTAGCATAAGCAGTCAATTCACTCCTCTTGTCTGGGGACACAGTATTACGAGTCACAAACCTTGGTCTTGCTCCCTGGTCTACCACAAGCGATGCAGGATCACTTGGAAGAGGAAGAGTAGGCACATTCTGAATAACAACAGGTGAAGGCAAGGGGGCAGGCAAAGGGGCGACGGCTGGAAAAACAACAGGAAGAACAACAGGGAGGACCGGAGGAACTATAGGAGGGGGAACTACAACAGGAAGGGGCCAAGCGCCAGGAGGAGGGACATGTGGAGGTGATGTGGAGGCATCAGGCCTTCGTTCATGCAAAAGTTTATTAATCAATTTGTCTGACGTATGAAAATCGTTTGAAGGGTAGATTTTCTGAATGCCTAATTGAAATGCCCTGTCTGTGTTCCTAACTGACTCCAATTGTTTATTTTGATCATATAACCGTGCCTTTTCGACACTCGTCATATGTCGACGCATATGTTTCTATCTACTCTTTTGTTGCTGCAAAGCTTCTGTTTTCCAACTGTGCAACGCGTCAAATGCTGCAGGTCTAGCCTTTTTCTTTACTAATACAGACTCTAAATATTCTATACGAGGGATTTCAAAACTACCATTGGTTGGCCACCGGAGATTAGAATTATGTCTGGTTTGTCTGTGCCAAATGTCATTAAATATTATACTACCAAAGCCTTTCATACAGTACATAGCACATGCCGGCGACCCCTCCTGTGGTGCGGGACGGCTATCTTCCAAAGATTGGCTGTCGCTGCGGTAAAATGCCTTAAAGCAGGCAGACAATTTCCCAGGCATATCAAAGTTCTGGTGTTACCTGGTTAAATAATTGTGCTCGCGAGTACAATGCTCCAAATTCAAATTTGTCAAGGTTAAATTAAGAATCGGGACACGATTCACCTGACCAAAGGACTGGGAGGCCCGATCGGGTTACTAAGGACAATGCAAAGGACCCACGTGTCTGGTGATTTTCGGCAAATTTACCCACCTCAAATATATGGACCCTGGTCAAGACGTCATGTCGTGCTACAGCTCACCGTCCAGGGATCGGATCGTGCAGTTTCGTCGAGGAATTCACTTCTCGTCTTAGAGTGGCCGGTTCTGTTGGCACCATCCGATCCCGGTCCGATAGCCGAGCCAACCTTCAACGAGACGAAGTCAATCTTGAGGGTCCCTATTCGGGCGCCATCTGTGGAATCAGAAAAAATACAATATTACGGCTGTTACACCGAGCAAAGGAAAATACACCGACACAGGCTTATAAAGATTCCCAGAATCTTTATTACAAAACCGAACAGTATTCAACAAAGTACACAAATAGCTATTTGGCCGTCAATACATCACAGAGACCACCAGCAGGGTTCAATGTAAGCAGTGACAGAATTTCCTAGCTGGACGCATACAATTTGTAAAATGATGTCCAGCCCTTTTACAGGTCAATCATCCACTGGGCTACGGTCGCGCCAGGTTTACTTTCCTAATTTACATATCTTGTGCATGTGGTTTAATTTTCAATACATTTACTAACACACTCCATTATTCTTTAATTTAACATTTACACTCTTTACATATTGCTTTAATACAGACCAAACAATGATTTGCATATTATATTCGGATAGCATTACTGTTCTTGTATACTTGTAGTTTAACATTGCTAATTCAAGTAATCCCCTGCTCCCGAGGTCAACAAAGGACAAGGTCTACATGACCCTAACATGTAGCCTGAGGGCAGGTTGGATATTAACTCCCCTACAGAGGTTGGAGAGGTTAAGGCAAGAACAAGGACACACAAGACGGCCATTTTAGATTACAGGGTGACTTTGTATAAAACCCCAAAATGGCGGTTTCTAACCTAAAATGGAGGCTTGATTCAAGATGGCGGCTTACATCAATTTCTAAGGTCAAGACCTTGCCGCAGAGAGTTATTCGCGTACAATTTTAAGCAACTTGGCGTAGGCCAATATACATATAAATGGTTTGTAATAAGAGGCATAATTTAATATCCGGTTTGACAATACTACGTGACAAAAAACAAAACCTATCGAGGAGAGGGATTGGTTAAGGGAACATATCTACTTATAGAACATATAAGGATTAGTACATCATTGTCTACCCCTTATCTGTAGGGCACTCCTTGAACTACCTCTAAATATGTATAGTACTGATTATAATGGACACACTGTCTGTGGATTGGTCTATGCAACATTGTATGTTAGATTGTCCCTCAAAGCCACTGATTGGTTGGCATGCTATCCCAACCTTGGACTTTCAACTTTTTAGCAGTTGGTCAGTGAAACAAAATGTAGGTGTTTGAATCCCATCAGACTACTTCCCGTTTTGCCAATTAGTCCATCATCTCACATCGGTAGGCCATAAGCCAAAGTCTTCCTTTTGTAGTTGACCTTGTTGACTGTTCACTGGCCTGGAACATTCAAGGGAGTATAAGCACACCACTATCTTCGCCTGAGGCTTGATGAATAGCCTTTGTTCTCTTCTTCGAAATCCTGTGTTAGCAGACTACGAATTTGTCAATGTTGACCTTCTATTTTCTGCTATTTGATTTAATTATGCTGGGTGCACTTGCTCCTTTTGGCCTCTATCTCATATGAACATTGTACACTTTTAATTGACCAACTGTCATGATGCCTACCACCGGGGAACCAGACAGGTCCAGCAACCCCGGAAGCAGGCATCAAGTTATTTTGAGCAAGCCCAGAAACCCCTGCTAGGGGCTGTTTGGGTGCAGTCCTGGCGCCTATGGCGCCAGGCTCATATGGAGAGTCAGTCCTGGCGCCACAGGCGCCAGGCTCATAGAGTAGAACTTACCTGGATGCAGACCATGCTGCAAGCTTACCTGATTCAGACCATGCTGCAGAGCTCCAAGCCAAATGAGGCTTGGAAGGGACTATTTTATTATCTAGGGACTATTTTTTACTCGGGTGGGGCTGGGGAGGAATACTTACCTGGGACTACGCCCGAAGAGCAGCACACGCTTTGCGTTATTCTGCATTCAGCAGCGTAACGCTCACCGTGTCTGCAAGCCTGCATCCAGTCTTCTGCCACGCCTGCCTCGAGTCTGCAGCTCCTAGAAAAAGGGAGGAACAGAAGGAGAAGAGGTTAGAATAAGAGCAAAACCTTCGATCCTTACCTGAATTCCGGATCCACCGCGCCTTCGAGCTGGAAGAAAGAAGCATTTTACGCGCGCCGCCTCGCCTGCTACAGCGCCGCGCTGAACTCACCGGCCTTCGCAGCATCCTCACGATCCATCGCATCCTTCTGCACGTTCCCACCACATTCTGGCACCTAAGGGGAACACAAGAACAGAAAATGTGAGCCAAGGGAATAAACAGAGGCAATAGTAACTACCCCCATATACTTACCTGATTACCGCCGGGGGTACTATTCCTCTTCACGCGTCGGCGCAATCTCCATTGCATCCTCGCCGTACCCCGGCCCCTAAGGGGAACAAAAGGACAACAAGGTGAGACGAAGGAACTAACAAGGGGAACTCTTCTCACCACAATAGACTTACCTAATTTTACCGCCGGAGGCATTATTCCCCGAACTTCATATTTTCTCTCCACACCTGAATAAGGGAGCAAGCCACATGTTACATTCTGGCCTTATTTTATTGAACTGTGTAGGATAAGCCAAATCCTTACCTGAACTTCGTCAGCTACCACGAGGAACTCTTCGCTGGGGTCAAGCTGCAAACTGCAAGGAATCGGACAAGAGTGAAAGTCAGACATGTGAACTCTTACGAACTACATACTTTTCGCAGTCAAGGCCTTGTTTGCCGTTGTTCGTCGGTGAGCGCCGTTTGCCGCCTGGCACTATTTCTATGGTACTGTTGCTCCTTGGACCCATTACGAGACACTTTTACTGCCAAAGCTAATCACATGCACCTGCCATCTACCATCTAAGTTAACTCATATCAGGTACTGTGCTGCTGTACTTGCAAATACCCTAATATGAACCAGTTGCACTGTGCATTAATTACTGCATATACTTCAGCTATTTGGAGCATCCATATATATATGGAATTCACCGAGTGCCCACACTAATACTGTTCCGACATCACTGAAACTAGCACCGCACTCTCAATACTGTGTCCTCCCAGCAGACAAACGTATCTGTCTATCCACGGCACTGCTATTGCCACTGTGTCTAGCGGGTATGGGCTACCCCAATACTATCTGTTCAACATTAATTGTGTATCCCAACTGATTTGTTCCTATAGTTTGTCAAGACTGCAATGTACATTTGTGACACAGGCTCCCCATGACCTTGCTTAAATGTCCACTATCGCATGCCATCTTCTATCTAGTCTTTTCTATGTTACATGATCATTACCTCTCAGGTCATGTTAAAGAATAAGTCATTTTAAGTCAGTGACTTTTTGGCTCCTCCTACTAATTTGAATCTAGGCACCCATGATTCTTGCATCTAATTTGTGTCCCATTGCATTTTTAATGCATTGATTCATGCCACCCACCGCAAGATTTGATCTAGACTCGCACCCCTGATAAGTGCCATAGCTGTGTCCACACACTTAAACCCTAGTTTTCTTGGTGCTACCTATACCCAGATGCTCATGGTTCACCTTATTGTGCTGTGCCATATGGTCGCAAACAGTCCACTTTGTCTGTGTTGTGCCTTATGTTCGCTAACAGACCACATTTGATTTGTGTTGTGCCTTATGGTCGCTAATAGACCCTATTTGATTTGTGTTGTACCTTATGGTCGCTAATAGACCCCATTTGATTTGTGTTGTACCTTATGGTCGCTAATAGACCCCATTTGATTTGTGTTGTACCTTATGGTCGCTAATAGACCCCATTTGATTTGTGCTGTGTCCTAGCCTCATACGCTATGTATTATAGTCATTGTCTGATTGCCTTATCTAGGTGCCCTCAGTCCCTATATCATAGCCCTGTTGGATTAAGCACACCTAGGTGCCTCCCATGCTATGCACTCCAGACAATGCCCATTCGTGCCTCATATACTTGTGCCCTACTAGCGAATGGTGCCCAGACCTTTACAGATCTAGCCGCATAGCCTTAGATACAACTACGGACACTTAGCACACTGACAGCCAGTTATCCTAGTCCACACACACCAGGTGGCATTGCTAGCTAATAGGAATAGCTTCACACTATGTCTAGCTCACTCAACATTTACTTTCTAATGATCATGGCCACACTGCACGCCTCCCCTAAGAATAGCCGCACTGAAGTTCCCCCTTGCAAGCCAGCTTTCGCGCCTCCTCTCCTACTCACCACACCCAAGATACCCAACTACCCTGGCCACATCAGCCCTGTGCACCAGGCCATGCCAGGCCATGTCAGGCCAACTAGTCTACACCGACTAGTCTACATCGCTCAGCCCACCCCAACTCACGAGAGAAACCTTAAATTACGCGCCAGACTTAATAAACTCTATGAACCTTAGAAGATCCCTCCCCACTATAAAACGCACAACGAAAGACCAACACATTAGAATATCCACTGTACCCCCTCAATCCTCCCCATCAGTGAATACAAACTTGCTTAAGACAATTACCAACTCATCCAACTCGGCCACAACCAAAATGGACCCTAAAGGACACTCCCTCAAGGGAGCACTCCTTAATGTAAGATCCCTAGTGGCACACGCCATTGACCTAGCTGACTTAATCACAGAAGCCAATCTAGACTTTATTGCTATAACTGAGACCTGGCTACACAATGCGGCAGGGCCATCGCTCATGTTGGCCATTCCTGACGGTTACACCATATCTAGGCTGGATCGAGAAGGCTCCCGCGGAGGTGGAATCGCCATTATATCCAAAATAAACTTATCACTACGCCTAGCCCCTACCACAACTATGCAATCCTGTGAAACTCTCACTGCCAAAATTCCCATAAACAACACCCAAACTCTTTCTATTCACCTAATTTACAGACCACTGGGTCCACTTGGAACCTTCGAGGAGGACCTGCACAGTCTACTATCCAACAATACCAAAACTACTTCCCAATTGCTGATATTAGGGGACTTTAACCTTGGCTTCAATGACCAAGCAGATGCCCATGCTGCCACTATTGCCAATACCCTTCACACCTTAGGACTTACCCAAAAAGTCAGCTCCCCCACACATGCAAAGGGTAGAATATTTGACTGGGTCGCTGATTCCAACTGCTCAGCCATACTATCCTCTATTACGCCCCTCTCCTGGACAGACCTCTCCTTGGTGTCCTTTAATTTACTAACTACCAAACCACCCAGCCTTGACCCACAGGCAGCTCCACCATGTCCTACAAGAAACAAAAAGAATATTACAGCAGATAATATTATTCCCCTGATCCTTCCTACCTTAAATGCACTGCCAGACAACCTTGACCCTAGTGCACTGGTCAACGAATTCAACAACATCATGCGCACCACTATGGACAAAATCACCCCTCTCAAAATGAGAACAAGCAAACCCAAGGCACATTTAAACAAGTGGTACACGCCAGAACTTAAGGTCTTGCGCCTAAACAAAAGAAAATGCGAATCTGACTGGAAACTATGTCCAACCGAAGAGAATAAAGCTAATTTAACTAATATCTCTCGGCATTATAAAAATGAAATTTGTCTAGCGAAACGTAATTCCTACAATGCTCGCATTGCCAATGCCAATTCAAGTATTAAGGAACTTTTCTCCATCTTGAAAGAACTCGAGTCCCCCATTGCCACACCAGATACCTGCATTAAAGACCAGACCTGGTGTACAGATATCCAAACAGCCCTAGCAAATAAAATCACCACACTGCAAAATAAAATCCAACTAAAAAAAGACTCCCTAAACCTCACAAACAAGCCGCCACCTAACAACACCATTAACAACCCAACCAACAAATTCTCCCTCACTAAAACTACCATCTTAGAGGTAGAGAAAATGATCCTTTCCCTCAAACCGTCGAACTGCAAAGGTGACATCTGCCCAGCACAACTAATAAAAGACGCTGCCAGAGACCTTTCACCGTTCATTTCAAAATTGATCAACTCCTCCTTCGCCACAGGTAATATCCCGGTGAACCTAAAACAATCATGGGTGCTCCCTCTTCTCAAGAAGCAGACTCTTGACCCCCTCATCCCCACTAATTATCGGCCCATCACTACCGTACCTTTCCTATTGAAGATATTAGACAAGGTTGCCTATACACAAATTCAAAGACACCTTGATTCAAACAATCTACTGGGAGCCAGACAATCTGGCTTCCGCCCACTCCATGGTACTGAAACTGCACTCATTGATCTAAAGACCCAAATAGACGAACTGAGAGACCAAGGTAAAACGGCACTCCTCCTCTTACTTGATCTCTCAGCTGCTTTCGATCTGGTGGATCACAGGGTAGAGGACACTTGGACACTGCTGCACACTTCTCCACGCATGCCACCAAATCGATTGAATCCTTTCTGAGTGAGAGAACAATGAGAGTCTTCTCCCCTTCGGCAGCAGCCGACCCTCTCCCAATCACGTGCGGCGTCCCTCAAGGCTCCTGTGTTTCACCAACCCTGTACAACATATTCACTAAACCCCTCTTCGATGATCTGGACCTTCTAGGTATCTCCTACACTAACTATGCAGATGATACACAGATTCTCCTCCCGCTTTCTGGGGATCACAGCGAGGACGGGGAATTGGTGAATAGGGTGTACCTCATTATTCAGGCATGGATGGCATCACATGGCCTCTGCCTGAATGATGATAAGACTGAGTTGATCATTCTGGGCACACAGGCCAATATCAACAAACTAGGCAAGGACTACTCCATGTTTAACATAGATGGCAACAGCATCAAGGTTTCGAGTAAAGTAAAAACACTAGGCTTCTATCTCGACTCCACCATGTCTTGTGCCAAACAAGTTAACTCCTTAGCCTCCACGACAGCCTATACCTGCAAATTAATAAGAGCAGGTAAACCCTTCTTATCTAATGACAGTTGCATGATCCTAGCGAGAGCCTTAATACTATCACGACTCGATTACTGCAATGCCCTTTACAGTGGCGCTAAAAAAACTATCACCAAAAGGTTACAAATCCTACAAAACAACGCCCTTAGAGCCGCCTTAGGTATAAACAAAAGGGAACATATCTCCTCCACTAGACAACAATACAAATGGCTCTCCACCGACAATATAATTCACCTAAAAATGCTTTCCCTAACGCACAAAGCCCTCAATAACGCTGCCCCCATTTACCTGATGGACAAAATAAAAATAAAAACCTCTAGCAGACCTACTAGAACTCCCAACTCCAACTGTCTGGAAATTCCAAGATTCAAACTTGCCAAAATTGGCGGCACTAGCTTCCCTGTGCTAGCCGCCAAATGGTGGATTGCCCTTCCACATAACCTCAGATCAGACCAACCTTTCCCTCACTTTAGAACGAATCTTATCAAACACCTTAATGACAACAACACGTAAGGATTGAAAGACTTTAATTTGTGTTATGTTACTTATCTGAATGTATATATGTATCATCAAAGTTTTACCACTATCGTAAATTTAATTATGCAACATTGTAATTTGAATTTGCTGTAACACTGTAATTTCTACGCAACATTGTAAGCTTCGCATATTCTGTTCACCGCGCCTGGTTACCCTTGGGTCTGGCGCGCAATACAAATAAATAAACAAACACACAAACAAACAAACAATATTGGTCTGGAACTCACCAATTCCTTCAAGCCAGTGATGCAACTAGTTATCAACGCGCCCCTGCGCTCAATGCAGGATGGAGAGCCCATCAGGTGAGACTATAAGAGGGGACATCAAAGGTGATCTGTGGGGAGGTGGGGAGAACAGCGGGGGTGGGGGGATTTACGCTCAACCCCAAGGGTGGTTAATTCCCTTTCTCCATTTACAGAAGAATATTCCTACGGGCCAAGCAAACGAAGCTAGGTGGGCCAGTCCAGTCCGTCATCTCGGCCCTACGCGTCACACTGGTGGAGACCGCAGCTGTGCAGTTCAGATCGACGCCTCTGTGGGAGCCAGGTGAGCGTAACACCAACAGTTGGCTTTTGCAGATGTTTTTGTCTTCTTCAATCTATGAGGAATGTCCCACATTCAGAGCTTAACCATGTAACCCCCTTTGTGCTCTGTACTTATTCCTTAAAATAGCATCCTTATTCTGGGCCAGGCTAAACTCATCGTCGGTTCTGCACATAGAGCTGTTCTCCCGCATCTCTTGATTCTACAGCCTTAGCCAGTTTCTGAGGTAGCTTGGTTAAATTAGACACAAGTCGGCATCCATTTTCCTATCATGGCCACCCTAGCCATGTTATATACACCTTTGTAGCAAGGCTATGTATGTTTCCTCTCCATCTTGTGCTATTGCATATTTACAGTTATTGATCAGTAATTAACTTCATCTTCTTTGTAGTCATGATTACTTTAGCTTTTAGGCACATGTTTCTCTTAGTGCTTCAGTTATGTGGTTACTCTTAAGTATTTTCATATCGTTTCAACATAGGTTCATATATCTTCTTTACAACATCACTTCACGGTTGTCCAGTTTCACTTAATGATTCATTGTGGCCAATGGTGTGTGCTGGCATTCCTCTATGCGGAATCCTTCCACTGGCTCAACGTGAGGTTAAATTCTGTATGGCTGTCTTAGTGCATATCATCTCCCATACACTCAATACGGTATGGGAACAACACAGGGGATCACATTTACTGCTCTTTTCTGACTATTCCAGTATGATGGCGGTGACGGGACAGGAGCTAGTGATAAAGCGTCTACGTGCTTCTCTATAGCATGTATCATCTACAAAGCTGTCACGAGTAGCACACCAGCGTACCTGGCGGCTAAGCTCCACATATCTGGTGGCACACGCTCCTTGCGCAGTAAATCGACCAACCGGCTTGAATCACTAGTCCGCAAAAAAAGGACCCACTCTTGTCATGCACCCACCCTCTGGAACTCGATCCCGGTGTAGGCTACGAATGCCTCCACAATTCTCCAATTTGGAAAATCTCTTCAAACATGGCTCTTTCAACAACACCTGACCAAGGACTAATTCCAATATACACACATACTGATGCACAGCCCTCACAGTACTGCGCTACTGTTAAAAGATGCCAGCCCATATGCCAGCTACCCACACTCTGTACATAGCTCCGCTACTCTTGAGCTAGGTCTGCACTTTAAACAATAACATTAAATAAATAAATTAATTTTCCTGTGCTTCCTTCTAATGTTTCGTTTGTGTTGATTAAGTTGTCCTGCAATTTTGGACCCATACACTAGCCCAGCCAAGGCTGGGAATGTCATTGTATCTTCCACACCTGTGAATAACTGTGAAATAATGTAGTCCCGAATTTAAGTTCCCCATGTCTTTGTCTTGGAAGGTTGTCCATTCTGTTAATGATTTTTGTGCTGTTTCATGGTGTTTGGTTTTCAGGATCTCTCTCAGATGCCTTTCACTGTGTCTGAAGATGGCAAGGTCTCTGGTCGTCTTATGGCAGTGTTGATACTTTTCTGGTGCAGCAGAGGTGGTGCAGCAGGGGTGGGCAAACCACTGATCGCAAGATGTTCTGGCATATGGGGCATATGAGTCCTCACCATTGACAATACCAGGGTTGTCTAACTCGAGGCCTCAGCGCCGGGAACATGTTAGATTTTCAGGGTATCTATCCCTCATTAATAATTATGAAATAAATGTGCCTACAATGATTCTAAATGTATGCACATTTTTTCTCATGAATATTAATGAGGGATATCCTGGAAACCTGTCAGAATTCTAGCCCTCGGGGCCTGGAGTTGGACAACCCTGGACTATACCAATATCATCAAACATCTCAAATTTCATCAAACCATTTAAAATCCCAAATAGTGGGAGAAGCGGATAAGTTGGTCCTTTATAACCTGCTTTTTGACACACAAAAACGGCTTCAGTAAAAAGTCCTTACTGCGCTCTATTAAAAAATGAGTGAACACATATAACATGAACGAATGTGCCTTGAGAATGGAAGAGATCCCTTGAACAGAAACCAGGCCTCTGTTTAGTAAAGAGCCAAGAGTACAGGCCGCTATTTACTAGGCTCTGGATGATTCCTTGGAGCTAAGATTGGGGGCGGCCTTAGGCAGAAGAGCGAAGAATTAATTACTCGTTTCTTCGGCCTGTTGTACTAGGGACCAAGGAAGCGAGTCTTTTTAAGAATGATGAGACTGTCGCAAATCAGAGACACCAAGGAAATGACAATCTATCTGCTGTGTGAGCAGCTTAAGAGGGTGGCAAGGACAGTGCCAACCTTCATGGGGCAATCCTGGTCCATAGGAGGATCCAGGTTACCAGCAGAGGAGCCCTTGTGAGCTTCTGATAGACTGGTATCCAGTGATTTCGGATAACACAATTACAGTGAGGGATTTCAACAAAACGGGAAAAACACTCAATCTTTTCCTAAAAATACATGGGGGGTGTGAGGGTCATTGGTTGAGCTTGAACTCATAGGGAAACACTGGGTTTGGGGGTGGACCCCCAAATAGAAAGACAAATCTGTATTTTTGTTGTTGTTTTTGTTTTAGGTGAAACATCCCTCTCTGTAATTTGTTTTGATAAAATCACATAGAACCGACATACTTAGTAGATTTTATACTACAGCTTGTTTGTAGCACACAATGGAAAATGGGCCTCCCAAGTTTTACTAGTATTTTAGCCAATTTATTTAACGCTTGATGTCGGACTCAACCAGCTCCTAAACACGCAAACGGGGATCAAACCCATACTTCACAGCATCATCTTGTTTCCAAGGGGACTGCCCTGCCCCTGAGCTGTAGTCATGGCCTACAATCTGTAAATCTGAAATATGACTATACTGGGTAGGGCTGATGGGAGTTGCTGGCTAAAACATCTGGAGAGCTGCATGTTGCTTACCCATAGTGTAGCAACATGACACCTTTATAGAATGAGTCGCATTGAGAATGTATCCTTCCATGGGCCGATGCTCGTCTCATCCCCTTTCAGATCAAAATTCCATTGTGTGATACTTAGGGCCTGCTTCATGGAACGTTTTCCTATGGGATTGCGCCATTACAAAACACTTGAAACAGGCCTTCAACTTCGGACCCATGATCGGGAGCAAATTCAACTCCATGGTACCAAAAATGGCAATCTTGCGATGGTCTTTGGGAATACAGTACTAATAAAATACCGTTTTGTTCACTATTGAGGTAAAGATAGTCCACAGATGGATATTGTTGTTCTTAATAAGGCAGATACCGATACTACAACTTTAATCACTGGTCTTACGGTTTGCTCTAGGATCTTCACTACTTCCTATATACTTCATCTTGATACACACCAGAGGTCCCGTTGTCCGGTGGTCTCTTCATTGTGGATTTAGAGTGTATTCCTACTCCCTTCTAAACTCTGGGTAAGAATTGAGTTTTTTTCACTTTACTATTATGACCTTCTCTTTAAATCCGGAACTCTATGGTTCCCTTTTGACCTGATTCAGCAGTTGAAGTGTATTGACCCGATTAATATTCATGTATTGTGAAAGACCACACAGAAAGACATACTAGAGGTACTTCTTTCCATTATCTTGCTTCTAATTTCATGCTTTGGAGTCACACCAGTATTCAATTTTGGTTTACTGATTATGAAGAAAATGATAATGACCCTATGTAGTATGAGCTAGGTTGCTTTGTAGCTGGTTTAGAGTGATGATTGATAATGATTTGTTCGCGGTAATTTTGTGTTTAACATATATAAAGGTGATTATTAATTGTATGTATATGTGTAATTGCAGATTTCTTTTACTCCTGAAGAAGGGGAGTTTCCCCGAAACGCGTAGAGTTGGAAATCACATCGCAACATAAGAACACTGTGGTTGCTCTTTGTTTCATTTTGTTTTTTACGATGGCCATATGTGAAAATCACTTATATTTATGTACATTTTAAGGTTTAATTAACAAACATTGATGTTTTCAACTTTTGTTCATGTATCTAATATTCAATTACATATCTTTTGAAAATGTAAGCATTGTATTGACTGATTTTTTCAGCTTTAATGGTGTGCAGGGGACGGGAGTGTCTTTCAATTTAGACACTTTGTTTAGTTCATGGCAGACCCCTAATTGGCAGGGGTCCACCCAGCAGCCAATAAGAGTGCAGTCAGTGCAGCGTTCATGGGTGGCTCCATGGTGCCACCCTGAAGAAAGAACAAGAGGGCCCAGGCCCCAGTTTCATCAGGGGCCAAGGCCCCATTCAGCTCACCAGTCAGTCATAGAACAGACAGTGCTAGAGTCACCAGGACAGACCCAATGAGGGACTTGAAAGGGGTGACTGACTGGAACAGTCTCCCCATTGTGACATCATGTTTATAGTGTAATATATATGTTTACATGTCGTATGTCCTTATATGTTTAATTTATATAGTTAATTATTATAAGTTAAGTATATACTTATATTAAGTATATACTTATATCTGCCGGAATACCGCCCAACCCAATTAGCATTTCCGCCACTTGGTCCGGCGGTGTGATTACAAGTGGCGGACTCAATGGGGGATTTTCAGCGCAACTACTGCAGCAGTAATTTCGCTGAAAATGGACAGAAGGTCGCAGATTTACCTTCAGCTCAGAGCAGGTGAATCCTCCAAATTTCTACTCAACTCATAGTCAGGCGGTGCAGTAATGCGGTGGTAACACTATTACCGCTGCATTATTACTGCACCGGCCAACTCGTGATGAGGCCCTATTGTCCCACAATGCTCTTTGCCTTTATGAAAATCGTTAAGACTCTCCCTCGTGCAGGTGCCTCCCTCCTGCAGCTGCACTTAATTCATTCCTTGAGGATATCAGCTCGAGTTGGGCTGGGGCTGCACCCACCAGCCCCACCCACATCACTGACCATCCCACACCCTTGCTGAGGGAAGTCGGTGGGGAATTCTCAGAGTACGTTTTGCCCATTTACTGCACTTGCCATTAGTGTTGATTAGCATCTAGGCTGACCTTGCATGAGGTTTGGGCATGGAAAGTAACTTGACAAATGAGTCTATTCCAAAATATGTTGCCCATAGAATGTATTGCCTTCTAGGCACTAGCCATTGGAAATATTCTCCTTCTCCAAGATGGCGTTGCTCGCCATCCTATTCCTGGCATCCAGGTCGGGGAGACTATTTAAGGAGGCGGTAAGAGGATAGCAGCGCTTTGCATATTTTCTCTCGTCCACGATTGCTGCCGGGCTCGTGACTGCTTGTTTATTTATCTGCTGGTCTCACAAGCTCTGTATTTTCAAATGGCTTTTTTTTTCCATGTGAGTGTGTTGCTTTCTTAATGTGAGATTAGAAAAATGCTGTCACACTGCGCTGACTTGCAACAGTTTATTTAATCAAACATAAATATTGCGGGTACTGTGGTCATGTACAAGGTCCTTGAAACAAAGACTCAACACGTCTTTCTCTGGGCAATTATATTACTGGAATTATTCCAAATATTGTCTTCATGAATCCAATAAGCACAGATACAAATTCTAAACCTTGGCACTCCAAAAGAATGAGTATGATATCATGTTGCCACCAGCTGCTGCCGGATGCCAAAATGTCTGATACTTTTGAACCTTCCGATCTATGTGTAAAATAAGACTGGCGGTGTGGATGTTCTCCAGTGGTGTTACCACCATTGGATGTGCAGCTTTTCGGCCTCTGCTCTCTCACTTTAGGTATCAAACTTTTGCGGGAATCAGGCGGCAGGCAGTTCAGCAAGCGAGGCTGGATGGACAGCTGCATTGGCCTACATGGTGGCTCAGGGTCAGGAATCGTTGTCTCAGTGCTGGTCGGCGGGTCTGAAGCACTGGTCGAGGCGTCTCGGACAGTGTGAGCGACTGCGGCATGACAATAGTCAGGGGTTCAGTCGGTTGCAGCTAGAGGGGTTCTACGGTCTTGAAAATGTCCTTTCAGGCAGACGCTGGTTGATGTTTGTCGGGGCACTCCTCCTAGCTTCTTCGCTGGGCTCGTGTTGTCCTCTAAGGCGGACGGCCCAAAGCTGAGGAGTGTTGCAGGCAGTGGCATTGTCTTTCTTTCAGTTCAGACACACACTGGCACTTCCCACCTTTGAAGCTTGCTTGCAGAGCCTGGCAGGGCATGTGTTGTGCTGGCAGGGTACCGGTTCTGGAGCTGCTAGAGGGTCCTCTCGATTCAGCACCTTAATGAACCTATCCTGGGTCCCCACCAACAATCTTCTGTTATGCGTGAGGTCATAACCAGAGTGCTTTGCAATAGGAAAGGTAAAGGGGTGAAAACATGTACTGCTAAATCTCACCCATCTTCCTGTCTGTTGTGGATCAAAGGGTCTCTCTGGTTAATGGGCCTCTCTGTGGTTCCTGATTAAAGGCTGGTCTCACTAGAAATTGTGGCGAGAACATACTTTCTGTCTCCATCAAATCAAATCAAATCCTATCAAAAAGGAGTTGGGGTTTCCTGCCCTTTGTTAGCTCTGCGACCAGGCCTCTCGCAGGCTTGCTTCATTTAACTCTCATCATTATGAGCTGCCACCAGCAGGACTGAAAAGGGGCAGGGCAGATCCATGGAGCCTTGGCTAGTTAATAAGGCTGGCCATGGCCGGAGGAAGGTGTTGCCCTCCTCCTCTTGAGATGCCTTCCTGTATGCCTGGCTTTCACATTCCAACTAAATGGGACAGGCGAGGCGGCACATGTAGGCTATGTCCACCCAGAGTAAACAAATCTATGTGCTTGTTGTGCGGCGAGCATGGGAAAATGTGTGTGAATCAGCCCCCTACATTTTCTGAGTTTGATCTCCCATCATTCAATTTCTTTAAAAAATATCAAAAAAAGCCAAGCGAGTGCACACCCACCTTGCAGATGGTCGAATTCCTCACATGCATCCCCCAGCCTAAACATGTAAACCACCACCCTACTGAGGGCCTGGTTTGTCATCAAGGCAAAAGTACCGGCTGAAGCACTCTGCATTTCCATGGTGGGAGCCTGGCTTGTGCTGGATGTCCACATCCAATCCCTGTAGGGATATGGCCCAACACAGGAGCTTAGGGTTCTCCCCTTGCACGGCCATTAAACATCAAAGAGGCCAGTGGTCTGTCTGGATCATAAAGTGTGACCCAACGATGTAGGGTTTCTACTTCTTTACGGCCCACACATTTTCCGAGGTTGATCTTCCATCATTCAATTTCTTTTAGAAAATACCAGAAAAGGCCAGGCGAGTGCTCACATACCGTGCTGATGGTCGAATTCCTCACCTGGGCATAGAAGCTTTGCCTAGTGGTAAAAACTGTCCACTCTCTCTAATCCATAATGAAGCAGTGTGTAAACCAAGGATGGGGCCATTATCATTGGGTAATGACCCATCCCTAAGTTATTGCCCAAGGAGAAGCTGCCAGGTAAGGAATGCTCTCCGAGGTAGTCTTCCTAAGGCGGGTGGTCATTCTTCCCCTCATATCAGTCCCCATCATTCATACGTTAAATAACACATGTAGGTGAGTGCATTAATTGGAAAACAGGGTGGAAGCTCGCAATGGGTGTACTGCCCAGCTGCAGGGAAAAAAAAAGAAACCCAAAATTAGGGAATGAAAGCAGGTGCACATCCCCCACCCCCTTTTCTCCGTCAACTGCTAAGTACCCTCTTACCTGGTGTTTTAGTCTTATCAGTGAATGTATACAGAGTAAGGAAGCCAGGGTTGGCACGGACGGATGTCCATGGGAAAAGTCCTACATGTGTCCGGTGCAATGGAAGGAACAGTAGATGGCAAAGACCACAGTTCAATAAATCCTTGGGGAAATCCGGAACCCAATCCAGGAAGAAGCCAAGTCGATAACCAATAGTTCATCTCGTTCACCAATAACCAAGAAAGGAAAGATCAGTTGACAGAGTCCATGGGAATGACCTGGGTCCCGAGCAATAGGAGAACAATTCTGGTGGCACAGCAGGGTGGAGTGAGGAGCAGTCTGGGAACACCGGCCATGGGTCGAGAAAACACAAGATCCAGCAGAGAGAAAGAAATGCTCCAGCAACCGCGAAAGGATCTATGTGATTCCATCTCATTTTTTTAAAGACATTTCGCCACAAATGTTTGTGGGGAGACCCCCCACAGCGCCCCCTATTACCCCCCCCCACATTTCTTATTCCTCTAACCCACCTCTCCAAAAACATTTGCGGTGAAATTCAATTAAATACATTTGATGGAATCCAATTCGCTGAAATCTCCTACGATGGAATCTACCTATACCCCACCAAAGGAGAAGCAGGGTCTTCGGAGCAATGCTGCCTTAATGTCCGTGGTGGTGGCGGGCCTGTGGCATGACAGAGGTGTGCATGTGTCCCGTGATGCATATTGTGGAGTAGACCTCTGGGGAAGGTAGTTCTTCTTCGTGTCCAGTCCCTGTTTTGAATATATCTCAGATTTGGTGGCGACTATTGGAAATGGCATAATATCACTTTTTGTTTAAAAAAAACATATTATGCAACTTGTAATGTGGTGGCAGATCAGGCTTTAACATTGCTGAAGCAAAAACAACAGTTCATAATTATACCAGAGTAGTGTATAATAGTGCCCCCCGGGTATAAGAAATGTCGGGCAAACAAATGCAAATAACAAGGGGGGTCCTGGGAGTCCCTCTGCCAGACATTAGTCCTGGTTGCGAGAGACTTACCCAGAGTCTTTAGCTCACTATCTTTCACAAAGGAGAAATATCCAAATCATATCAGTCTTTGTCCTGCCCTGGGGCGGTCCAGCAGCGAAATGCTAGGCGATTCTCCTCTGAACAAGAGTACCAACAGCATCCCCAGACACGTGTTTCGGTCTGGTTGGACCTCATCAGTAGGGTGGAGCTGTGCCTCTCTAAGAATAGTGAGCAAGGGGTCCATGTCTGGATTCCCCTGGTAACTTAGGGTGCAACCCAAAGTTACTTAAAATATGCAAATAACAAGGGGGGTCCTGGGAGTCCCTCTGCCAGACATTAGTCCTGGCTATGAGAGCCTTACCCAGATTCTTTAGTTCACTGTCTTTCACAAAGGAGAAATATCCAAACCATATCAGTCTTTGTCCTGCCCTGGGGCAGACCAGCACCGAAATGCTAGGCAATTCTCCTCTACGTCTTGACAGATATAAGGACCAACTACATAATTAAAAGTTGTGCCCTTTATACATCTGACATATAGAATGCACTTTAATAAAGTAACTAAGAAAAGTCGACTTGCTTTTCTAATATTTCCAGTTTAGTGAAAAAATAGTTTTTTAACCCGACAGTGACAATTTAGAGGGATTTCAGCACCGGGCAGGCTTGGGCATTGACAGATATAACTACTGGTCTAATGTATGCAAATGTTGCACCCTAATATAATGGACTGTGACATATTTAGTGGGCCATTCTAGTAAACAGGGGATGGCCGCCGTAAAGTAGAGGGAGTGCGTGGATGAGGATAACAAGATATGCCTGTCATTGGACAGACTGATATTTCAAATAATAACTCTAGATGTGTGATAAGCAGATATAGGTATCAATTCTCTTCAGGCTTTTTATCTTTTGAGATACCCATCAATAAAATACAATCACCTTTCAGAATATGGCTTACACATATATTTGTTACGTTCTTCATACAGGGAAATATATATATTGAGCAAATATGTTCAAATTTAAATTGAATAAAAGACTGCAGACATCAGTTATCTTCTTGGGGGCGATAATCTTGATTTAATTATGGTTGCCTAGTCGCTTGTCATTTACACAGTAGATTGTGTCTGCATAATACAAAACAATGACTCCAAAATTTAAAAATTGGGGTGACAAAAGCGCCTTGTCTGACTTATTGTAATTGCTAGAATAAACTTTTATTCAATTAGTGATTCTTGTTTTGTTTAATTAGCTGTGCTCTTTTTTTGTTTTTTTGTTAGAATAAACTTGTATTCAATTAGTGATTATTGTTGTGTTTAATTAGTTGTTTTGAACACGTGTTTCACCACCAACCAGTGCCTCACCAGAAAGATTATTCACATATTTGAATAAATCAATGAGTGTTCTATTGTAGGCGCGTCAACATGATTCACGTATAGTTCACATCTATTTGTGAAAACAAATCTGCATGTGATAGTCCAGAAATTCAGGATGAACCTGCTGATCCGCAAGGAAATCCCTCGCGGATAGGCGTGAAAATCCTGAAGATCTGGGCGATCATATCCAGATACTGACAAGTCCACACGAGAACTTCGCTTATTGTTTATAACTTTGTGTATTTTTAAAGCCTTTCAAAGAAACGTTTTTTTGTTATAGGTTCCAGTAAACAAATCCCTCCCATCAAAATAGGTTGGGAAAATCAGGTTTGGGGTGGGGGTTCTCCCAAAATATGGTATGTTGAATTGTTTTCCGGTTATTTCCTTACCAAATTTGTAAGTCATACATATGCTGATAAGCAGGCGCCTGTTCATCTTTAGAATTGTAATCTCCTCTTTCTCTTATATATTTCTACGCCCACCTATCAGCCATAATCAGATTGCTTTCAAACAATTAGACTTTCATTTTTTGTTTAGGATAATGGAAACCTCCCCCCCAACCACATGACGCCGGTAAAGCTTATCTCTCCTCCGAATCTCTACAAATGCTTTGGGATGGGTGAGTCTCTTGAATTAGTTCGATGAAGAAACCTGATTTATGGGCGGTGCCTTACGCTGTCAGAGGCATGAAAGGGCAGTCCAAACGCGTAACATGTGCTGAGAAACTGTGATTCATGGCTAATCAAAGATGAGATAGGAATGGGGATTGCGGTTTCTTTGTTATGCTATATAAAATAAAATACAACAGCTACTTAAAGCAATAAACTTGAATTGAACCCCTTTCATATTTGACCAAAATGGCGCCAAAAGTACAAACAGCCCCACTTCTGATCATTAACTATTGCTGAGGATATGCCCAAAGACAACACTGTTATCCAACATCATTCATGTCATATGATAATGATTTGGTATTTACATTGCGCTTTACATAGACCATATTTACAGTATAAATTAAGGATCGACAAATCAGAGAGAAACAGGTTTGTACATGTCTAAACCTGGGTTTCGGTTTGTCTTGGCGCAAATGTCCCAGAACATTGAGAGCTGAACCTCGAAACAATTTGAGAGCCATGAACCTTGTTTTGATGAGCTTCAATAGATAGCTTATAATACCTGATGGGTCAGCAGAGCCCACAGTTCCGCCAGTTTTTTCTGTTTTCACTTAATAAATGTTAATTTAATATTATTCTTGGTTTGTTTTTGTTTGATTTGATTCTGATACTAAACCTTCATTCGGATTTGAATCGATTCAACATGATTTAAATCAGTAGGTGCCTACAATTCAAGCTGATTCAAGCTGATTCAAACTGATTCAAGCTGATTCGAACATTTTAAGGCTTGGTTGAAATCATGTAACGAGTCAGTAATATAGCAGGCTGCATAATTCATACTCATTTGAACCATTATTGAAATTCATCAAACCATGATATTAATTATGCACTTTAAGATTCTGCCATCCCTAAAGTAAGACACAAGTTGGACCCCTCACAGACTGGCACGATAGGGGACTGACTAATTTGGAGGGATTTTAACCATTATTTTCATGATGAAAGCCACAATTCAAGTCACACCCATGAAAACTCTCCCGCCACCAATATAACCAGAATGTCTTAACCCAAGTGGAATCCCTACCATTTCCACTTGGTAATGACATTGATAATTATGGCCTTGTATCTTTATAACTGTTCTCTCCCGCCAACATGTAAACAAAGTCGTACGGTGTATCCCGCGCTACTCCATGCACCAAAGTTACTATTTACCATTGGTACCACGTCCCGAGACCCAGTTGCAACGCTCAACATATACACATGATGCCAAACGCCCCTTGCTGCTACGTGTCCTTTTTTCACTGTGAATGCAGCCCTGTTGCTCTCTGCAACACTCTGCGGCTCCCTGGGGCTAAGTCTGAACTCAGCAAATATAAATGAGCACCGAGTTTGGTACCAGTAGCTAAGGATATCAGAACTGGTCAAGACTTGAAGAAACTAAAATAAGGAAGAGGCTACACCATATGTTGAAGCCCCTGTGTGATAGTAAAAAAAACGGTTTCTTTGCGAGGCCTTAAGAATATACAAAGTTATAAGGACTAAGCTGGGAATTTTGGACTCTTGTGACTTTAAGTTGAGGAACTAAACCGTAACCAATTTCCGGTACTTATTTTTCAAATACAAATAATGCTTTTGATTTTTGCTTCCTCTCCTCGTTTGTTCTTGTACTACTCGGAGCATCGGTACTTTTCAAACAGGTGAAGCGATGAGGGTCATGTTTAGGACATGACCACCCGCGTCTGCTGTCTGGACTCAAATACCTTAGAACGTCCAGGTGCCTCTCTCTCGCCCATCATCGATGATGATTTCGCCGGGGGCGCTGAAGAGGCAAACCTTTTTTTGTGCCTGAACTCTGTCATCCCTTTCCTGGAAACCAGTGGCATCTCATTGACGTCCCAGCTGTGAGAAGTTTCACGCAGGCATGAGAAAAAAAAGAATGTTACACAACATGGGCCTTGGCAGAGCTGCCCTCGATCATCGGTCTGTGCATTGCAAAAGAGGGTGACATCCTAGGTTTATGAGCGTTTTACCGCTCTGCTAAGATATGTATTATAATTGTTCTTTTATTTATTTATTTATTGTTAATTTATAATGCACTTAATACCAGCAGTTGGTTTCTAAGCGCAGGATCAGGATTTGAACTGGTGTTGCACTGCCTTGTCTTGCTTCCAAGACAAGCGCGTTGCCCTTGAGCTTATCCCCCCAACCTCCCTTGGAGAGGATGTGGTGATATGGCGATCACAGTTCATGTAGTTATCGATTGGATCCATTATGGATTGGAAGGCTTGTATATAAAACTTTACGAGCCTCCCAATCCAACGTGGCTACCGTTCTTGCAAGTGCTGGCAAAGCCAACAGGTCAGATGTTCAGTTTAAGAAAGATTTATTTTTATGAAACACTTGCGAGACAAAAAAAGCTTCTCCCTCAACATCTGAAAAGCCAGACCTATTGGCTTTTCCAATGCTTGTTTGTTTAGTTGTTTCACGCAGTGGTGGCCTGTCCTCTTATATACATTTCAAAGCGTTCTGAAACAGCATGCTCATTAAAAAATACTAAAATAATAGCGGCCTTCAGACTGCCACAATAAAAGGAAGGATTGCATATCAAAGCGTATACCCTGGGAGGTTGAACAGAAATAACAGCGATTCAGGGAAGAGATTAAAACCTCTGTTATCCAGCAAGCCTTCGGTTTATCTGCGCCCTATCAGGGCTTGCATCCTTTCTTTAGGGGGAATGGGTTTTGCAATGTCCATGCATTTCAGAAGATCCCAGGTAATCTCCCCCCTCCCCCCACCCCACAAACCCACCGTTTCTTTGTGATCCAGGATCTAGCGGACCGGATCAACACCAAGCTAGTTTACAGCCCTGGGGCAGACCATCCAGGAATCATGAAGGCTTGAGGTGTTATTGCAATCTGTTCAAGGTGTTACCCCGCCTGTTAGCTGATGTGCTTTGCGCCAACTGAAAGGTGACATGTTATGCGTGGAACAAAACCCCGAATAAAGAACTACATATGAAGGCATACATCCAGGGATACTCAGAAATAGGCACCAGTCTCTTCCCGGCCCCCAATCACTCACAACAACCCTCGCTCTCTAGGAATATTGCTAGGGTGAGAGTAGAGGCTCTCGGACAAGTGTTGGCTGCAATGAGTGGGGATTTTGAAGAGCACACTCCCTGAACCCTGCTGCGTGCCCACACTTTCTGCTAGAAACGCTTAGTGGCCTTGTGGAGTCGATGCCCCTCTTATATAGGTGCTTGGCTCCTCTTAACTCTTCATCAGAACCCCTCACAATCTTCTCTTCCTCCCCCCTTGGTAGTCCAATCATTACATTATTCTTTAGCCACATTGCCTGTTGGTCCATAAAGATGTCCCAAATAGGTATTACGGTGGTGTTTGGGCTGGTTTCAAAGAGAACTTGAGCTAGAAGAAAGAACTCCTTTGCACTTCTTCGCCCATCTGGACCATCATTGTATTCAGTTACTTCTCAACTGAGGCACCACTGTCCAGTTAAAGAAAGGTGACTTCCTCCGATAGAGTTTCCAAACTCATGTCAAGGAATTCCCTTTAAGAGCACACACATCTTCTTAGGATCTTTGAGTCCTTCAACGATGGAAAGAAGTAACACCTCTATGACCTTAGTGAAAATCTGACAACTTGCAGTGTTGACCTCTTCTCTGTGAATATTTGCTTGAGATACATTCTGGAAAGAGGAATGGATTGATAGTACATTGGCATGGGTGTGCCAGTTAAGTGTAGTCTGCCAGGAAGACCATCAATGTGGAACACTGATGGATTAGTAAGGTAAAGTATAGAGGTTGTGGGCCAGTCCAAAGATCTCACTGAAGTACCTTGAAATATATGTGATCTATAGAAACTAAAGGGCAAACAAGGAAAGACTATATTGACTTCTAACAGTAAAAACAACTTTTTCCAAAGCGAACAGGTTATGGCTATAATGTGTCAAGTGGAGCCTCAAAGCCCCCCCCAAAATGTCATGGGGTGATTAAAGGGGATCAATAAAGTGTACTCCACTACAAGTGTTAACAATCACTATAGCACTTAATACAAACATGACACAAATGAAAAAGGTCAAGCAAAACCAAAACTGTTCTATCAAGCCTGAGAGTCTAGGACATTGACAGCAGCTGCAGCTTAGGCCGACACAGCATGTGCACCAAGCAGCAAATCACAAAGCCAGAAACATACGAAAGGAGAGAATAATGATACACCACTAAGGAGGATGTGCAGTCATGGACATTTAGCAAGTACCACTATTCATATCAACAGTTTCTGCACCAATTGTTGCAACATCTATGAGCCAAAACCTAGAAATGAGTGTTCTCACCTACAGCTAGAGAGACCACTGATAGCCAGCCCCCAGACAATGCATCAAACTGTAGTTTGCACAAACACTGAAGATAGGATTAAGGAGGCTAATTGAACACATGTCCCTGAGGTCATCCCTCAACATCACTTCAGAAGTGTACTTATTTCACATATTTAAGTGTACTCAATTAACATATATTGTGGAGTGTGCAGGCTGGTGAGTGTTTCGAGTCTGTAACTGGGCCCAGAACCAACTCAAGCGGACCCCTGTTTCAACCTCCATGTAATATCAAACCCAGGTGACCCCAAACCTTGTATGGCAGTTTATAAGATCAGTGCAGTGAATGTGATTACTTATGCGCTACATCAGTGCAGTGAATGTGATTACTTATGCGCTACTCACCAAATATTCTTATTGGGGCATTTATCCTCGATCGGCATATGTCCAATGAAGCCAGTGGCATAACATTAAATGAGGGGTGCGGGCTGTGAAATGTTATGAAGGTCCTCTGAAATGTCCACCGCCCAGCCGCATGTAAAGTCATTCAGCGGTGGAGCTGGGGACAGGGGAAGGGGGTGGTGGAAGGTAGCCCCTCCAGGATACCACATGGGTTTTGAGAGGAACAGTGTGCATGAGTGTGTGTGTGTGTTTGAATTACTATATGGGTCAGGTGTCTAAGTATGAATATTAGCATGAATGCAAATCGTGTATGTGTTTGGCGGAGGCATGGGGGCCAGTAGTATAGATATTTATATCTAATTTGTTGGCACAGCTTCATGAAGGTGATTTACTGTGACCATATTGGCATAGATTGTGGGATCAAAAGCCTCAGCTTCACGAAAGTGATTTACTGTGAACATATGCACTGATTGTGGACACAGATTCATAAACATGATTTACTTTGACCCTACTAGGAAAGGTAATGGGCTCAGCTTCCTGGAAATGATTTACAGTAAATATGTGACCAGTAATGGCCACAGTAAATGATTTATGGACATGATTTACAGTAAATAATGTTCATAATGCTCATCCCACAATCAATCTATGCCAGTAATGGGAACATTAAATAAATTATTGTGACCATGGTGCACAGATAGATTGTGGGTTCACTTCAA
Organism: Ambystoma mexicanum; assembly: GCF_040938575.1. Taxonomy (NCBI): domain Eukaryota; kingdom Metazoa; phylum Chordata; class Amphibia; order Caudata; family Ambystomatidae; genus Ambystoma; species Ambystoma mexicanum. The sequence continues at coordinate 635,287,070 of NC_090938.1, read as the reverse complement.
GCAATTGATCTGCAATGACCCTCACTGGAATAGACATATTGTCTGCTCAGCTTCATGAAAATGATTTATAGTAGATAATTTTCATGAAGCTGAGCCCACAATCTGTCTATACCTGTAATGGTCACAGTAAATCGTTTACTCCTTGCAGTAAATCAGCAGATTATCACTGGCTTAGATAGATTTTGGCCACAGTCTCCTTCAAGGGATTTACAGCAAACATTACTGTCATCTATAGAGTGTGGCTGCAGCCTCATGCAAGTGATTTACATGGAAAAGTTTTAAAATGCTCCTGTTTACTATTGGTGACATTGTAGAGAAGGTCCTGGCTACCTCGCACTAGTATATTTGAAAAAGATAATTTCCACGCTATTTCTGGTTAATGTGGTGTAGTTTTATTGCAGCGATGACTCTTGGTTTTAGTGGTGGTCAGCTGACACGTGTTTCGACCTCTAGGGCCTTTACCGATTTGGGCGGGTGGGGGTTTATGTTCCCGGATGGGATCCCCTTTCGGCAGAAGCTGGTCCTATATGCCCCAGTGTTGGGTCCTGGATTTCCTGTGGCTGTTTAGCCGGTCCCGTGCGAGTCGATCACTATCAGCGAGACACCTCCAGGACAGCGATCGACTCACACGGGACCGGCTAAACAGCCACAGACCATCCAGGACCCAAGACTGAGACATATAGGACCAGCTCCTCCCGAAAGGGTATCCCATCCGGGAACATAAACCCCCCCCCACCCAAATCGGAACATAGCCTTGATAAAGATCCTAGAGTTCATAACACGTGTCGGCTGACCACCACCAAGATCAAGAAGCTTCACTGCAATAAAACAACACCATATTAGTGTGGAAATTATCTTTTTCAAATATACTAGTGTGAGGTATCCAGGACCTTCTCTCCAATCTTACCTAAGAGGTGTGGGTTTCGCCTCCACCAACCTGTGAACTTGCATATATAAACTATCATAGTACGACAACGTAGAGCTTAGTGCAGGAGCGCTCATAACCTAGGGCCCGCCCTTCTTCTCCTACTATTGGTGACATGGTCGGTCACTCACACTAATTTGGGGAAGTATTTAGTTCTCTCCACTCAAAATATTCACCAACCGTGACTTACCATGAATCATGACGTTGACTGGATTCTTTCATGTACTACCCTAGATAACCAGTTGAAAATTGATTTACATTGCACCCCATTGTTCTCAAAATGTGTGTTGTAAAATGCAGTTTCAATACGTAATTTGAATACATGTCTGACTGTAATCAACTCCCCCTCATCCTGCTCCCCTCCCATAGGCACCAAAAGTTGCTTCCACCACTGCAGACTTTGTGCCTCTCTCTGGGCCTCTCCATTGTAAAGGGCTACCTGGACCATTGGATCTGCAAGGGTGTCTCTTACTCCCTGCTCGCTGCCCCCTCTGACTCTGTGCTGTTGAGGCCGTGAGGCGACTTCTATGAGGCTGAGGAGGCAGGAAGCTTTGCACAACGGTGGTGCCATCCAGCGTTTGGAAGTAGTGCTGTGGACATCTAAGCTAGCTGAGACCAAAGGGTCACTGGAGAACCCTGGGCTCAGTCGCAGCAGGTACGCGTCGCGAGACATTTCACATTGTGGTGTGCGCAGTAGAAACCGCGCATGCACGCGTTAGCACAAGGAACCTACATGACAACATGGGAAAATATTCATGAACAACATGCTGTACTGTGCATCTTATGTATATATGTATACATGAATACTGTACATCGTTGCAGTGGTGTCGCCAGGAATCAAATTTAGGGGGGGCACAGAGAGGGCCAAAGACAAAACTAGGGGGCCACAGATATAAGTGGGTGGCGCCGCAGATGAAAGATAATATGTGACGTCACAAGCACTCCTGCACAGAGGCTTTTGTGCACACCAACTACCCACACTCCACTGCACCTACCACATCCCCCATCAGAATGCAGGCGCGAAACCATTCAGTGACTGATGGCCCATCATTAGCAGTTTTGTGCTCTACATTCTGATGGGAGGGGCTGCAAGCTGCTCTGCACACTATGGAGGTCGCTGTGCAGAAGCCGGGCAGGAACACCTGAGAAGTGGCTCGTGCTCATGTTCATACCGATGCCAGAATGCATACCAAGATCACTGCTAGCTTTGAGACAAAAGGAGAGTATGTGCGATGATCGTTGTACTGTGCCTCATTAGGCCATCAATATTGATGCGTGTACCAAAACGGGGCCTAACATGTCTGTGATTTCTGAGCACCTTTGATGGATGTCGGCCTTTCTCTCACAGGCTTTAGTTTACAATGATTCTGCCTTTTACATGGTTACAGTGTGCTGAGCTTTTGCCTGGGACTACTGAAGCCAGTAAGAAACCAGACTAACGTGAAACAGTGTATTCTGGCACGTGCTTGTGTCTGTGCTCCAGAGTGACGTCCCCAATAATGGACTGCCGGGGTAGGGTGGGGAGGGGTGTGGGGCGTCTATATTGTCAAAAGGATCTTTATTAAATGATGTAGCAATACCCAATCAGACATCACCAATCAAAGGGACATTTTGGAGTTCATGTCAATATTTGCCACAGAGTTCTAAGAAGGAACTAGAGGGCCAACATTCCATACTTCTTGGCAGCAGAAAGTGAGGCAGCCGTTTTCCATTCATTTGACAGCTCAGGACGCCATGGTGATGGAAAAGGTGTCATAGGCTACAATGGGAAGTGACGTGTTTTTTTCCACCAGCATGGCGACCAGGGCTGACATTGTTTCTAGTGGAATGTTGGCCTTCTAGTTCTTTCTTAAAACTCTGTGGTGTTTGCTGATGATCCAGGAATGGGCAAAGAGACTTGGGATTGCTTCTGTACACTGAAATGCCCCTCTTGGTGTAACCATGGGTATACATCGCTGTGTTTTGGTAATCGTCATTACTCACACAAAGGAGTCCATTTCCAAATTCACCATCTTTTTTCCTTCTTTGTCATCCAGTGTATAATACCCATAACCCCTTGCACAAATTGATGGTTTTCAGGAAGGAGGCAAACAGTGGACCAAGGGGAAAGATGCAATGAAAGTACTGTGACGAGGTAGAGTCTGACTAGGGTTAATGAAGATTACCTGTAAAGAATCCAAGCATTCCCGCTACTTCCCTTTCATCATCACAGTACTAATCATAGGGGAATGCCACGGCTGAAAGATCATCTCACTAGCTCTAAGAAATCACTAAAACCTGAGGAAACTGCTGTATCTAGTTTTCTGTTTATTTCAATATCTCAAGATCAAGGAAGAGATGCTTGGAGAAACCCAGCACCAGAGCAATCATTCGCTGACTCAGCAATGTGGGGTCTAGTGATGCGGGAAGTTGCAGGTGCGGTCCAGGTGGCAGTTGTGCCCATCTCCTGGCTGCCATTCCACTGCTGCATCTCAACTAAAAGCCCCTCATGGGGGTGGGAGCCTGAGGTGCGGAATCCAATGGTATCATATCTTTTACCCAGCCACTGGCAGATGGAGTAGAGGCTTTCTTGCCTGTGTCAGGGACCCACAAAGTCACAAACAGGCTGTCTGGCGTCCTAATGTGCATAACTATGCTGAGATTGGCAATCAAGGCCTCCGTGCATCCAGGGACACCGGGATATCTTCCCTCCACTCCAGTGGAGTAGGGAGGATGCCAGGGAGAACAATGACTAGAGACTTATGGAACCTGGAAATCATCTTGAGATAAAAGGACGGAACATGGATCTGTGTGTTTTCATCAAATTCCGACTGCTCAAATCTTTTTTGACTGCATTTATTTACCTTTCTTACTGCTAAAAGTGGGTGGGAGACACCCCCACACACCCCCATCCCGTGCCCATTCTATATTGCCTGACCCCACCCGACCATCTACCTTTATTTAGTAAAAAGCAGTACAACAAAATTCAACCAGTTCAAGTTTGAGTAAAATACATAATGCAAGGATCATATCTCAAGATTAGAGATTCTGTCCTGATTTCAAGGTAGGGTGGTTTGCACAGGAGGGCACCCAGCTCACCCACTTTGCTACTGAAAAGATTGTCTTCATTTAAAGGAATCTCCTGCAAACCTTGTCTATGGGTTGATGAGAGCATCCTGGAGGGCCCGGGGGACCAAGGGTAGGTCTAAAGAGCAAAGCAGAGAATGGGGGAAGCTATGAAAAAACTCTTCCTTAACCTTGGCACAAGAGCTGGGGCTGGAGGAGAGGGGATACCCCAGAGGTCTAAACCAACTGCATGCATGGCCGCCCACTGTCCTCTGAAAGAGTGGAGTGAGATAGCCCCAAAATAATCCCATCCTGGAGGTATTGGATAGTACGGAGAACATTTTAAGCCCTGGGTGTTGCTGGCCTTGTACCCATAATACAAGGAGTTCCCAAGTCTAGAATACGATGTAAGCTTCGAGGGTCTATAGGGGCCATGGATGCCAGGTGTTACTTCTTCAGAGGCATTTCTAAAGAGCCCTTCCCTTTCAAGAGCCACCTCTTCCAGCACCATTTGCTGGGGAAGGGGAGCCCAGGGTCCCCCGACCGAGGAGCATTAGCAGGGGAATATGAGAGTGAAGACCGCTAGGTGCAGGAGAAGAGGGAGCCATGATCTCCTTGCCCAGTAATGGCTACCAAGCTCAGACTGCCTTGGCTGTCCACCAACTTCACTAGGACAATGATTAGGAGTGGAATGGGAGGAAGGGCATACATGAGTGATGCAGACCAGGGGTGAAGAAGGTGACCGTTGCCCAGGCCTCTGAAATAGGGAACCAGAAGAAGAACCGTGTCCGGCAGGTGTTCCCAGAAGAGACTAAAATATCTATCGGATAGGACCCGAATATGCAGGTCGGGAGTAGGAAAGGCTCCGGTAGGATGGAGCACTCATGGGAGATGGGACTAATTCTGCTCAGAACCTTGACTCTGGTGTTGTCTAACCCCTTGATATTGATGCATCCTAGTGACGCGAGGTGTCTTTCTGTCCAATAAGAGAGAAGAGCAGAGGTTTCAGGAGGCAAGACCTTGTTCCTCCCTACTTGTTTACATATCCCAAGGCAGTCGTATTGTCCATCCTGGTGAGGAGTGACCTCAGCTGGATGCTGGATGGGAAGGCCTTCAATGCTCTGAATATGGCTTACAGTTCTCCCCGGTCAGATGATGTCTGAGCATCCAGGGTATCCTATCATCTGTGGACCATGCATGATAACCACAAGGAACCCCAGCCCATGGTGCTCTTGTCTGTCATGATCACTGTGCATTCTGGAGGATTGAAGGGGAGCCTTCCCTCTCGAGATTTCCATGGAGCCACTGGTGGCGTAATATCATTGTTGGTAAAATGGAGGCTGGTATCTCGATGTTCCCGGTACAGGTTTCCACCATCTGTGGAGGCAACAGATGAGTGCAACTATGTGCAGGCAGGCGCGCAGAGTCACACAAAACAGGCCGCTATTAGACCCTTAAGCCTAAGCCACTAGAGAGATGTTTTTTTTTAAAAAAGACCTCAAATGGAACAGTTCCTGAATCAACGTGGACCTCCTGTCCTCTGGCAGGGAAACCCACCCATTGGCAGTCTTGAACAGGAGAATCTGGGCTACCTGGTTGGTCCCTGGATCAGCCAGTCTCGAGGTAGGGGGAATTGGATATACCCTTGCTGTGGAGTAAAACTGGCAGCAGAACCAGCATCTTGGTGAACACACTGGGTGAGGATTTAAGCCAGAAGAGGAGGATAATAAATCATAAACAAATGCTTCCTACAGGGAATCTCGGGTATTTCATGTCATGCCTCCACATAGGGATCTGATGATACGTATTGTGAAGATCTAAAGATGCGAGCCAGTCTTTCCCTGATCTTGACAGAATTGTTTGCTGTCGAGCCACCATCTTGAGCCTAATGTTTTTGACATGCCTGTTGACTTTGTTCAGGTTGATGGTCTGTCAGAACCTTGCTGTCATGTTTGCCACCAGTTATATTCGGGAATGCACCCCCTTGCCCTCTGGTTCTCTTGGACACAGAAGATGCCACTGTTGAGAAGTAGAACCTAAATGTATCCCTGGTTTTATTTGCATTCTGATACGCTAGTTTGGCCATGGCAACTAAGCCAGGGTTGGACAACTCTACACCCCCTCCCCACTGTCCAGCTGCAAAGAGAGGAGCGCTAGCAACCTACAAGAGAACAACGTTGCTGCCATACCTTGCACAAACAGGAGATATGCTACCACCTGAGTTCCTAACCATACCATATCTAGTACTAACGACATCAGACACAACACACCAGACACCAGGGTGGATTTTGTAGGCCCCACAAGATCCTCTATTTTAATAAACAGTAATAAACATGAACCTTCATACTTCTAAATAGTTCTCCCTACTAATCTTGTACCTGGCGTGATCCTCCTCCCGGGATCTGCTCTGTCAGCCCACCCACCCTTAAAGGTTCACGGAGGACACCCCCCCCCCAGGACAACCAAGCGGAATACACCCCTCAATCCTGCTAACACCACCCATCCAGAGGAGAGGTCAGACAATGGCATCACTGACAACCCTTTCCAAGACAGCTTCTGGCGGGAGTGAGCAAGCTGAGGGTATCCTCACACCTACTCCCCTTGGGTCCTCTTTTCAGGTGTCCAGGAAAAGGCCATTGCTTGCGGATCCTGATCCTGTGGGTGGAGAAGCGAGGGAGGATCACCTGGGTGGAGGGTTTTTTGGGGATTGGGAAGAGGGTATCCACAGGCGAGACATGGTATCCCCCTTTCCCTTATGAGAGCCAATCTAACCCTTCACCAGCCTTTAAGGGCTGTTGCAGAACATCTCCCCTCATTTAAGCTACAATAGTACTGAAATGAAGAAGAGGCGACTAGGACTAGTGAACACTAGTAAGTCATTTTGCCACTCTAGTACTGAGGCCACTGTCAAGTGGATGCAGGTGTATAAGAGGAGACCAGCAGCAATCAGACCAGCAGGGAATCCTACATGTGAGGAGGCAGCCGAGGTGGGTCCTCCAGGAGATCCAGGATGCTGGCAGAGGACCCCAAGGAACTGTGGAGCCCAGGGCCAGGTAGGCCCCGGGAAGGCCGCAGGTGTGGGAGCTTCAATGGTCAGAGGCTAGCAGCTGGAGCTGCGAACGCAGAGATAAGAAGCAAGGTGACTGACAGCGTCTGCGGGGAGAAAGCGGAGCTGCTGGCTGGAGACGGAGAGAAACCGAAGTGTGAGTGGGGGCTTGTGGTTGAAGGAAGACATGCAGGCGGAGCCAAAAGGGAAAGCACAGATGGTCGGAGGAGACACCAGGGACCAGTGAGTGAAGAGGGAGAATCACTTGAGCCGGAGTGCTCCTGGGGGCTGTGGGGATACCAAAATGAATGCCGAATGAATGAAAAAGTATACGCATGATGAAACAAACCCAAACCCATGTGTTGAGAGAAAATGATGGACAATATAATCTGCAAGCGGCAGAGTAAAAGATCACAGGTATTGAATACTGAATGCCATGAAAACTCTTGGCAAAGTTAAGACATGATGCCAAGTGTATGTGAAACTCAGATACTGCATATTTTAAAGCAAATAACAAGTCATTTAAAACACAGAAGAAAGCAAGTATGGAAGATTGCGAGAGAACATGAAAGCAAGGTGGTGAAGTCAACAAAACCACTGCAGAGCAATCTTTGTATAAATACAGTGTGGCAAGGCCAGAGACTGGTCAGGTATATGTGACACATTGTGTCAAAGCCAAGAGGCTGACAAAGAGAAGCCAAGCAAATGTGAATCTGCAGACAAAGCCAAGAGGCTGACATAAAGAAGCCAAATGAGTGTTAACCTTCACACAGGTACAGGTACAGAACAACCTACGTGGGCTATAGAGTCTAGGGTTCCTGGTTGCGTGACCTGTAATGGGTGGACCATGTGCTCTGACAACTGCACATAGACAGGGAACCCTATTTGACAAAACCAAAGAAGTTGCTGAAATGAAATAAGAAAAAGCTATCTGATTGAACTGTTGAAAAAACCCAGAAGGGAGTGTAAAGTTAATTTGGAGCTGTTTTCAAACATTGCAAGATTGAGAATAAGTATACACTGACATTCTTGAACTCGGTGAAGGGAACCCAGAGGAACTGTCTTGAACTTGAGGAAGGGAACCCTGAGGTTTTGTGGAACTGTCTTGAACTTGGGGAAGGGAACCCTGAGGATTTATCGTACTATCCTGAACTTGGGAAAGGAAATCCCAGGACCTTTGTGGAACTTTCATGAACTTGGGGAAGGGGAGCTGAAAAGTAAGCTAGGAGCTGGAAGAAGCTCAGAACTTTATCTTGAACACTATTTGTTATATTGCTGACATCCCTACACATTGTTTAGCTTTACCTATGAGGGCAAGTGTAGGTTTTGGACACAGACAGACATTTAGGTTGAACTTTCTGACTTTCCTTAGTTTCTTTAGGTAGGGAAATCCAACCTTACTACAGGGCAAGTTAGACATTCATCATTCCTGACCTTTGAGTTAATAAAGTAATTCTGTGTGAACTTTGAATCTGTTGTCTGTGTCTTGCTTCATGATGCCTTCACACTGGACACCACCTTAATGAACCATTCCATGCCACGGCATCTGCTCCTCATCTTCTTGTGCTACCTCCCTGGTAAAAATCACAACTACATCCCCCCATCTTAACCCTAGCACTCGTTACACAATTACTAATACCCCCTAATATATAAGCAACTATAGCCACATATGTATTCCTAAAAGCCCTCTAGTTTTTAAGCACATCTTTGCACAGTACCTAGTTGGGGTTTGGTGGGGCCAGGGCCTATCCCTACTGCAGCTTTTTGGGCTGGATTTCCCTAGGTGCTGTTCACTATTCATGGTGGTGTCATGTGACCCTGTGGTATGCCGGTGTCAATGCTGCACGACATGTGTGACTACTGTGTTGTAGAAGCTTGAAGCATCTCTTGTGCTAGATGGAATTACCAATAAAGATCTCAGGCCAAATAACCAAACAGACTCAAAGAATATGGCAATGTACTACTTTATTCTCAATTTAATAACGCACGGTTAACTGACAAACATCGGACTGATGCTTGCACATTCACATAGAAACTTGAGTACACAGAGGTTTTATACCCAATATGCTTCATCTATGATGTCATCCTTCATGGCAAACCCTAAAACCAATTGGCTGGAGGGATTGGTTAAGGGAACATATCTACTTATAGAATGTATATGGGTTAGTATTTCATTATGTGTCTCTTATCTGTAAGACACACCTTGAACTACCTCTGAATACGTATAATAGTGATTATGATGAACAAAATGGCAGAAGATTGGTCTATGCAACGTTGTGTAGTAGGTTGATCCATAGACCTCCTGAGTGGTTGGCATCCTCACTCAACCTTGGACTTTCGGCTCGGCTAGCAGCACATAAGCAAAACGAAACCCAGGTTCTTGAATCATGTCAGATTACTCCTACTTTCCCAATTAGACCACCATCTCTCATTAGCCTGGTCATGAGCCAACGTTTCATGTCTGTAGTTGACCTTGTAGCCTGCTCACTGTTCTGGAACATTCAAGGGAGTGTAAGCACATCACTATCTTCATTTGAGGCTTAATGAATAGGCCTTGTGACTTCTGACTCACATGTTAAGAGACCACGAATTTGTCAATTTCGACCTCTTATTGACTGCTATTTGATTTCATTATACTGAGTGTCATTGCTCGGCTTGGCCTCTAAAGACTGGCTCATACTACCTTGCATAGACTTTATACACTTTTAATTGTCCAATACATGGCTCCTGCAGATGTTTTATTCTTCTTTAATCTAAGTGAAATATGTCTCACGTCCATGACTTATTCGTCTGCCTCCCTTTGTGCTTTAAAGCCATTCCTCAAATAGCATCCTTGATCCCCAGCCAACATAGACTCCTCTTTGTTTTGCACATGAAGCTGTCCAACCCTGGTCTGTTTCTGCGTTAGCTGAATTGAATCTTTGCACGAGCCAGTGTCCATTTTCCAACTACTGCCGTCCTAGCCATATTATTTATTCCCCTACAGCAAGCATCTATATGTCTTTTCTACCTTGTGTTGCTAAGTATTTACACTTATTGGTCAGCAAGTTACTTTATTTTCTTTTCCATTCATGATTACTTTATTATATCATATATGTTTCTCTTGTCACTTCAGTTACATTGTTACTCTTAAGTATTTTGGTCTTGTATAGCTTCTTTATGACAACACTCTGCCCTCATCAGGTTTCACTCAGCGCTCCATGATGTCCAAAGATGCATGCTGACATCCTTCCACACAGCATCCTTCCACACTTTCAGTGCAAGGGTACATTTGGTACGGCTTTCTGAGTGAATATCATCTCTCGTACACTCGTTGCAATATAGGCATAACACATGGGGTCCCATACAGAGTCCTTGTTCCAGTATGACAGCGGTGTGGGGGCGGGAGGTAGGGATGATGGGGCCAACTGCTCATCTGCACTAAGTTCTCCTGCGGTGCCCCGTACCCATATGGGGTGTGGCACACTGTCACCTCCATAATAAGAGACTGTTCCTTCATTCTGGTGATGCCCCATGGTCTGGGGTACTGCACTCACTCACCACTTCAAGATATTCACTAGGGCTGCAGCAAGGATGCAGCCCAAGGACTTCTTCCTTTGCCAGCCAGCCCTTCTGCATCCAGGTGGTCCAGCAGTGCCTCTCCATCTTCAACTAGGCTTCTGAGGTTGCGTCGGCTGGTCCCAAGCTGCTCTACTCATGCGACTTGGCGGCCTTGTTTTTCACCCCGGCTTTCATTCCTATGCGATCCAGATCTTTTGTATGCTCTGGGCTGCCTGATTTGAAACGTACAGGCCATGCTGGGTCATAGACCGCTAAAGTTCCCATGCCACCCCTCACAAGCGGCTTGGGCCTTGATGTTCTGGACCAGGCCGGCCTTGCCCTGAGGCAGGTCGATATTCCCAGAGGTCATGTGGGTGGCGGGCTGCGCTGGGCATTCAGTTAACCACCAGTAGTGATTTAGAAAAACAACCAAACAGTTGCCCGCATTCTAGTGGCCAATGGCTTAATTCAGCTGGGGCGGAGACAGAGCGACTGCGTTTTCTCCAATTGGTGAGGCCGTCCTCAGGGGGGGTCAGGCAAGGGTCGCTGTACTTTGCATTATTGTACCTGTAGTTCATGCTTATCCTATTACTAGAAAAAGGTAGGGGTGCTGTCCACCGAACGGGTTCTGTGGACAGACATGACAACACTCTGTTCAATTGTTGAAAATCAATGATCCTGTAGGTCACTGTTCCGCCTCACCCTGGCGTGGTGCAGTTTGTTCTGGTGCATTGGGGTGCAAATATCTTGGGACCGTGCACTCTAGGGCCTTGAAATGTGGTTTACGAGGGACCTTGAGTTTTGTTCCTCGTGTCGGGACCGGTTGAGAAACAAAATGTTTTCGTTTCTCTTCCGGGTGAGCATGGTTTACGACTTTGTCGGCAGGCACCATCTCACAAAAATCTTCTGGAAAAGTAAATTCACCCGATGTGGCAAAAGTTTTTGTTTCCCTTTCCGGTGAACATGGTTTACTGCATTGTAAATCTTGTTTAGAAACAACATTTTTTGTTTCCCTTCCCGGTGAACATGGTTTACGGCTTCGTCGGCAGGCCAACAAACAAATGTTTACTTTTACTGAAATACGGGCAAAGGGGTGCGGTGTCCAAATGTCATGCAGCCAGTAATGTCCAAAGGGTCCTAACAGATAACTATGCAAAATCTGGTGCAGATTGGTGAAACGGTGTGGAATTTTATACGGTACAACGCTTCACCAAGCCACAAACCCAAAAACAAATGTTTACTTTAGGTGAAATCCTATGGAAGGTGTGGGGTGTACAAATGTCATGTAGCCAGTAATATCCGGAAAGTCCTAAGTATGCACAATTTGGTGTAGATTGGTGAAACAGTGTGGAATTGTACAAAGAACAACATCTCGCCAAGCCACAAACCCACCAACAAATTCTGACTTGTGCTGAAATCTAGGGAACGGTGTGGGGTGTCCAAATGTCATGTAGGCAGTATTGTCCGGAGGGTCCTAACAGGTAACTAACTATGCAACATTTGGTGCAGATTGGTGAAACAGTGTAGAATTGTATAAGGAACAGCGATTCGTCAAGCCACAATCCCACAAATCCCACCACAAACCCACAGACACATTTTGACTTATATATATTAGGCAACTTGCTACAGCATATTAGTATGTTGATCTCTGTGGCACCACATAAAGGTGTGCCTATCACCACAGTCCATGCATACCTCCACATGAGCTCAAAATCAAATTACAAAGTTCAGAGAAACGCGTGGAAAATCTGACCATCTCACACATAGGCCTGGAGGACTGGAGAAAAATGAAGCCCATGGATAGCAAAGTGTGTCTGGGGTTTGGTTTGAGAAGGGGCCCAGGGGGTGAGTGCAGGGAGTGGGGGAGATGCTAGGGGCAGGAAAACAATTCAAGTAAAATGAAAGAGAGACCAGGGATGTCATTTAGGGGTTACCAGAGGTTGCAACTGCGACCTCTGAGGTCTCCCTTGCTACCCCTAAAAAATATAAAAAAATCATTTTTTTAAATATTATTATTATTATTATTATTATTATTATTATTTGTTTTGTATTGCAAGCTCCTGGGCTGTGGCCAGCACCATGGGGCTCTTTACTTCTGGAGTGGCTCGCTTTCTTATTCAGGCCTCTTAAAAAAAAAAGACTAAAAAAAGAACAGGAGTGCAACAAGTCTAACACTTTCAGCACTGACCCTAAATAAGAAAGAATAGGAATACCAAATAATGTGTCTTTCTGGAATTCTATACAATAATTGCTAGGCTCATTAAAGGTTTATTTCAGGCACACAAATAAGTAACTTTTTTTTCTCTTGTGGATCAAGAAAACAACTTTTTACTTAACTTTATTATTTTTATATTGCGCACCTAGGAACCCGAAGGTCTGAGGGCGCAGACAAAACAAACAACATAAATACATACAGGTGCATGTGACGAAATAAATTTGGCATGGGTTGAAACAATCACCTGCGGATAGTAACAACACATCTCACCAAATGCGGATATCAGACATTCAACATCGCCAAGTTAGAAATAATCAGAGAGAGCACAAGAAAAACTCCCTGGGAGGGTCTAAGTTTAAAGAATCAGATCGCAGTTCGAGGCACCTCTGGGCAAATATTTACAACGCCTGAGAAAGACAGGTAAGGTGCTACCCCCACATCCCACTAAAACACAGTCACTATTGGGTTGCGAGCACCAATCGCTCTGGTCCATCCTACGAATGATCATTAATGAACGAATGAAACTGTTACACGTACCTTTTCATTCACAAATGGCTCAGTGCTCTCCAGGCTGTGGTGGAGATTTGCTTGAACATTTGTATAGCCCATTACAGCCTTAAAAACACACCTCCCACCGGAAAGGATGCCAATAAACAATACTTGGTAAAGGGAGATTGCTGCATAGCCCTGCCAGCACTAAACGCTACATGTCACAGACATGCCAACATTATCCATTCCATTTTGGAGATGCTAGTCGAGTCCTGGTTTTAACTCTGTGCCCGGGGATTGTAGCCCTTGTTTTTTCCATTATAAATATAAGGCTACAAGTTCCAGAATATAAAGTTAAAACCAAGACTGGAGTAGCGTTTCCCAAATGGAAAATTATGGCATGTTTGTCAGCACGGAAGGAAGGGAGGTGTGTAAAAGTGGTAGGGCACTGTTCATAATTTGAGGGGGACAGGTCACCTCCCCCCTCGCTTAGTTTTCTCCAGGCGACTCCGGGTTTCCAGTCTTGTCTAGGGGGAAGAGCTTGGAGTCTTCAGGATTTCCGGTAGTGTCCGCAACTCTAACCACATCTCCATGTGATTGGCTACAAACAGACTGCTAGTGGCCAATCACATGGATGTGTGGGCAGAGACAAGGCATACCCAGGAAGTCCTGCGAATATCTGGCATCGCACCATGGTGTGTTCCTTTTATTTTTAAACATGTGGGTGGGGCAGTGGGTGGAGCAAGTGGGCGGAGTGTAGAGAAGTCGCGAGAGCACCGCTCTCGCGAGATCTCGCGGAACCGAAAGTCCCGCCCCCGCGCGCTCCGCGCGCATTACGAGCCGGGCCGAGGACGCGTAGAGAAGCGCCCTGCCGGCTCCTCTGAGAACGGGGCCCGCAGCTCAGTTAAGGACGTGAGCTGCACCCAGCAAACCCCAGCCACTTCAGGCCCGTTGGCCTTAATTCATAGAGACACGCAGTTTGCGTGTATTTGGGACTGGCTGGCAATTCATAAATAAAGCCCTTCCAGCTAACCAGCAAGTCTCCTGTCTTCTGTTACTGCATTTTACTACATAAATTGGCGACGAGGATCACCACAACCCACGAAGAAGCATGCAAGGAGCAACGCCACCGCCACCCTTCCTCCAAACTCCAGGTAGGCCTGCCATTCCGTGGCCACAATGGCAGCCCCTATTTATGACCTACGTGGAAGCACTGGGTGGAGCAGGGTTCTCGGCGGCAAGGCGCAGGGCCATGTTACTCAACGCCCTGGGGGTAGAAGGACAAAGAATTTTCGAAAGTCTGACCCCGATCCCGGTTGCTGGCGACAACGACGACGTGTTCAAGGAGGCGGTGAGGAGAATCATAAAGAGGTTTGCCAGCAAAGAAAACACAGTGCTGCACAGAATACGGTTCTACGGTCGGAAGCAGGAAATGTCGGAACCAGTGGATGATTACGTCACTAAGCTGAGGGAGCTAGCGGCATTATGTAACTTTGGCAACAATGCGGAAAACCTCATTTGTGGCATGTTGACCGTTCACACGAACAGCAGGAAAGTCCAAGATAAATTTATCATCGAAAAGGAACTGCAGCTGGAGAAAGCAATCGAAATTGCCAGAGCAGTCGAAGAAACGGCGGGAAGACGGAAGGAACTCACAGGAGCCCAGAGCTCCGCTGAAATACAGGCAGTGGGCTTCCATTCAAAAAAAGAAAAGCCGACATCGGACATGAGGGATGTGAAGGGAAACAGGAAAGAACCCCTCAAGTGCCACAGGTGCACCAGCACGAAGCACTTAGCGTTTGACAGAGAGTGCCCAGCCAGAGATAAGGAGTGCTCCGTATGCAAACGCATTGGCCACTTCTCAATCGTGTGTCGATGGAGAAACAGGAAAGTCACCAGTCTCAACGCAGAGCGCATCATGGAGAGAGAATCATCCTCAGAAGATGAAGGTAGGCCCACAGTTATAATGGTGAACAGCACAAGAGCCAGGAGAGAGAAGCCCCATTGCACGATTAAAATAGACGGCAATGAAACTAGGGTTATGGCAGACTCAGGTTCGGATCTAACTATCATTCCCCTGAGGACTTACAAAGAAATGGTGGGAAAAGAAAAAGTACAAGTGCTGACTACGCGGCACAAGCCCACAGTTTTTGGGGGAGCGTCGATTGAACTCTTGGGGTACATAAAGGGCAAAGTCGAATTCAAAGGGAGAGTGGCAATCACTAGAGTTTACTTCAGCCATGAAGGTCCAGCAGTGTTAGGTTGGGATGATCAAGACAAACTGAAAATTAGACTGGATCCCAGCACAGAGGATCAGGTACTGTCAGTCAGTGCAAAGGACGGACCTGTGGTCAAAAACGATTATCCTACACTATTCTCAGAGGAGCCGGGGCACATTAAGGGTTTTCTCCACAAAATTGTTCTCAAAAGAAATGCTGTCCCAGTCAAGCATCGGGTGAGGCCGGTACCTGCCACAGCCAGAGATACCCTCAGAAGACAGTTAGACAAGATGAAGAGGGAGGGGGTCATAGAAGAAATCGAAGCATCCGAGTGGTTGAGCCCGGTGGTTCTCATAAAGAAGCCCCAATCCCAGGAATTGAGGGTCTGCATAGACCTGCGCAGCTTAAACTTGGAAGTCATCACGGACAATTACCCTCTTCCAAGCATCAACGAACTCATTCTACTAATGAAAGAGGCCAAGATATTTTCAAAACTCGACATGAGAAATGCATACCACCAAATACAGCTCCATGAAGATTCAAAACCCCTCACGGCATTCATCACTCCGTTTGGGACATACCAATTCACCAAAATGCCGTTTGGGTTGTCATCAGCAGCATCGGCTTTCCAAAGGATGATGGATGTCCTGCTACGCAATGTTAAAAACGTAGTGTATTTCCAGGACGACATCCTGGTGTATGCAGGGGATGAGCAGACCCACGACTCCACGTTGAGAAAAGTCCTCAACAAGCTACAAGAAGCAGGCATCCGCTTACGCCATGAAAAATGCATGTTCAAGGTGAAAGAGGTCGAATACTTAGGGTACCGTATCTCGGAAAAAGGCATCAGTCCAAAACGGAACCTCATGCAGGCCAACAGTAGAGCTCCAGAACCCACCTGCAAAGAAGAAGTGAGGTCATTTCTTGGACTCGCTGAATACTATGCCAAATTCATACCAAAGTTCTCAGAAACCACAGCACCCCTCCGCGACTTACTCAAAAAAGGGTCGGAGTTTACGTGGCAAGAACCGCAAAAGATTGCGATGAGAAGCATAAAACAGCACATCATGGATGCCCCATGTCTGCAACCATTTAATCCAACGTGGGAGACAGTCATCACCACAGACGCCAGTGCGTATGGACTAGGAGCAGTATTAACTCAAAAGAAAGGTGACACGGAACATGTGGTAGCCTTTGCGTCGAAGGCGTTATCGGAAGCGGAACAGAATTACTCCACCATTGAAAAGGAAATGCTGGCGTGTGCATGGGCAGTGGAACATTTCAGAACATACGTGTGGGGCACAAAGTTCAAGCTACTGACGGACCATAAACCGCTCATCCACATGCTCAGCCCTGGAGGGACCAAAACATCCACACCCAGATTAGCACGCATTGCAGCCAAACTGCAAGAGTACACTTTCGAAGTCCAGCACATTTCAGGTTGGAAAAATACGCAGGCCGACTGCATGTCGCGGCTGCCGGAAGATAAGGATAAAGCAACCACATTCCTACATGGGGAATGCATCGTGGCATCCGTCATGGACTTAAGAGCACCCGACTACCTGGAACTCAGTGAAAGGCACTGGGAGGAAGAGGACGGGAAAGACCCCACCATGACCAGGATTCGAGAATGCATCAAAGAAGGTTGGCCCAGTGAAAAAGTGCTGCCCGAAGGCATGAGGCCATATTGGAAAGTGTCGGATGAGCTGTCCGAAATCGAAGGGATCGTCATGAAAAATGATCAAATCATTCCCCCTATAGGTATGAGAAAAACCATTCTCTGCCGGGCTCACGCGGGACACCTCGGAAACACGATGACTCGCCGCAGAGTGAGAGAGGCCTACTGGTGGCCGTCCATGGACCAAGAAATTCGCACCATGATAGAACGGTGTCATGAATGCTTAAACAGCGACAAAAGACTTAAGGTCCGCCAGGCACCCCTGATACCCACAGAAATACCCGAAGCAGTATGGTCCAAAATAGGCATCGACTTCATAGGACCCCTGGAGGCTATGTCGCCGGAACACAGGTATGGCATAGTGCTGGTGGACTACTTATCGAAATGGGTGGAGGCAGAGTTTGTCCCTAATATAACCACCAAGACGGTCATAGAAGTACTCACAGAATTTTTTCAAAGGGAAGGCCTCCCCAAGGAGGTGGTTACGGACAATGGGGTGCAATTGGTCTCTAAAGACATGGAAGATTTTCTAAAAAGAAATCATATCATTCAAAAGAAAGCTGCCCTGTATCACCCTCAGGCCAATGGGCTTGTAGAAAGGGCAAACAGGTTCATAAAGGGCGCCATCCAATTGGCAACAGCTTCAGGAATGGACCCGCTCAAAACCACCAAAGAGGCCATAGCGGCCCACAGACTCACTCCAAATGGCATCACGCAGGTTTCCCCGTTCAAAATGTTGAGAGGGAGGAGTGCGGCGTCCACGCTGAGTCCACCATGGCTATCGAAAGTACGAGAAGATGAGGCTGTGGACATGTCAGAAGTAGTGTGGCGAATCCAAAGCAATAAGGCACGTATGAAGACATGGAGTGATGAGAGAAGGAGGGCCAAACAAGCGCCAGACATAAGAAAGGGAGATCTGGTCAAGATCAGACTACCAAAGAAAGATCAAATCACAGGGTCCCGATACAGTCGACCCTGCCAAGTAATTCACAAAGGAACAAACTACATTCGCACGGAAGACGGGCGCACGTGGAACGTTGAAAGAGTAGCACTGTACCAGAGGAGGCAAGAAAGAGAGAGGTCTCCGGAGAGATCACTAGTAGAGACTGAGAAGAACTATGGGAGAAGCGAGGAACGTGAACACGAAGGAGACGACCGAGAAAGATTAGAACCTGAGATCGAACCGGAAGAACTCGATGCGGACCCGGAACCAGAGCAGCAAGAAGAGTGCGCTGGAACCAGGGAGCGGCCCAGAAGAGAGCACAGAAGACCGGTGAGATACAATGACTATGTTGTACAGTGACTCTATTATCAGTCGGAAAAAAAGGGAGGTGTGTAGAGAAGTCGCGAGAGCCCCGCTCTCGCGAGATCTCGCGGAACCGGAAGTCCCGCCCCCGCGCGCTCCGCGCGCATTACGAGCCGGGCCGAGGACGCGTAGAGAAGCGCCCTGCCGGCTCCTCTGAGAACGGGGCCCGCAGCTCAGTTAAGGACGTGAGCTGCACCCAGCAAACCCCAGCCACTTCAGGCCCGTTGGCCTTAATTCATAGAGACACGCAGTTTGCGTGTATTTGGGACTGGCTGGCAATTCATAAATAAAGCCCTTCCAGCTAACCAGCAAGTCTCCTGTCTTCTGTTACTGCATTTTACTACATAAATTGGCGACGAGGATCACCACAACCCACGAAGAAGCATGCAAGGAGCAACGCCACCGCCACCCTTCCTCCAAACTCCAGGTAGGCCTGCCATTCCGTGGCCACAATGGCAGCCCCTATTTATGACCTACGTGGAAGCACTGGGTGGAGCAGGGTTCTCGGCGGCAAGGCGCAGGGCCATGTTACTCAACGCCCTGGGGGTAGAAGGACAAAGAATTTTCGAAAGTCTGACCCCGATCCCGGTTGCTGGCGACAACGACGACGTGTTCAAGGAGGCGGTGAGGAGAATCATAAAGAGGTTTGCCAGCAAAGAAAACACAGTGCTGCACAGAATACGGTTCTACGGTCGGAAGCAGGAAATGTCGGAACCAGTGGATGATTACGTCACTAAGCTGAGGGAACTAGCGGCATTATGTAACTTTGGCAACAATGCGGAAAACCTCATTTGTGACATGTTGACCGTTCACACGAACAGCAGGAAAGTCCAAGATAAATTTATCATCGAAAAGTAACTGCAGCTGGAGAAAGCAATCGAAATTGCCAGAGCAGTCGAAGAAACGGCGGGAAGACGGAAGGAACTCACAGGAGCCCAGAGCTCCGCTGAAATACAGGCAGTGGGCTTCCATTCAAAAAAAGAAAAGCCGACATCGGACATGAGGGATGTGAAGGGAAACAGGAAAGAACCCTTCAAGTGCCACAGGTGCACCAGCACGAAGCACTTAGCGTTTGACAGAGAGTGCCCAGCCAGAGATAAGGAGTGCTCCGTATGCAAACGCATTGGCCACTTCTCAATCGTGTGTCGATGGAGAAACAGGAAAGTCACCAGTCTCAACGCAGAGCGCATCATGGAGAGAGAATCATCCTCAGAAGATGAAGGTAGGCCCACAGTTATAATGGTGAACAGCACAAGAGCCAGGAGAGAGAAGCCCCATTGCACGATTAAAATAGACGGCAATGAAACTAGGGTTATGGCAGACTCAGGTTCGGATCTAACTATCATTCCCCTGAGGACTTACAAAGAAATGGTGGGAAAAGAAAAAGTACAAGTGCTGACTACGCGGCACAAGCCCACAGTTTTTGGGGGAGCGTCGATTGAACTCTTGGGGTACATAAAGGGCAAAGTCGAATTCAAAGGGAGAGTGGCAATCACTAGAGTTTACTTCAGCCATGAAGGTCCAGCAGTGTTAGGTTGGGACGATCAAGACAAACTGAAAATTAGACTGGATCCCAGCACAGAGGATCAGGTACTGTCAGTCAGTGCAAAGGACGGACCTGTGGTCAAAAACGATTATCCTACACTATTCTCAGAGGAGCCGGGGCACATTAAGGGTTTTCTCCACAAAATTGTTCTCAAAAGAAATGCTGTCCCAGTCAAGCATCGGGTGAGGCCGGTACCTGCCACAGCCAGAGATACCCTCAGAAGACAGTTAGACAAGATGAAGAGGGAGGGGGTCATAGAAGAAATCGAAGCATCCGAGTGGTTGAGCCCGGTGGTTCTCATAAAGAAGCCCCAATCCCAGGAATTGAGGGTCTGCATAGACCTGCGCAGCTTAAACTTGGAAGTCATCACGGACAATTACCCTCTTCCAAGCATCAACGAACTCATTCTACTAATGAAAGAGGCCAAGATATTTTCAAAACTCGACATGAGAAATGCATACCACCAAATACAGCTCCATGAAGATTCAAAACCCCTCACGGCATTCATCACTCCGTTTGGGACATACCAATTCACCAAAATGCCGTTTGGGTTGTCATCAGCAGCATCGGCTTTCCAAAGGATGATGGATGTCCTGCTACGCAATGTTAAAAACGTAGTGTATTTCCAGGACGACATCCTGGTGTATGCAGGGGATGAGCAGACCCACGACTCCACGTTGAGAAAAGTCCTCAACAAGCTACAAGAAGCAGGCATCCGCTTACGCCATGAAAAATGCATGTTCAAGGTGAAAGAGGTCGAATACTTAGGGTACCGTATCTCGGAAAAAGGCATCAGTCCAAAACGGAACCTCATGCAGGCCAACAGTAGAGCTCCAGAACCCACCTGCAAAGAAGAAGTGAGGTCATTTCTTGGACTCGCTGAATACTATGCCAAATTCATACCAAAGTTCTCAGAAACCACAGCACCCCTCCGCGACTTACTCAAAAAAGGGTCGGAGTTTACGTGGCAAGAACCGCAAAAGATTGCGATGAGAAGCATAAAACAGCACATCATGGATGCCCCATGTCTGCAACCATTTAATCCAACGTGGGAGACAGTCATCACCACAGACGCCAGTGCGTATGGACTAGGAGCAGTATTAACTCAAAAGAAAGGTGACACGGAACATGTGGTAGCCTTTGCGTCGAAGGCGTTATCGGAAGCGGAACAGAATTACTCCACCATTGAAAAGGAAATGCTGGCGTGTGCATGGGCAGTGGAACATTTCAGAACATACGTGTGGGGCACAAAGTTCAAGCTACTGACGGACCATAAACCGCTCATCCACATGCTCAGCCCTGGAGGGACCAAAACATCCACACCCAGGTTAGCACGCATTGCAGCCAAACTGCAAGAGTACACTTTCGAAGTCCAGCACATTTCAGGTTGGAAAAATACGCAGGCCGACTGCATGTCGCGGCTGCCGGAAGATAAGGATAAAGCAACCACATTCCTACATGGGGAATGCATCGTGGCATCCGTCATGGACTTAAGAGCACCCGACTACCTGGAACTCAGTGAAAGGCACTGGGAGGAAGAGGACGGGAAAGACCCCACCATGACCAGGATTCGAGAATGCATCAAAGAAGGTTGGCCCAGTGAAAAAGTGCTGCCCGAAGGCATTAGGCCATATTGGAAAGTGTCGGATGAGCTGTCCGAAATCGAAGGGATCGTCATGAAAAATGATCAAATCATTCGCCCTATAGGTATGAGAAAAACCATTCTCTGCCGGGCTCACGCGGGACACCTCGGAAACACGATGACTCGCCGCAGAGTGAGAGAGGCCTACTGGTGGCCGTCCATGGACCAAGAAATTCGCACCATGATAGAACGGTGTCATGAATGCTTAAACAGCGACAAAAGACTTAAGGTCCGCCAGGCACCCCTGATACCCACAGAAATACCCGAAGCAGTATGGTCCAAAATAGGCATCGACTTCATAGGACCCCTGGAGGCTATGTCGCCGGAACACAGGTATGGCATAGTGCTGGTGGACTACTTATCGAAATGGGTGGAGGCAGAGTTTGTCCCTAATATAACCACCAAGACGGTCATAGAAGTACTCACAGAATTTTTTCAAAGGGAAGGCCTCCCCAAGGAGGTGGTTACGGACAATGGGGTGCAATTGGTCTCTAAAGACATGGAAGATTTTCTAAAAAGAAATCATATCATTCAAAAGAAAGCTGCCCTGTATCACCCTCAGGCCAATGGGCTTGTAGAAAGGGCAAACAGGTTCATAAAGGGCGCCATCCAATTGGCAACAGCTTCAGGAATGGACCCGCTCAAAACCACCAAAGAGGCCATAGCGGCCCACAGACTCACTCCAAATGGCATCACGCAGGTTTCCCCGTTCAAAATGTTGAGAGGGAGGAGTGCGGCGTCCACGCTGAGTCCACCATGGCTATCGAAAGTACGAGAAGATGAGGCTGTGGACATGTCAGAAGTAGTGTGGCGAATCCAAAGCAATAAGGCACGTATGAAGACATGGAGTGATGAGAGAAGGAGGGCCAAACAAGCGCCAGACATAAGAAAGGGAGACCTGGTCAAGATCAGACTACCAAAGAAAGATCAAATCACAGGGTCCCGATACAGTCGACCCTGCCAAGTAATTCACAAAGGAACAAACTACATTCGCACGGAAGACGGGCGCACGTGGAACGTTGAAAGAGTAGCACTGTACCAGAGGAGGCAAGAAAGAGAGAGGTCTCCGGAGAGATCACTAGTAGAGACTGAGAAGAACTATGGGAGAAGCGAGGAACGTGAACACGAAGGAGACGACCGAGAAAGATTAGAACCTGAGATCGAACCGGAAGAACTCGATGCGGACCCGGAACCAGAGCAGCAAGAAGAGTGCGCTGGAACCAGGGAGCGGCCCAGAAGAGAGCACAGAAGACCGGTGAGATACAATGACTATGTTGTACAGTGACTCTATTATCAGTCGGAAAAAAAGGGAGGTGTGTAGAGAAGTCGCGAGAGCCCCGCTCTCGCGAGATCTCGCGGAACCGGAAGTCCCGCCCCCGCACGCTCCGCGCGCATTACGAGCCGGGCCGAGGACGCGTAGAGAAGCGCCCTGCCGGCTCCTCTGAGAACGGGGCCCGCAGCTCAGTTAAGGACGTGAGCTGCACCCAGCAAACCCCAGCCACTTCAGGCCCGTTGGCCTTAATTCATAGAGACACGCAGTTTGCGTGTATTTGGGACTGGCTGGCAATTCATAAATAAAGCCCTTCCAGCTAACCAGCAAGTCTCCTGTCTTCTGTTACTGCATTTTACTACACGGAGTCTTGTGTGGTTGTGGGTAGGGCGTCCGGTAACCTGAATCTTCAGTTTTTTCTGTTTCAAATGTAGGCAGGTCTGTGGCTTGTCGGACCTCAACAACCGCCAAGCAAGTCCATTGGAGGAGGGCGAGTGGTAGCCCCTCCTGCTTCCCAAATCACACTAGTGGAACTCGGTCTAAGATTTTAGAAATGGACTGGAGCCTTCATTATAGCCTATGCTAAAGCCTATGCGAAAGGTCGTTTCTGGAAGGACAGGAAATAATAGAGGGTGTGCAAGGGGTTATGGGTATTCTTATCCTCCGTTTGGGAGAGAAGGGAAAAAAGGGGTAATTTAGGAATAGACTTGTGTATCTAAAACCGTGGTGGTAATGTTACGCTAAATGTTTACTTTCAGTATAAATACACGAGGCTGGAATGGCGTCGTTTGTAAACGATTTACTGGACCACCTTTTCTTTAAGGCCTTTCTGAAACAAAATAATGAAAGAGTTGAACTCAATGCATTTTTTTTTATGTCAAGCTGTGTGAGGATGTACTTCTGAGGGTATACTGTGAGAATACCCAGTCAGAGACTCTTGCGCGCTGGCCTGGGCTCTGCACAGTCCAGCAGGGGGCAGAGGAAGCGCGCCGTTTTTTGATCAGAACCAACAGGGCAATTCTTCCTCCTCCTCACTGCGCTTTGCATCGGGGGTAGGGCAGTGGTGTTCAAACTTTCTCAACCCGAGTCACCCCTGAGCTCATTTTCAGCAAGACAGGCCCCACCAAAGTGCCAATTGGCGCACACAAGTCTACAGCGCCATGAATTATTGTGTTCTGTTGAATCAACCCCAGGATCCCCAATCTGCTCCAAAACAACCCCAAGGCCCCCACCCACTCCAAAAACAAATCCAGGTCTCCCTCACCCACTCCAAAAAACAGCGCCAAGACCCCCACCCAGTCCAAAAACAACCCCAGGGCTGCCTCCTTCCCTTGTATAATCCCGGCCCCATTTCGTTCTGTTCCTCCGTCTGGAATCACTGGATTCAAACCCCCTGGAAGCGCACTCTCTGGAAAAAGATAACGAGTGCACTTCCAGGGTGTCTATTTCCTGGGTCGACCACGCCCACTGACCCTGAGCCTGAGCATGTAAGGCGGGGGCCATGTTCGGATGGGATATGCACAAACTTGCATATCCCATCCCACAGAGACTTTTTCTTTCCTTTTGTTTTTTTGGTTGCGCTGCAATTTTCAAGCTAGGGTCCTGCGTCCCGCTGGCAGGCTACCTCCAAATGCAGGCAGGCTACCTCCAAACTTGTGAAAAAAAACGGCACCCGCGAATGGGCAATTACCGGTTCATGCTGAGTTTGGTGGACCCGGTAATTGCCCATTTGCGGGTGCCGGTAATAAGGGACTCCCCATCCCCATTCGGCCCCATCGGGCTGAACGGGAATGGGGAGGGTGGTAGTAATGGTGCCGTTAATAACGGTACCGGTGTTACCATCATGTTCTGCTCGCGGGTGCTGGTACGGCCACCAGGTCGGACCTGGTGGCTGCAAGGGCACCCACAAGCAGAACTCGTAGTATGGCGGTATGGTAGCAACGTTGCCGGTAGCGATACTGTCGCCGTTGTTGCCCTATTGCCATACTTGTAATGAGGCCCATTGGTTCTGTTTCTTTTGGGGCGTTATTTTGGGATTGCATATCAGGCTACTCCGATTTGTTTGCGGGGTGCTTTTAAAACTTTGTGTCATTTGAACTGCCATCGTAGGCCTGTCGGTTCCACGACAGAGATGCTTCCTTTTTGTGTGTATTGAATACATTGAGCATTAAAAACAGAGTTTCCCAAAGTGCGCCGTCGTTCTGTGTAGTTGGCCTTTTTTAGAATGTTTGATAAGCACGCGACCAGCTTCACTTCGCATGGCCCACCTGATCTGCAAGCAGCGCTTCTTGGTATCTCAAGTCCGTTTGATTTGGCTCTGTAAGAGGGGCGGAGGGAGCAGTATTGACACTCATAGGCGGAGGCGTAGGCGCCATGTCCACTACGGCTGATACAGAGTTCCGTAATACAGTATCGGCAGCAAATACAGAGTTCCGTAATACAGTATCGGCAGCAATGGGAGTAGGGTCAGACATAGTCACAGGTACAATGCAAGAATTACAATTGGCACCTGTTGATAGAGCGCTGATCATTGAATCAGAGGTTTCGCTTGGGTGTAGATCATTTGGGCAGCCAGGCACAGACATGGGCATCTTCATGGAGTGAATGCAGCCGAGCTTGACTTCGGGTCCTTTAAAGGGTGCCAGCAGGTGGAGAGGCTTCCATTAGCTACCACTGCAGCTAACACTCAGAAAACACTCTGCGGCGCTCCGCATCGGAGGGCGATTGTAGGTAAAGTTGCTCCGCCTCCACAAAGGACACTGTAGGCAGACTCTAGCAGCAGTGCCAGGGCTGCAGGGACACACCAGAAACCGGCCAACACTCCGGGGTGTGCTTTAGATTTGATCAAATTGAGCTCTACTTTATAATGTACTAAAATGAGTTCTCTTTATTTTTATTCTCAGCCAAATAGGGTTTTGATGAAGTTCTTAGTACCGAAACGCGTTAAGCACTAATTAGTCGATCATTTTCCTGGGTGGATCTGCTATATTTAAACATTTTTGAAGATGGTCAACAGCTTCATACTGCAAGAATCTTAGTTTTTGGATATTGAACAATGGAAACGAAAATGACCTGATCCAAATTAAACACTTATTTGTTGTAAAAAAAATCATGTCTTTACTATCTAAAATATTCTCACTGGAATTCTTCTTATGAATATATTTATATTAAAACCTCACTATATTTATATTATGTGAGTGAGCATAGGTTATTTATCCTTCGTGTGGGATATCCGTGTGGAATATCCCTGTGTTTCATCATACCAAGTGTGCATTGCATGCTGAGAAGGAATGCACATTTGAATTACTATCACAGACATGTTTGATGAATTGGTGGTGATTCTTATGTTCCCAAAATGCATTTTGTTTTATGCAAAGCAGCTAGCATCCTATGTACAGGGTAACAACATTATCACCTAGCTCCAACCCTCAGTCCTGCCAACACACCAATTATAACCCCCCACCCACCCTTCCTGTGCATGCATGAATGGGGGTGAGGGGAGGGTAGCGTGGCCAACTGTCCCGCATTTTGCTGTATTGTCCCGTAATTGGGGACTCTGTCCCGTAGTTTGCAGAGTGGCTGTGTAGGACACCGGTTGTCCCGACTTGCTTTGTTCCCTGAAGTGTGATTCTCGGGAGACAGCAAGTCGGGACAACCTGCGTCCAGCAAAGCCACTCTGCAAACTAAAGTGGCCATCTACACACCATGGCGCTGCCACCTGCTTCTTTCTTTCTCTGGGCGGCTCTGCGGCCCCCCGCCCAGCTACTTTTGAGCCTGCAGGTCGAGCTGCTAACGCTCTGACACCTGTGTTCATTCCAATGCTCATACTTTGTTCCTGGGGTCGTGATGGTCATGTTTGCAGTTAAACAACGTGACCATCACCTCCCAAGGACCATTTGCATTGCAATTAAGCCAGATGTTAAGAGCCATTAACACATTTAAATTACAAATGGGGCGGGTCAAACGTGAATGGCGCTGTGACGTCATCACCGCCTTGTGGGCCAGTGTCCCGCAAAAGGATATAAAAAAGTTGGCCACCCTAGGGGAGGGTGTTCCCCCACATTTTGTCAATTTCCAGCACTGATCCACACAGAGGTCTACCAGTTACTGGTGACATGGCGAGTGTAGTTAATTTATTCCCCAACCCATGTCTCTCCATAAGCCACTCTGCAGCAAATTGGAAGATGTTGAAGGGTCGAGGGCGGGTGCAAAGATTGGGACCAGCACAAAGAAAACGTGTCTCTTTCCATTTTGCTGCCCCTGTGACCTCAGATCCAGGGACAGCAAAGGCAGCACCCGATCTTGTTTTTCAGTGCCTGAGAACCCATTGAAGTGTATGGGCCTGTAGGGGGCTTGGTCGGTGAGTGAATTGAGTACAGGGGAGAGTGGGAGGTTGACGCTTACATACATGCCAACCTTTCGACCCACTTGGGAGGGAGATTTCGTCCAAAAAATGGGGCGACAAAAATGTTTCCATAGGAATGCATTGGGCAAAGATTTATTTTCAGCCGGAGAATGTGAAAAAAGATATTTTAGAGGGTTGGCAATTATGCACTCGCCAAAAGTGCGTGAGTGGAGACATATGTTCACTTCTTGAACCCATAGCTCTCAACTCACCCGCTTTGGACATTAGCTGATGACCTCAAAGCGTGTTTGGGAGGGACATTCTCTCTGTCCTAAAAACACAGTACCCCCAATCGCCTACGAGACAGGAGAAACCTGTGATCTGAGCACAGGATGAGTTTCTGGAAGGTGGTGTTCCCATTTTCACTCTCCCACCATAACTCAACATGTGTACGCCATTTTGAAGGTGACCCTTCTCCGCCACACAAATGAGCTGGTGATTGTGCAGCGTTGTGCGAGGAGTTTCCGGGTGGGTGGCAGCGTCAGCACCAGTAATTGATGTAAACAGTCCCCAGCGGAGCCTGTCAGATTCCAGGCACGAGGCCACTGCTTACCGGGGGCTGGGGCTCAGCCTGGCGTGTGATGTGGAGAATGATGGCAGAGGGCCCATTACACGGTGAAAAGTATGCCAGCCTCCCCCGAATCTTGCAAGAAACGGCCTCATTCTGGCGTGCAGAATCCCAACGAAGAAACCAGGGGCCCTTCTCTCATTCCATTCCTGCCCCCAGCCCCTCGCTCTCCCCCTTGACTCTTTTCTAAATAAAAGGATTCCCCACACATCCCCTCACCCCCTGGGAGCCCTCCCACCACCATCTGGTCTCTGGCTCGCTGCCTGGCTTGCTCTTGTCAAGCTTCTCCAGTGAGATAATATTGCAGTTTGTCTTCTTGAAAGATTGGCCTTTTTTTCTACTCCTGTGGGACATGCAAAATACCCTTTCATCTTCCCTTCCAAGGAGCTTATCAATTTATAAGAGATAATGCTTCAGAGGAGGAGAGAGGGGCGGGGGGGGGGGTGGTGGTGGGGGGAGGAAAGAGTGGCTGCGGAGAGACTGGGGGGCTACAGGGAGGGGGAGGAAAGAATGTGGGGGGTGATAAACTAAGGGAGAGGGCAAAGGAAAGAAGGGAGGACGGCGACGGAGATGGCTCGAGCCGGAAGTAACAAGGGGAGCAAAGAAGGGCAGTCATGCTATAGGCAGAGAAGAAATGCGGGGGACGGAAGGGGGGAGAAGGAAAGAAAGGAGCACAGGAAGAATAGAGGTAGAGAGAAAGAGGGAGGATTGCTGGGGATGAACAGAAGAAGAGGGGGAATAAAAGTGGTAAGGGGACGCAGCGCTAAAGAAAATGGAGCCTAGAAAACGTAATGAAGTGGCGAGACAAAGGGAGATCAGGAAAGACGAGGAGACGGAGAGGCGAAACTTAGAGAAAAGGGGGCACACAGCGAGATAAGGGCATAGGAATGAATAAATAAGAGAATATAAGGGGGGAGTTAAAGGGGAGTAAAGAAGGGACGATGAAAGAAGACAGGGAAGGAAATGTGACAGGTATTTAGGCCAGAAGAAAAGTGGAAGAGATAACGTCCCCCCATGCACCCCCCCCCCCCGCGCTCCCCCTGCAGCTGAGAATATAAAGACCAGAGGGAAGGAAAGGTGGCGTGAGGATGGGACCGAGGAATGAAAAGAAGAGAGTGATGAAAGATTGCAGAGAAGGAGATGGGAGGGGGATGAGAAGCAGAGGGGAGTAAAGAGAGCGATGGAACAAGAGGGAGATGGGCACGGGAACGGGGAGCAGAGGGAAGAGAATGTGAGACTGGAGAACAAAAGGAGTGAGCCAACAGGCGGAGAGAGAAGAGTGAATAAGAAAGAGAATGGAAGGGGGGAGCGGTAAAGCAATCGAGGGACGACATGTGCATTGTGTTAACAGAATAAGGGAAGGGTGACAAGGAATACCAGCTACAGTGGGTTTGGGTATGTTTTAATCGCGGCAAACTGATAGAAAATAAATTTGCTCTGGTCCCAATTTAAACGCACATGCGTTTTTTGATTTTTTTTTTGTCCCCTGCCTCCAATTTTAAGGAAGCGAGAGACACCCCAGCACCCCCAAAATTGCTGGGAAGCGGGGGGACACCCCCGCAACGCCGCTCTCCATGGTTGGTATTTTTCAATACATCCGACAAAATTGCCCCGAAGGCCAAATTATCCATGCAAAATTCAACCAAATTGGTCATTAGGTCAATTGTTTTAGGTCAAATAGGCTAATACCGGTACGGTGGGGAGGGAGTGGTCTGCAAGAGAAGTATAATAAAGGGAGAGTGACAACCAGACCTGCATACATTTGAAAAAGAAAAACCCGGAGATTCATGTCACCTGATGCCCCGCCCACATCCAAACAAGACTCCCCCGACCAGCCCCACCCACATGTGTTTTTAAGGCAAACACCACGATGTGATGACATATATGAGTGTTATTTGCTCGCTATACCGTGGGTCCGCCCACATCTCCATGTGATTGCTAGTAGCCAATCACATGGAGGTGTGGGTGGAGTTACTGGCACTGCCGGAAATCCCAGCGACTCCACACTCTTCCCCTGAGACCCAGAGGAGAGCATGGAAACCCGGAGTCTCTGGGCTAAACCCGGACACTAGGTGGGAGTGGTGACTACAGAAGAGATGGGGGAGTGGAGGAGTGGGCGGTAAGGCAGGCACTGATAGGTGAGGAAAGAGGGGGAAAAGGGGATAAAACAAAAGGATAAAAGGGAGTGCAGGAAGATACAGGGAGGTAAGGATAGAGTGAAGAAGATGGATGAGGCACAAGAGGGGACTGAAGGAAGACGGAGTGATGAGATACACTGAGAGAGAGACTCAGTAAAGTAAATGAAGGTAGGATCGAAGACGAATGGCCGAAGGGAAGGAAGGGGGGAAGAAGTAAAGTGATGTGAGGTCCCCATGAACATGCTGTGGGGGTTATATTGGCATTTCTACCTTTCCCCAATTCTTGCCACTTTTTCTTTCTGGTCTTCCATAGTTTTTCACCCATTTTGTGGGCACCTCAGCTCTGTGGCACAAATAATGAATGTCCCCAGTTTTCCCCTTAGCTGTGCATCCTAGGGAGGGTACCTACCTCCTATGTAAGATTGTGGCAGCTGTTCCTATTGGTCAATGATACAATGAGGGCCCTTTTATGTGTGCTAGGAAGATTCAAAGTGACTTGCGTTAGGGCACATGGTGTGTGTGTAGCCAGAGGGGGAGCCCCAGGTGTTTTCGTCCCACTTGCTTTTTCAGTTAAAATTTCAGACTGCAAGCACATATGTGAGTAGGAATACATAGCGACGCAGCAGCGATCATGGAGCCTACCAGCCTAGAATCACAGAGGGAGGATATTGCATTGCTCTAGCCTAAACAGGAACTCAACCAGCCCAGGAATCAAATTGGGCATGACACAGTAATTGCTAGTCTTGAAAAAGGACCCTAGAGGTCGAAACACGTGTCGGCTGACCCATTAAGACTGCATGTCTTCACTACTATAATAAAACCACATTGGGTTTAGAATCACACTACTGTGTAGGTATCTATCTTTTTACGGAAGCGGAAGGTATCCAGGACTGTACCAATTTCACTCTACCCAAGAGGAGGTGTGGGCATCACCGCCACCTACCTGTGACCATGCTGCTACCTAACTAACCCAGGAAATTCTAGAGCAAAGCACAAGGGTAGTTTCAGCCTAGGGCCCAACTTCTCTGTGCACATATGGGGCATACTGAGCGCTATAATGCTGAGTGGGCGATATTGTGGCATGTGGATAGGTGAGCAATAGTTCCACAGTGTTAGTATTGGAGGCGTTCGGTGTACATACCGGTGCTGTGGTGTGGAGTGTGTGCATGCGTTTGAATTCTGGCAGGGCAGACTCAGCATTTCAACCTATTGAGATGGATACGATGGCGGTCATTTTAAAACAAATGCAAATTGCAAACCGTGGCCCAACAACGTCACACTGACATGCTATCGGGCTCCTTGCATGCAATCTTAAACATTTTCAAGGCTGAAGGGGAAATTGAAGAGTAAAACCAGGTGAAATAGCCTTTCATCTTCTGTCTTACTCCCGTCTTGCAACAAAGCAAACACCGCATTCTAATTATGCTGTTCAGACGGCATTCACTCATGTATTGCTATGGAATCCACCTGTCTTTGACAGCAAGTGCTGATTCGAGGCGGATTCCATAGGAATCCATTCGTTTTATGGTTCCACGAAAATCTCACGTGAGTGTAAAATGAAGTGCTCTTCCATGACGGAGGGGGAAAGCATGGTGGAAATGCAAACCTTGCTTCGTGCCCCTTCGTTGCCTTGGAAGCAGACGAAAGTGGGCTAGAGTGGGAATTGGGATGGTAAGCCTCCATTTCCCGCACCACTCATTGCAAAACGACACCCTTTGAGTACAGTTGATCTGGGTTTTAGCAGTAACTTCTATTTGAGCGGGCTGTGGTGCATAATGTTGCTTGTATTGACAGTACTATAGAATGTTTTAGGGCAGGAGGCCAAGTTGGTGGTTGGGCAACGTTGGTAAACCCCCTTTCTTCACTTCCTTACGTCTCTGCGAGTGCCTCTGACAGAGCTGCGGACGGCAAGGCAATTGTTTGTGTATTTTGTTAAGAGCAGAGTATTTCGTAGAATGTCATTAGGGTATGCGCTTTGTCGGGTGTGTGGCGGTGTTTGTGCCGCAGCCTTAGACGTGGGTTCAGTTTGGCTTAATGCTGTTGAAGTGTGACGCCTCAATGTATAGATGGCAGAACTGTGCAGATGAGTACTGGCGTATCTTGTGTGTGCCGTTGCTGTCGTTTTGTAGGCATACCGCCAAACCGCGACCTAATGTCGTCACAAACTGCTGTTCACATCATTACAGATATGGGGCTCAAATGTGACATAAAAGAACCTTATGTCAGTTCCGACAAACCCTCTGGTCTCCCTTTGTATGACAAATAACCATAGACAGACACAAGACTGCACTGAGACAACCTACCCAAGATATCGACATTTAAATAGCACTCCTCTTTAGTTTGAAGCACGTGCCTTTTTAGGATAATGTTTCCCTTGTAAGTCACCTGTTTCCCATATAGATGTTTGTTTTGTTGTGTCCCTGGTATATGTCCCACTTATTTACACCCAAATAAACTGGCTCGCCACTTGTTCTCGTCTTTATGCTATTGTACAGGCACCCTTTGTGGCAATGCCACTACCATCTGTAAATGTTATTGTAAGTCATTTCAGTTTTCATGGTGTGCCTGGGGCACCTGGGGCATCAGAAAATTGTGAAACTGTAGGAGCTCTGCCTGGTACAGGAATACATGGGTGCATTGTTATGGCAGAGCCGCTGTGGTCCTGGCGGTGTGAGTGGCTGTTGGAGCTCATCAATGTAATGGCAGCGTTACTTTGTTTGGTCACTGCCCATAGTGCACTGGTACTGTGTTGCTGTAGGGTCTGGACTCTAGACTCTACTTTTTGTATGCGGGTGGCGATGTATCATGTGCATAGTTTTACCAAATCTCCTGGTGCACCGGAGAAGTGTGTACGTTTGGCTGCACTCCCATCAAACGGGTTACATGAATATGAATGGTTCACTGGAGCATGTAACTTTGAGTTCACTACCATGCAATGGGTTATATGAATATCACTGGTGCACTGGAGCAGTACGCAGCTTTGGGTGCACTAACATGCGATGGGTTTGTAGAGAGGCAGTTGTACACGTCATCTCTAGTGCCCGCCCCTCACCTACGTCATATTAGAAGAAGAATAAAAAGGCACTGCATGTGACATCTGGTATCGTCCCAATACTGCATCGAAGAGAAGATATGAAAGACGTTATGCTCTCATACAACCGTAACAAATGTACCCTCACACTGACGTGGTAGAAGGATGCCTGCATACACCATTGAACATAGAAGAACTATAAGTGAAATCTGAAGAGTGACAGTAAAGTCATGAAGAAAAGACTGAAGGGCATACTGAAACAATATGCAAATACTTAAAGAATAAAGATGTGACGATGTAACAAAGTAACTGAACATGCAAATACGAAATAATCATATACACTGAGAAAATAAGTTAGAAGAGATGCAGTAGATGTACTTACGCAGGAACGCAAGGTAGATGAGACATATAGAAGCTTGCTGCAGTAGAAAGTATAGCAGGGGTAAAGCGGCCATGATGAAAAGATGGACTTGCTAAGAACCCTGAAGGAGAGTGACCAAGGTCGCAGAAGCTGACAGGCACTGGAAAACAGCTTTGTGCTAGGAACAAAGAATGTCTGTTTGGCTTGGGATCAAGGATGCCACAACAAGATGCAACTGAAGGTACAAGAGGAGTCAAAGAGGATAAGCTACATACGCACAACATATTTCTCTTAGATTAGAGAAAAGAGTGAACATTTGCAAGTGCCAAGTATTGAACAATCAAAGATGCACGAAGCATATGCAAGACTGAGCAACCAAGTCTCCAGAAGCCAAGAGGAGTAATATCACCTAGTATAATTGAATCAAATAGCACTAAATAAAAGATCAGAATGGGCAAACTCGTGGTATTCTCACACATGGTGCAAGATTGGAAAACAAGGCCTATTCATTAAGCTCCAGACGATGATAGCTATGTACCTTCACTCCCTTAAACGTCAAGAGGAAGAGAACAGTCGGCAAGGTCAACTTCAAAGAAGAAGCCTTGTCTCAGGACCTAACTGATGAGAGATGGTAGGCTAATTGGCCAAGTGGGCAGTGTCTGGCGTTGTTCCCTGCACCTGGGTTTCATTTTGCTTACGTGCTGTTAACAAGCCGAATGGCCAAGGTTGGGAGAGAATGCCAACCAATCAGCAGGGCCTATGTAGGGATGAACCGTACATTGTTGCAGAACCCAATCCGCTACTGTTATTCTGCTATCAATCTGTATTATACGTAGTTAGATGTAGTTCAAGGCGTGCCTGCCAGATAAGAGGTAGCCAATTGCGTTACTAACACCTAAATGAAGTATCAGTATATATGCTCCCTTAACCAATGCCTCCTTTCGATAGGTTTTTACGGTTTGCCACGCAGGATGAATTCATATCTGACCCACATTGGGGTAAAAAACCTTTGTGTAATGGAAACCTATCTGAGAGTGAGTGAGCTGCAATCTGTTTGTTCACCAGGTGGTAGAGGTGGAGCAAAGTACCCCCACCTAAAACTCCTCCCCCATGCTGCCTATATGTTGGGAGCCAGAGTGTGAGACACGGGCAGTGCCAGTGAAAATACCTATACCAAAGAGAATTCTGGAAGTAAGATTCCCATTGAGAAAGACATACATGCATTCAGGACAATATGATGGCCATTTGAATGCAATCCCGGAGGAAGTGTGAAAACTGAGCAAAAGAGAAGATTGGTGACGTCATGATAAAGCAGAGCTGACACACCCAGAAGAGATGCAGAGACGAGAGAACATACATATTCTATAGGCTCTAAAGAGGAGGTGTTAAAGATGAGCCACATTTCGGGCTCGAGATGAAGATGCTCATGCTACAGAAGTAATGAAGAAGCTATCAAGTCATTTTACAATGGTACAGATGCAGTAACGCAAGTAGACAAAGGGCCTCATTACACAGAAGGGGTAACCATGGCGCTATTAGCGCCATGGTTGCCGCCGGTAATTTACCGCTCCCGCCAAGGTGAATGGCGGAATTACCGCCCCATTCCAAGATTGGTGGGGCCGTAATTCCCCATTCACCATTGGCCCTTCCCCATTCCCATTTGAGCCCCTATAGGGCTCAATGGGAATGGGGAAGGCGGCAATTACGGTACCGCAAATTGCGGTGCTGTAATTGCCTCCACGTCCCTTTGCGGGTCCCGTCCTTAACAGCTGGTAAAACCAGCTGTTAAGGTAGGGATCAGCAAAGGGAGCTTGTAGTTGGGCGGTAAGGGATTACCGGCACCGGTGCCCTTACCGGTGCTGGTAATCCCTTACCGCCAACCGTGTAATGAGGCCCAAAATATTCTTAAAGGCTGACTATGTAGTGAATAGATTGCGGCGAAGCGGCCAGCGTATATACATAGGAAATGTAAGGACTATGGATGATTCCACAACATACTTTAGCAGAGCTGGATCCCGTGAGCAGAAAGACTTTTTCAGTGTGTCGCAGTTCGAAATTGAAAACTTAACCATGGAGGGGAATCAAATAAAGGCTTGGTTGGCCCAAGACCAGGAAGTCAAGGCCACTGTGGGCCGGAATGTTCAAGCAGTGGTTACAGAACGTGTGAAAAGAACAAAACTACTGTTTTAGCTGAGAAACAAGAACATTGAAGACGTCAGAGGTTCATCATTTAATAGTATTTTAAATGCAGCAAGCCTCGAAAATATTGTTTGCAGTCACATGGTCAGATGGAAATAGACAGTGGGACGAGTTGTATCGAAACCAAGAAGACAGAGTATGCCTATACTCCGTCATATTCTCCATCACAGAGAACATTTCCAATGCCAAGTTCAAAACCTTAATTGCCTAGCAGGCTGCAAGAGTGATGATAGATGGCAGGCTAATTAGTGGGAAGCTATGGTTATGAACAGCCCACCAGCATCTGTGTGCCAGCCTGTATGCTGCTTACGTGTGTGGAATATTACAGGGGGGTACGAGGGTACCAATCAATTATAGAGGGCCATATAATAGAGAGCTCTATAGTTTGTATAACCAATGGGATGTCAAGTATTTGATGATGTTCATAGAAACCTGCACTAGAGGAGGGCTTAGTTGCCCCACCTGATGTTAGAGACCCAATCACCTTCCCTGACAAGTATGGAACGTATACCTAGATGTTCCCTGTAAACCTATCACCTTTCCAAGTAGGATTTTGGAGTTTGCCACGCAGATTGACATCAATAATGATGAGTATTTACTATAAAAGATGTTTTTTATGATGTGTATTGAGTGTGAAGATCGAGCAAGTTCGTTGATGTCCGTTGTAACTCCCTGTTTTAGATAATTGATATTAAAACAGACACACTTTGCCAACTTTCTGAGTCAGTTTGGTTATTGATATTTGTGTATATTCTGCATCTACATCCATCTCTAAGTATTGCTACCTCATCTTAAAGGGCTGGGTCGGACACCCCAGTTCAAGGTTTGCCACTTTATTGAGCTGGAAATAAAGTAGTATTTTGCCATATTCTTTGAGTCTGTCTGGTTATTTGGGTCTGTGATCGTTTATTGGTAACTCCATCTGGCACTTGGAATGTTCCAGGTGCTATTGCACAGGATACATGAGTATCGCTGGTGCACCAGACCATGTAGCTTTGAGTGCACCACCATGCAACGGGTTACATGAGTATCCCTGGTGCACTCGCTACCATGCAACGGGTTACATGAGCATCCCTGGTGCACCAGAGCAGTGTGCAGTTTTGGGTGCACTACCATACAATGGGCTAAATGAGTATCCCTGGTGCACTAGAGCATGGCCCTTTGAGTGTATTACATGCAACGGGTTACATGAGTATCACTGGCACACTCACTGCCATGCAATGGGTTTCATGAGTATCCCTGGTGCACTCAATCAGTGGGCAGTTTTGGTGCATTACGATGCAACGGGTTCCATGAGTATCCTTCATGCATCAGAGCATGTAACTTTGAATGCACTACCATACAACGGGTTACATGAGTATCACTGGTGCACCAGAGCAGTGTGTAACTTTGGGTGCACTGCCATGCAAAAGCTTACCTGAGTATCACTGGAGCAGTGGACAGCTTTGGGTGCACTATGATGCAACTGGTTATATGAGTGTCCCTTGTGCACTGGAACAGCGTATGGATTTGGGAGCACTGCCTTGCAATGGGTTGCTTGAATATCCCATGTGCTCTGGAGCAGTGGGCAGCTTTGAGTGCACTACCATGCAACGGGTTACATGAGTATGCCTGGTGCACTGGAGCAGTGTGTGGATTTGGGAGCACTGCCCTGCAATGGGCTACATGAATGTGAAGAGGGATGGGGAAATTCGCCCTCTCCTCCCCCTCCTATAAGACATATGACGCAGAAGTGCAGAAGGTCCCGTGAACGCCCTTACTATTTCGGACCAATTCCTGATGCTCCAATGATAGACATGTATGTCGAAAGATATCCCCTCAGCCAGCCCTATAGGCCAGGAGCGGTACAAATCTACCCCAGAGTGGATGAGGAGCACCAGGCTGCCAATAGAGACACCTCAATTGACAGTATTGACTAAAGCGCCAAGAAGCCAAGCCATTGATATCGTTAGAGACACCACGACTTAGCAGCGTTAGACATGAAGCAACGTGCCATCCACACATCGGGACTCAAACACACACTCGAATACATGAAGAACACGAGCGTACAGTTCTGTAGTTAGAGGACATATATATGTACATAAGGTCATTGCTTTATTATTTTTGCCATTAGCTAAACACAGCAACACAGAAAGCACAAGAAGCAAGAGATCATAAGTAAAGCTTGCAGATGCTTATATGCAAGTAACCTTATGGAACTGCAGGAGCACCTATGGGACCTGACAGAGCCAAGTGTGACTAACATATGGAGAATGTAGAATAGGATGGACACTGTAGGAACCGCATAATGGTTTAGGAAAATTACAGCAGGCCACAAGCCTCTCAGCAAGAGCTGAGCTGAATTGAATTCAGGCTGGACAAGAGCAAACATGAGAGACAGAACCCGCTGCCAAGGTCACCAGATACGAATTACATTCCATTCCCTGAACGACAGTAACACCAGCTGCAATAAATGCAAATAATTCTTCATAAATCAGAGCTGCAGAGATCCAAATCATGGTCTCCAAACACGTGACCTGGCCGGCTCAGACAATGGACAGCAACCAGAGCTGGGAAAGGGAGCCGATCTCACGCCACCAGACAGAAGCTTGCAACAAAGATGTTACAATATGATACAAGTGTTGCACGAAATGAACAGACACTCTCATAGTCTAAGGTGGTACACACTAGTTACATTGCAGACACATAGTCATTCTTATTACCTTGAGAAGGTACACCGAGAGCTGAGAACCTTGGCGGATCCCAGGCCTGGGGAGGTCAGCTCTAGCCAATCACAGTTCAGGCTCCTTGGGGTGGGTAGCAACAGGCAAGAACCAATAGTAAACCCTAACACTGCAACTTTGTTATAGATAGAGATTTGGGGGTGGACCAGGCCAGCCACCTGACATGCGAGAGCCAGTAGATTAACATGTATAATGTCCACTATAGGTGGACTATTACTCAGTACCCTATCCAGTAGTCCGATAGGCTTTCTGGAGATGGGCCCAGGTTGTGACATCACTATGACATAACTTTAGATCAGAACGGGCCTGCGAACCAGGAGATGTTGAGAGGTCCGTGGATTTCTGCTGTCCCTGTACTGATCCCTGTTGGTTTTGCTGTAATTAACAGCAGTTTGAACTTGCTGTTTCACTGAGACCTACGCTCCTTTTGGGGGAAGGTGTTGGGCCTTCCAAGAGTCCGCAAACTCCTAGTGGCCCTCTGGCATACCTGGGAGTTGATCCCAACAAATGCGCCTGCACACTCGAGCAGTGTGTGGATTTGGGACCACTGCCCTGCAATGGGCTACATGAATATGCCTGGTGCACTGGATTTGTGTGTGGATTTCGGAGCACTGCCCTGCAATGGGTTACTTGAATATGCCTGGTGCACTGGAGCAGTGTGCAGCGTTAGGACTACTGCCCTGCAACGGGCTACATGAATATCCCTGGTGCACTGGAGCAGTGTGTGGATTTGGGAACACTGCCTTCCAATGTGTTACTTGAATATCGCTGGTGCACTGGAGCAGTGTGTGGATTTAGGAACAGTGCCCTGCAATGGGCTATATGAGTATCCCTGGGGCACTGGAGCAGTGTGTGGATTTCGGAGCACTGCCCTGCAATGGGTTACTTGAATATGCCTGGTGCACTGGAGCAGTGTGCAGCGTTGGGACTACTGCCCTGCAACGGGCTACATGAATATCCCTGGTGCACTGGAGCAGTGTGTGGATTTGGGACCACTGCCCTGCAATGTGTTACATGAATATCCCTGGTGCACTGGAGCAGTGTGTGGATTTAGGAACAGTGCCCTGCAATGGGCTATATGAGTATCCCTGGGGCACTGGAGCAGTGTGTGGATTTGGGAGTACTACCCTCCAATGGGTTACTTGAATATCCCTGGTGCTCTGGAGCAGTGGGTAGCTTTGGGTGCACTACCATGCAACGGGTTCTGTTATATCCCTGGTGCACCAGAGCAGTGTGTAATGTTGGGTGCACTATCATGCAACGGGTTACATGAGTATGCCTGGTGCACTGGATTTGTGTGTGGATTTTGGAGCACTGCCCTGCAATGGGTTACTTGAATATCCCTGGTGCACTGGAGCAGTGTGTGGATTTGGGGGCACTGCCCTCCAAATGGCTACTCGAACATCACTGGTGCACTAGAGCAGTGTGTGGCCATGGCACCACTGCCCTGCAATGGGCTACATGAATATGCCTGGTGCACTGGAGCAGTGTGTGGATTTCGCAACACTGCCCTGCAACGGGCTACATGAATATCCCTGGTACACTGGGGCAGTGTGTGGATCTGGGAACACTGCCCTCTAAGGGGTTACTTGAATATCCCTGGTTCACTGGAATAGTGTGTGGATCTGGGAACACTGCCCTCTAAGGGGTTACATGAATATCCCAGGTGCATTGGAGCAGTGTGTGGATATGGGAACACTGCCCTCTAAGGGGTTACTTGAATATCCCTGGTGCACTGGAGTAGTATGCAGCTTTGGGTACACTATCATGCAACGGGTTATATGAGTATCCCTGGTACACTGGAGCAGTGTGTGGATTTGGCAACACTGCGCTGCAATGGGCTACATGAATATCCCTGGTACACTGGGGCAGTGTGTGGATCTGGGAACATGCCCTCTAAGGGGTTACTTGAATATCCCTGGTGCACTGGAACAGTGTGTGGATCTGGGAACACTGCCCTCTAAGGGGTTACATGAATATCCCCAGTGCACTGGAGCAGTGTGTGGATCTGGGAACACTGCCCTCTAAGGGGTTACATGAATATCCCCGGTGCATTGGAGCAGTGTGTGGATATGGGAACACTGCCCTTTAAGGGGTTACTTGAATATCCCTGGTGTACTGGAACAGTGTGTGGATCTGGGAACACTGCCCTCTAAGGGGTTACATGAATATCCCCAGTGCACTGGAGCAGTGTGTGGATCTGGGAACACTGCCCTCTAGGGTTACATGAATATCCCAGGTGCATTGGAGCAGTGTGTGGATATGAGAACACTGCCTCCTAAGGGGTTACTTGAATATCCCTGGTGCACTGGAGCAGTGTGTGGATCTGGGAACACTGCCCTCTAAGGGGTTACTTGAATATCCCCGGTTCACTGGAGCAGTGTGTGGATATGGGAACATTGCCCCCTAAGGGGTTACTTGTATATCCCTGGTGCACTGGAGCAGTATGCAGCTTTGGGTACACTATCATGCAACGGGTTATATGAGTATCCCTGGTACACTGGAGCAGTGTGTGGATTTGGGAACACTGCCCCCTAAGGGGTTACTTGATTATCCCTGGTGCACTGGAGCAGTGTGTGGATATGGGAACACTGCCCCCTAAGGGGTTACTTGATTATCCCTGGTGCACTGGAGCAGTGTGTGGATATGGGAACACTGCCCCCTAAGGGGTTACTTGATTATCCCTGGTGCACTGGAGCAGTGTGTGGATATGGGAACACTGCCCCCTAAGGGGTTACTTGAATATCCCCGGTGCACTGGAGCAGTGTGTGGATCTGGGAACACTGCCCCCTAAGGGGTTACTTGATTATCCCCGGTGCACTGGAGCAGTGTGTGGATATGGGAACACTGAACACTGCCCCCTAAGGGGTTACTTGATTATCCCTGGTGCACTGGAGCAGTGTGTGGATATGGGAACACTGCCCCCTAAGGGGTTACTTGAATATCCCTGGTGCACTGGAGCAACACTACCATGCAGTGGGTTATATGAGTACGCCTGGTGCGCCGGAGCAGTGTGTGGATTTGCGAGCACCACTCTGTGCTGGTTTACATGAATACCACTGGCGCTCTGTGGCAGTGTGAGGCTGGTGGAGAGCTCTGTAGCACAGCCTTACAAGGGTGGGGCATGTTAGCAGTACACGCAGCACGGGACGGCTCGTAGTTACGTTTTTGGCAAAAGCAGCACATGGGTACATCAGTGCCCATCTTTATCAGTGCCCTTCATGCAATCGAGCAGTAGTGTGTGGCACAGGGATGCATAGCTTTGGCAGTGCCCCTCTGCTCTCTGAGATAATGGGGCGATCTGTAGAGGGCTACACGGCTATGGCAGTGAGTGCGCCTAGTGGGGTGAGAGCTATACACGGACACAGCGTTAGGGCTTTGAACTCTCCTCGTGGCACATGGGCATTTGAACGGGACAGTGTCCGTGCCTCCTGTTAGGCTGGAAGAGCGGCGGGTACATCGCTACGTCAGCGCCCCTAGTGCCCAGGCACACAGGGTGGGGCTGCGCGGGCTCTGATTGCTGCTGGTGCACGGGCGTGAGTTGCACGGGCCTGCCGGCACTCAAGGTGCTCTGCCTGGCACGGGGTATTATGGGTACAGTGGGCTAGCGAGGCCCCCAAGTGCACGGGACAGTGTGAGTCGGCGAGGGCCCTTTCTCGTCCATGATTACCAGGTCCCTCATCTTCTAGGGCAGTGTGACGCTGTAGGAGCTCTCTCCGACTGGCACTCGGCGGCATAGGTTTTGGGTTCTCTTATTACTCCAGTACTTCTGACGTCACAGCTAAAGTCTGTCTATATCGCCAACCCTGGAAGTTCGCTGCTGGCAGCCTCACTTCTTGCCTGCCTCCTGATTTGTATTCAGCCAGTGATGGTATCTGCCGTCAGCGTCATTTAATTAATATAATAGCGGATTACAACTGGATGTCCTCCGTGGATTTCAGCGCGAGACTCTCCGTCCTGGCCTGCGCCGTTTCTTCTTAATACCAAAGTGCGGGAAAACAAGAACATTGTAAGGATAAAGGTGCATGTGTTCAAAATACCTCATAGACATATAGGGCCTCATTCCGAGGTTGGAGGTAGCCAGGGCGCTATTTGCGTCATGGCTGCCTCCAAACCCGTGTACGGTCTGGGTGAATGGGGACTTACCGGGACATTCCGACCTGTGCGGACCGGTAAGTCCCCATTCAACCAACCATTCCCCATTCCCATTTGAGGGCTCAATGGGAACGGGAAAGGCGCTAAGTACGGGCCCGCAAATAGCGGGCCCGTTATTAGTGCCCTGGCCCCTTAGCGGGACCCGCAAAGGACGTGTGGTCAGACCACACCGCCTTTGCGGGTCCCGCTAAGGGACCTCGGAATTGGGCAGTAAGGGTTTAATGGCACCAGTCTCCTTACCAGTGACCGTTAACCCTTACCGCCCAACTCGGAATGAGGCCCATAGTCATTTAAAGCAAGAAGGTTCATTCAGGGGTGAACTGGGCACCAAAAGAGGCCCTTGAAATAATGCTCAAAGTGGCCCCACATTACACATTTTCAGCAGGCCCAACTCTTTTCTTATAGAGGAAATTTGGGAATACTACACAAAAGAGACCCAGGGTGCAGAGGCCTACTGTGAAATCTCCATAGGCCTGTCGACCCCAGGGTTCATGCAACCGTTCGGGGGAGGAAGACTCTGGATGGAGACCGGTGACATCACTGGGCGAGGACGGGGCGGTAAAAGGACATCTCTAGAGGTAATTAAATTGCTTAAAAGTCACCCCAGTTGGATGCGCCCTCCTATAGCGCTCCTGCAAGCAGAAACCATGTTTTTTCCATG
The DNA here is from genome assembly GCF_040938575.1 of Ambystoma mexicanum. Classification (NCBI taxonomy): domain Eukaryota; kingdom Metazoa; phylum Chordata; class Amphibia; order Caudata; family Ambystomatidae; genus Ambystoma; species Ambystoma mexicanum. The sequence goes on along the minus strand of NC_090938.1, from coordinate 635,243,908 downwards.
GCCTCAAGGTGGCGCTGTAAGACACGTGTACAACACTCCGTGTACATCGCCGCTGTATTTGGTCTAGTCTTGGAACCAATGTTTAGTGACATGGTTAGAATGTCTTCACCATAGCGACATCCCTTGCAGGACATGGGTCTGACAGCAGTGTGGTGTCCTCAGTGCTGCAAATGGAAAAAATGTATTGGGGGGAAATGCCACCTCTTTGGAGGAGCAAGGCTGTGGGAAGGAGGGGCTGGTCGAGGGACATGGCTCCCCAACACAGTTATCTCTTCATAGAACCCAATACAAGAGATTTGCACAAAAGCAAAGAGCATTATGGGAACATCATAATGTACATACACAATTTCAAATGTGAAACATGTCTTATAGTGATTCATTTAGAAGCCCTTTTAATTGAATAATGGACTCTTCTGTTTTGAATGGTAACAATATTCACCGCAAAAAAGAGATGTCTGTAAATTGCAGGACATATATGCTAGTTTGGACAGCAGCAGCCCTGTATGTGAGGTATTGGCAGTTTCTGCCTGCAGTACTGAGTCTTCGAAAGCTTGTTTGGTGAGAGTGGTCTGCTCCCTTGGTGAGTCATGTGGTGACCCTGGTGTCTGGGGAAACGTAGCGCGGCAAGACATTATTTGCTGGAGCGCCGTTCCGGCCCATTCCCTACACTGAGTGTCCTACTACTGGAGCTGGCATTGCAAACTCCGGTGCGTACTCTCAGTCAAAAGTGGTACCCACGCATGCTCACATTTTTTAAAATCCACCATTTATCCCCAGACACCCTATATCGGAATGTAAGGAGTTAGCAAATGCCACATAGGCACTTATGCTCAAAAAAGCAAACTGTCAAAATGATTACCACTTTGTGTCCCCGATTCCTTATTTCTGTGGAGTAGACATATATGTTTCTATTCTGTGGTAATGCTGTTGACAATTGTAAAATCATAGATACAAGACCACAAGTACCATAATGTAATACTATGTGTGACTTAATACCGGGACTGCCTGACTATTTCATACCCTATATCACAAGACAAACAGACATGTTTGTCCTATAGTTTTCACACCACAGATGTCATTCTTTCACACAATTATTTATACTGTGAATAAAATGTGCAAACATACATGCATTTTGAAGGAATTATATTCATGTCGACTGAGATTCTCCTCATCGGCACACCCACTTCCTCCTTTGCTGCCACTCTCTGGCCAGCCTCTCTTAGCCCTCTTCCTGCTCCCACCTGCAAGGCTAAAAAGCTTGGGGTCTCCTTCGACTCCACACTCGCCTCCTCTCCTCACATCTCTGACGTCTCTAAGAAGTCACACAACAAGCTGCACCTCCTCAGAGTTATTCTTCTTTTCCTCTCCTTCCCCAGAAGCTCACTGTCTCCAGAGCTTTGGTTCTCTCTAGGCTGGACTATTGCAACAGCCTCTTTCTAAATCTGCCTGCTTCTACTCTCCGTCCTCTGCAACTCATCCAAAACAGGACTTCGAGACTTGTCCTCGGCCTCAAGCCCAAGGATCTCTCCAGGACTGAAATATCTGCACTGGCTCCCAGTGGCTGCAAGGATTAAGTTCAAAACCCTCTGCATTGTCCATGAGGCCTTCTGGGACCTCAATACCTTCAACTCTCTCTTCCTAAATATCGTCCTTCTCGAGCTCTTCGCTCATCCGCCTCCAACTCCCTCAGGGTCAGTCTCTTCTCCAAGCAACGAGTTGGTGGTAGATCTCTATCTTCAGCTGGGGCCTCCCCCTGGAACAGCCTCCCCTCCTCCCTGAAACTTGAGGAGAACCATCTCTGGTTCCGGAAGCACCTTAAAACCTTTCTCTTTGCTTCTGCTTTCTCTCTCCCTCTCACCTGCTGAATTTCTGGCTGTAACTGAAACTGCACTGGTTACCTGGACACCCTTCTGATCTCAGGCCCAGGCCCCGCCAGTTGCACACCTGTACTGTCTCCCTGGCAACCCCGCACCTCGGGACTGGTTTTATGTATCCCTACAGTCCCCCTACTAGCACTTATGTCTGCACTTACCTTGCACTTTCCACCAGCTGGCCGTCTTTTTTTATTTATCTTATTTATTCTATTATCTGCACTTTCCCTTGCCCCTTCCCTCACACACTTTTCCCCTTCCCCTTCTCATGCACTTGCGCAATCTGAATTACACCCAGCGTAGTAAGATCGTTGTCTGTCTTCCCTCTGTTCCCCTCCCTTGCCTCGTCGCGCCTTGAAACACTTGTGTATAGGCGCGTTATAAATGCCATATCATAACTAATTAGAGACACCACAGACTAGCCAGCATACTTACATTTAAAAATATGGTTCACTGGGTGCATGGATTAAGTTTGCAGTAGGCAAATATTGGGGGGTGTTACCTTCCCAGTGAGCTGCGACTTGACAGACAACCAGGCTATTGCCCTCTACATTTAGATTTTTTTTATTCAATATGCTTTGATCAAAATCTGATCTTTTCAAATCATTACAATCAAGTAAGAAAACACAAATACAATAAACAAATTGTGATTAAAATATGCAGATTCGTGCTCTCTATTTGTCCAAACACCCATCAAGGGATTTCCTATCCAAAATATTCAGATGAACCTGCTACCATCTCTGGAGGTTCTGTGAAGTAAACAGCAGTCCACGATGGGCCAAAGGTTATGTTGCCACTCTGGTTCGGTCATTGAGACCCTAAACCATTTATGTGTGGAATACACTGTTCTTGAGGACCACAGACATGAAAGGCTGAATAGATGTATGCACAATTGTGAGCTGACTGGGACTAACCAGCTTCGGGTCTGTATTTTAAATACCAATGAAATCTCACTGTCAATTGCTATTTTAGATTTTGTAGAAATGGCTCTGGATGATTTCAATATTGATTCTAAAACTGGTTCTTAACTTGACTTTTAAAATGTTATGAATTGATTTGTAGGTTTTATCTGTTTTTAGTTGTGTGCCTAGTATGTAATGTTGATGAATTTTTGTGTTTATATCAATGTGTTAAATGTGTTTTGTGTGAAAGGGTTTAATTGTAACCAATACACACGAAAAATAAAAAAATAAATAAGATGTGCAAATTCGTGCAGAGACAAATAATATGTAGCATATTCAGAAAAATATGTAAAATCCATTAACCTTCCAATTGCAGTTTAGAAATCATGGTTAAAATATATCAATTCACATACAGCACACTCATATATGCCACATTCTATAAAAAACATAACACAATCAGCAAAAAGATACATTCATGCATGACACAATCAGTAAAATAAGACATACAATCATCAGTGAAGAGACCATTCCAAATTAAGAAATCAACAAATTCTTCCATATATGAATAATTCCTAGATCCTCCAACATTCTCTTTTTTTGGTTTCCTTTTTTTTAAATGTACATATTTAATGAAAGTTTAAACATTAACCTTACCAGTACACCAATATCGTAACATATATACAAAATAAATCCACCCATCCTCAATATTTCTGTGGTTAAGAAAATTTCTCTACCTGCATTTAGCCTATCCCAGACATTATCAACAGAAGAAAAAATGATCCTTACAAAGAAGCTGCCCAAATATGTTGTTCTCATATCAATTAGGGCCGCACATTCAACTAGTAAATACCTTAATGTCTGAACAGTATCCGTGGTTTTACAAAACCTACATAATGCAAGTTCCAGTTTAAGGTTGGAGGATCGTGCCGACAAAACCTCCCCAGTTGGTAATACATTTAATTGAAAACAAAGGAATTGTACTCGATAATAAATGCTTGGAAACAGTTCCAGATATTTTGACAACACTCCTACAGCTTTATATTCTATTGAAAACGTGGAATGCAGCCCAAAACTTCTGGTCATATACACTGTTTCTATCCAGTCATTTTTGTGACGACACCTTTTCACCCATAATGGACTAGAGTTTAGATCCTGCATACTTCTTCCACATTTAGACAGAACAGTTTCTGCTCCGTGGGTTAAGCAATTCATGAGATCAGAAGACATACTGGTTGAGATTTTTAGCAAAGCCCCATATTATGAGCCAAGCAGAGGAGGAATTATTTTGGCATAGAGGGTTAGTAGCCACCATTCAAACCATTCTTTCAATGACAGCAGACCCAATTCGGAGTGTAATGATGGCATAGGGAGGGACAGCAGAAGATTTAATGCCGCTTCCAAAAACGCCCTTGGATTTTTCCCACGCTATCCTTAAACAAGCCGGTTCTATTGCTGTGCCATATAAGATCGATGGATTCATTTTCCTATGTTGAATTTTACTAGCGGTTTTATTGGGAACTTGCAATATTTATTATATATCTTCTTCTTTTGATGTACCTGTATGTCGACTTTTCTCTGAAGGTTTCCTATATTACGTACAACATTAGAATATGAAGTTATCAAGAAACTGAGATATGATACTTCACTAAGAGCGGTTATTTGGATGTTGTCAATGTACCATTTAAAACTACTTCCTCTTTTGGCAGATTTAGTGAGATGGATCATGCAGTATTTTTGTTGATTAATGATTAGTTCATTATCATGAGCATAGGCCCCTAGTGCAGTCAACATTCTTTATAGTCCTATCAGAGTCAAATCAAGTAAAGTGGTGTCATCAGCATAGGCCATCCAGCTAATCCCTTGTTCACTTAATTTAGGACTAACAAAAGCTGCTTTTTTCATTGCTCCGTCCAGATCTGCCAAATATAAATTGAAGAGGCATGGTGCAAGTATGCACCCTTGTCTCAAGCCCCTGAGTGTCTTGATTTCTTCTGTAAGGAGTCCCTCAATGTCCATCCTTATCTGAATTCTGGTGTCATCATGTATATACTCCAAGATAGCCAACAGTAATGGTGGAATTCCCCCCAGCCTCTGTTTTTGCCATAATAATCCACGATTAACCGTATCGAAGGCCTTGGAGAAATCCACTATCACTACATAAAAGGCTTATCCCTGTGTGGGCCACACCTTGTCCCTAAGAACTGTCAGGACTAGTCAATTTACACTGCTGCTTAGTCCTTTTTTAAATCCAATTTGTACGTTCTTTGGGATCTTATTGTCAGCTATTCAGTCCTCCAATTCTCCAAGGACCAAGGAGGTGAAAATCTTACTATCAATGTCTAAAAGGGCGATCTGACGGTAGTTTGCCGGATCTGTCCAATCGCCCTTTTTAAATATCAGGATAATGATGGAAGATCTCCATGATTGAGACAAAACACATGTCTGCAAAATATTCCGAAAGAGCAGTGAGAGCAAAGCAGTCCACAGTTCCCTACTGGATTTCAAGATTGTATTAGTGAATCCATTAGGCCCTGCCGCCCTTGAATTAGCTTTACGTATTAGTCATTCAGCATCAATGGTTTCAAAGTCAATATCACAGAAAGGTAGAGGATTCGAATTCCTACATCATCCACCAAACCATTTATTGTTTCCTAGTTAGAACACCAACTAGCCTCGCTCACTATACTGCACAACTATTGACTTTGCTTACAATTAGACTAATTAATCAAAGACAAGAAATTACGAGTATTCTTTGTTATCAGAGTGTTTAACATACTTTCCCCATCAACCTGAACCAGGCCGAACGTAGGTTGATATAGCCAATTTGTATACACCCTTATCAATTGTCTTTTTTTAAATCAAGTATGTAATACCATCAGCTGTAGTCAGCCTCAGATGGTGCAATTGTTGGCTGTGAGTCTTTTTCTCAAGTCACATTTTTCTATCAAACTGATGGATATGGGAGGAGTTATCCTGAGTATGCGCCTTGAGTTTCTCTCTCTCCCAGAGACATTTCTTAAAGCTCTGAGTAGTGCAGTTCAGTTTTAATAGATCAATCGAGCTTCGATGGACATCTTTTGCCAAATGTTTCATGAATGTTCCACCACCCTTACTGTACTTCCAAATCTGAATCTGATTTCCAGCATTTATTACTTGAAGATTGGTGTAGAGACCCCTTGAGAGATATCTTTCGGATATGATCACTCAATTCAGTCTCTTTTATCTTGAAGGAAGAGCACGAATCAAACATAGATCTCATTAAAACACATAATCGATTATGGAAGATTTAGAGCCACTATTCAATGTCGCCTTGGGCTGAAGATCTCCCAGAATGTTACCATTAGCTATGATTAAATCCCACTCCTGAGTCTAAACACTCACTTTTTTGCCATTAATATTGTTAATTTGGTTTTTGGAGCATGTACTATGAATACAGTGGGAATTCAACCCCCCCCTAAAAACACATACTCTTTCTCTGCAAACTGACCGACATTTCCACAGCCAATATGCCTGGAGTGTTATCTGAGATAATAACCATATTCTTGACTCTAGCATTTCTAGAAGCGACCAATAAGCCCCCTGATGGCCTTCCACCACTTTTTGTGGCCAATTATTGAAAAGTTGTGAAACCCTCCACGCATATCTTAAAAGAAAGCCAGATTTCCTGTAAAAGAACTATATTGCTTCCGCTAAAAAGCTACCTGCTCTCTTCACCTTGTATACAACTATTAAAACCTCTTGATTTCCTCTGGGTTTGGGTATGTATCAGAGTGTAGACATGGTTTCATCATGCTCAGCGACCTCTCATTTCAAAATATGTATCAACCATGCCCGGCCCTCTCGATCACCATCTTTGTCTTCATTTTGCTGAGCATTTATATTAACCAATTTCACAGCCTGATCAGTACTATTTTCTGTCATGATACATTCAATTTCCAACTCCTCGCAAATCATGATTCCCAATTCATTTAATTCTTCCTTTACTTCTAAGATGGTTCTTGCAATATATGTTCATTGTAGAACCAACTCCACCAGGTCTGTAAGTACATCCACAGGAAAACGAATATAATGAATATCAGCAGGCAAGATTCCATCTAATACGGGAATTTCACGCAACAATTTCCATACACTATTCCGATTCAACAAAATTTGCAAGTTTAAATGTGACTTGAGCTCTAAAAATACCCTTCTTTCAGCTACCTCTTCCTTTGCTAGCGTTTGAAGTTCCCTCTTTGCTGCTGAGCCGCCACCAGTCAACTGATTTGACATGGCAGACAACAGTTGCTCCTTTTGACGGCCTCCAATGGACTTAACAATAGCCCTAGGAATGCCAAAAAGATGCATGAGCTGTTCTTTTACGATCTCTTCCTGTTCATTTTTACCGGTATTTGCCAACCTACGGACAATCGGCTTTGCCCTCTCAGAGTGTATATCAGTTTCTAACACATAATATTCGAGGGGGGTGCCAGCTGATCCTTCTGATGCAACTGTAACAACCACCAAAATTTTTGTTTTACACAGTGCTTTCTCTGTTATATTAAAAATGGGCTCCCATCGAGAGCTACTCGGACTTGCCTTTGGGGCCTCTGTTACACCATGATCCATGCCCTGTGCTAATAGGGCGGAGTCCGCTTCTCCACCCCCAGATTGTATTTTACAAACTTGTGGTTGTATTGAAATCCCCCCTACTGTTAAATCCGCCATGCTGCTGCAGGAATAATTAGTACGGGTGACCCCAGCGATTGCCCTCCACAGGAGTCTTTGTAGCTTGCACACCAACTATTACTGACTGTGTAAACCTAGCATTTAAGCCAGAGACCGACGCCTTGGCGGAGGAGTGTAGAGGGGCCTGCAAACTTAATTCTTTGGCTGCAGTCAATTTAGTGGTTGCAATATGATTAATATGAGCACCTTCAATATTTGATAGCGGAACCAGACAAATACAAAGATCCTCAGTGTGAACAGAGGTACCTTGGTCAGTAGCAATTACCTCGTTAGATTTTTCAATTGTACTAGCCAGTGGGTTGGCACAAAGAGGAACTTCTTCAGCGAGGTGAAGAAACCCGCGGAACTTCCTCGAATTTTGTCTCCTCTGTTTCTTTCTCCCATTTTTAGATTTCCAGTGTGCCTTGGTTAAATGACGCCCTTGCACACCATCTCCATTACTACAGACTTCTTTCACCACTGATGCTACAGGGAGAACCTCCTGGCATAAGGGCATAAGATCACTTAGATCGACCACCACCTGCTCATACACCTGCCTTGTTTTAGCTCGATTTGAAGTGAAAACCCAATTACTTAAAATGTCTAATCTCACATTTAGTTCACTCAAAATGAGCTTGTGGGCCTCGCTTCGTCCCTGATATTATCATAGGGCATCACCAAGGTGCTCAGAATAGAATTGAGCACCAAGATAGAGGGGGGTGACAACTTTACATGATCATCCACTTATTATTTTAACATGTGGTGCAGGGGATGTATGTAAAATCAGCCTCTGCATCAGTCAGAGATTTGGAAGACAGTAGAGAGGGTGAACCAGGAGGCTCGTACTTGATTGACTATATAGATCCCTCCAAATTGAACATATTTAGTTATGTTATGTTATGTTACCTGAACTTGTAGAGCGCACGGTCGCCCAAGGGCATCATGGCGCTGGTTGAGGAAAGCTACCAAACAGGAAGAACAGTAATAGTCAAAAAGCTAAAATAAAGTAGTTTTCAGAGCTTTCCTGAAAGCCAAATGGTTAGAGGTAGACTTGAGTGGTAGTGGGAGGGTGTTCCACAGCCTGGCCGCGGCAATGGAAAAGGCTCTGCCACCGAGATTTAGATGACCAATTGCATCTGTATGAGCCTCAAGGTCTCTGAATACGCTTGAGACCTGAATGTCCAATTGCTCAGCTTCAGCGGCAAAGCATTTAGTGGGGCCAATACCTTCTAGGTTACTATCATCTGTCAAATTGTCCAAATTATCCACTTGCACTCGAAGGCGCACCATCGCGTGCTCCGGGCGTCTGATCTCTGTGCTTACACGTGGAAACAAGTTTGTCATCTTTCTTCCTGCAATCGGTGTTGAACTTCAAGAGTGTTTTCCCTGATGGCGGCAAGCCAGTTCCATGATCCAAGTTGAGGATTGATGATACAGGTGTGCCGACCATAGTACGGGATTGAGGGTCAGTTATAATTCCTAGGTCCACTCAAATCCGCTGAACAAGCCCCTCCTCTGCATTAAAATACTCACCTGCCATTGTTATGGAGGGATTGTCTGCAGTCGTATCACCCATAGTAACCGTGCAAATACAGCATTAACCCTTAGCCGGTAAAATAACTTCGTTAAGAACTGACTGCTGCCCTGACCACTGCACCAAGCCTGCATTGGTAAAATCCTCATGTGCCTCACAGGCGTAATAGTGCAGCATTGTCATTAGCATGGGCCATCAGAGCACCAGGCCCCGAATAGATTCTCAGTTTTTAAAAATAAGTGACAGGACACATGACGGCAGAGATGCCTTTTTGGCTGTGTGTTCATTTATGGTGGGTTTAGGAACATGTGAAAAATCTCTGCTCACAATAAGATTGCGGTGGCAGAAACAAGGCACCAGTATTGTAAGCAGTTTTGTATGTCACCCAGCACAGACATAAGAAACCAACTGTGAGAATCCCACTGAGGTAGGGTCCACCAAAGACTGCTACAGAAATGCGAGCGAATGAGCCAGGGCTGTGCTTGCTCATTTAAACTTCGATGATGCTTACTTATGAAGCAGGTCCCTATGTGCCCTAGGCACCGTTCCCCTGAGACAAAGTCTGGTGCCCTCACTCAGCTGTGGATCAATGTTTTTTTGCAGCGGACCTTGAATCATGGGCCTCGGCCCTGAGAGCTCTCAGAGCGGGCCCCGGACTGCAGGGTTCGAATTGCGGCCTTCCTCAGCACAACAGTGACAGTCAGCAACAAACCTTCCTCCTTCTGCTTAGAGGAAAGAACCTAGAGACCGCGTCAAGCCACACTGTGTATACACGCTCGTTCACAGCCGCTTTCAACGCTGGCCCGCTCCCATTTCACATTTGTGTCTACCACAGACTTCTAATAAAGGAAAATAAGGCTTCTTAAAAGAAACAGATGCTGGGGGAGTGGGATCAGGGAAATGACCTGGAGGAATTGTCTGTAAAGCCCTGCTGGGATAGGACCTGGACATCAGCGTTGACCTGGAGCAAAGAAATAAAACAAACATAAAAAGCAATCCTTAATTGAGAAATCATGTATACAGACTTCAATGATTTGCACTTCAAAAGAGCACCCACACTTTTCTACGTTTTCATGGAAGAGGATGCATAATACAGTTAAAGGAATGGTTCGGTCAGAAATATTATTGTCCCTATGGTTCGGCCATGTGCTTTTAACCATAATTCGATCGATCGTACAAACATTTCATATGCACCTTACCCGAGTTTTCGTCTCATGAACACAAGCAAAATCAGGCAGCAGGGCGCGGCCATCTTGTGATAATCTTATCACTTGCCGCATCGCCCTGGCTGACCTGCGTTTGCGGCACAAAATCCTATCCCCTGCCCCTGAGCCCCACATCACCAAATCATTTATATTCTCCGCCTCTCTCCGTGACGTTGCTGGGCAGCGTGGCCAAACGTGCCCAGTCGTCACCTACGCGACTGGACACGGAACCCAGAAAGCAACACACATCGTCTCACAGCGCGGCGCGTCACAATTAGGAATATGAAACTGTACTTTAAAAGGAAACAGCAAGACTGTACAATTGGTAAAGTACATTTATTTCACATTAAATGTTTCGATAACATTCGGCGTCTGACCTAATCAATTAAAATGGAACTTTTTTTCTTTGCTCTCGTTTCATAAATCCGCAAATGTTTATCATGAGTCACGCGCTGTTCCTTTTGGGTACGCAGGGTGTTCGTTTTGCCTAAATGAAGCACTTTGGTCGCTCGGTGAATAGCAAGGCTGGTGCATGAACTTGGCACTAGACCACCGTAAAGGTTGTTAAGTTGCTCCTAATCGCCAGTACCGCGTACGGACATATTGGACCTTGTCTGTCGTCCCAAAAGACGGTTAAGTAGATCCAGTGATTGACATGTAGCTGCAGCTGGTGGTTGAAGAAGCCATCGGTCGGGTCTGGAATAGATGACAATCGCAGAACGGCACAATGTACCTGTTTGCAAAAGATAAAAATCGAAAAGTGTCTCAGTAGCCGATCTTTATTACAATTAATCATTTCCTTTATTAGCACAGAGGTGACACAATGTGAACTGAGAGAATACAACGTGGAATATCAAAGTACTCTATTTGCTTCCGAGGATAGTGCGATCGACAATGTTGAGCTCTAAACGTAATGCGTAAACTGGGGCAAGAATTCGAGGTGCAAAAACAATGTAATGATTTATTAGCATAGAGCCAGGGAGAAATGAGTGGTGGTCTACATGCATCTCGATGCTAGCCTGCCCATGTGCCCGGTAGATAGCCCAGCACACAAAGGTTGTACTAGCACTTCATTGCAATATGCCAAACAGAACGAACAAGTACAATGTCACCCAGCAGTAACGGTCAGCTATTCGTATTTCAATTAGTTCTGGTATGAAATCGTCTAAAGAGAAACTTACATTATATTCGACATTTCCATTCTCTAGGCATAATGCAGACCGTAATGCAGACTCCTCCGTTCGTGTCAACAATTTCTCATAAACTGAACTTATATGTAACTAGGTGCAGTTTCGGAATGGGCAACCTTATCATATCATACGTTATTACACTCCCCCCTTCAATTCAATCCCTTTCAGAATGGTCCCTGCCTCTCAAAGTCAAAAAACAATAGAACCTTATACTGTTCGCGGTACGCGTGGGCCTCCCAGTTCCCAAGCGAAAATTCAAAGCTGGTGACCTTCACTCAAAAAGAACATACTTTCTTACTTTGCAACATCTCGTGTCAACTCATCCATGAGAACATGAATTTTGAAGCACGGGCACAGGGAATTGGGGGCTGTCACTGCTCAGTTTTCGTTGCGCTGCTGAGCTGTAGGGGAAAAATTGCCAATGACAGAATGCCCCCTATTCCGAAATTATAGTCGATGTAACACATAAAATGAGTCAAAATGTGTCTAGTGATAGGCCCTCCTCTGCTTATCTCCTGGCCTCCTACCCCGTGGCATGTTTTGACAGTCAGTACTTCTTGCGTGCCTAGAATGTTTTGTGGCCCAGGTCTAGTCCCTTTTGTAGGACCAGCAGTTATTCATCTTTTTGCGGAACTTTATTGCAAGTCAACTGCCAAAACCCAAATGTTCTTACACACTGTTACACATTGGTCATTAACACGAAAAATTAAGGTCCCACAGTATCTCGACTAAACTGTGAAATGTGAAAGCAATCGTAATAATTGTAATATATGTTTAAGAAAAAAACTGAGAGGATAGATTTCAAAAGACAAAATGCATACTTTATTCGTACAGTTTATAGAAACATTTTTTGCAAAAATAGCAACAGACGGTAATCATTTCAACTGGGATTTGAACAATTTAACAAGCTCTGCTTTGGGTGGACATGGCACGCTGGCAATGTTTTGTGGCAATGTATGTGTGCTCCGAACATATTTGTGCGCGATTCCATGAGTATGCATCTCGACGACATTAACAATAAGATCTTTCACAAAATCGAATTCCATTTTCTCATATACTGGTTTGACAACCCATTTTTTGCTTCCTTTCGTAAAGGCCATAGTGTAGCGAAGCATCCCTAAGTTTCCTGCAGTCCTAGATTGTTCCCTGCCTACATTCTCGTTATGCGCTAATACCGCAAGTAAAGTCCTACATTTCATCCCTTGGATGCCAAAATGCAATCTCTTTGGCCTGTACTTTAGGCACATATTGTGGAACACCTCCAAATCTCCTGTGTGACAGAATTCTGTGAGTCCCTTAAAATCTCTTGATAGAGTTTTATCAAACACAATCTTCTGAAGGGCTTTGTGTGGAGGTGAAGATGGGATCAACCACTTCTTCTGCCGTGCCTGCTCTGGGGACAAAGGGCCATGTTCACATTGGTGGAAATGTTGGTTTTCTGTCTAGTGGTGAACGTTGGAACAGTGGTGCATTAGTGACCGCCATTTTTCCAGTAGAATTTCCACAGACCCATCACATGATTTGGAGCTCCCAACAAAGATGGTTGCTGAAAGACTGGGACCATTGCGAAATACCTTCCGAACCTTTTTTTTTCCCTGCAGCCGAGATTTTTTTATTGATTGATTTGGCAACATGCCATACATCAAATTGATGTTTAATATTTGGATACTACTCTCTCATTGTCTTGGCGACTGAAACGTGTCTGTCCGTGGCTATGAGGTCGATTTGCATTCCCCTCGATTGTAGATCTTCCAGTGATTTTATAAAACCAAGTTTCCACATGGCCACCGAGGATTTACATTGGGACACCTGCACGGCCACCGAACTCACAATTTTCTTACTTTCCATGTCCTGAAGATGGTAGTGCAGTACTTGGCAGAAAATCCGGGGCTGTCACACTGTCCATCGCCGACTAGCCTGAACCATTTGTCGGGGAATGTACTTTGACTAGCCAATTGTTCAATTTTCCAAGCATCACTAATGGCAGGGAATAGATAATCACGTTGGTATTTGTAGTATTGCGTTTTAGAAATGAAATGGAGTCCCACAAACTGAAAGAAAGTGGATAACTTCGTGAAACTAGAGCCACTGAAAAATAAATCTGGTGCACACAGTAGATTACCAGCTGGCAGTTTCCCCAGCATCGGTTGAGCGGACCATGAAAATGCTTTATGTGACTTTTCACAGGTGGCATGTATTTTGAGGTTACTGCCTTGTGTTAGATGAGTCACGCTCACCAATGGCTTTCCACATACTTCCCCTCCCACTGAATGCACACATTTCAGCATCTTTATAATCTCCATCAAGCTGCTGTCAAATACTATGTATTTGGCCTATTTTATTATACTGTCATCTGGCAACACTGTTGCTTCGGACTGAACCGTTGTGGACATATAAGCCAAACCGGACATACTATAGTCGATATCTTTGTCTGTTTCATCGGTCAATATTGTTGATGCTTCAGTTTCTGTCATTTCAACATCTGTTGCTTGACCATTGATAGGAAAAAACATCAATGTGGACTGTTTTTTGGGGGGCATTTTTTTGCCGGGTGTCGATTGTGTCAAGTGCTCATCTAGTAATGTTAAACTATTATCTATAAATTCAATTTCACACTCCTCTGGCGGAGCAGGCGCATTGTAACAATGGTCCAAAGACATTTTGCTGGAATCGCCGGTCATATTAAATTCATTTTCTGGCCATTGGACATAGGCATCTTGAGTGTGAACACGACGCGCCTCAATGAACAGTTCCTCCATGGTGAAATCAGTTTAGCAAGCAGCATCTGTCCTTTGTATAGCTGTCTGTGTCTGCATAGTCCATACTCCATCGGGCAACTACACGACAGATATGAAAAGGGATGTTAAGTGTAAATCCAACATACAGTGTTGTACAATTTACATTAAAAAAAGCATATAATGAAGGCCTTAGCACAAAACTATTTCCAACAATATAAAGTGTTTATAACTAACCTTATTTTTATTTCTTTTCTTTGAAACATTCTTTACCCTAACATCAGCAAACTGGCACACCGACTCAGATCCACGTTCCTTCGGTTCAATATATGGATCTTGTATACATCCCTACAAAAGATAGTATCCATTTAAAATAAGTCATTGGCATTACACATATAATTACACCGACTTTCTTTCATTAGATGGTACTGTCAGTACGCATGCCTCTGGCTCCGGATCAAATGTACGGTCTGGTTCTGGAACAACTACAAGGGATAATGTAATTGTGGAGGACGCTGCAGCATCTCCCTGAAACACAGTGCTTGCATAAGTAAGGTCCAAAAGATTGGAAACTGGACATACAATTTGGAAAGGTGACAAAGGTCCATATCAACAGTAAAGTAGGAATGAAACATTGTGTAAAACAATTACACAATATGAAAATATGATCAGATTATCTCGTCCTATTGAACTATGAAGACCCATACCACTGGCACTGGATCGACTAAGAGGGATGTTGTAATTGTAGTGGACGCTTCAGCATCTCCCTGAAACACAGTACTTGCATTAGTAAGGACGAAAAGATTGGAAACGGGACACACAATTTGGAAAGACGACAAAGGTACATATCAATAGTAAAGTAGGAATGAAACATTGTGTAAAACAATTACACAATATAAAAATATGATCAGATTATCTCGTCCCATTGAGCTATGAAGACCCATACCTCTGACACCGGATCTACTACGAGGCATGTTCTAATTGTAGTGGATGCTTCAGCATCTCCCTCAAACACAGTACTTGCATTTAGTAAGGACGAAAAGATTGGAAACGGGACACACAATTTGGAAAGACGACAAAGGTACATATCAACTGTAAAGTCGGAATTAAACATTGTGTAAAGCAATGATACGTTGCGAAAATATGATCACATTATCTAGAATTCCGTGCATAAAACCAGTCTGGAACAGAATAGCTAGGTAAGATTACCTGATACACGCTCGAAGTGGTTGATGACTCCCGGCAAGACATGGTTGTTGAATCTTGTTCCTTCATATTCGGTGGATAGTCATGGAGTGTAAAGGGAAAGTATTATTCAATTTAGACATTCCAATATTACAAAATGGCATGTAAGGAGACTGAATACGAGAAAATTACACGTATTGAAATGCATAATATAGCATAGTTATCCGTCCCCATAAATCATTTTTCTATGTGGGTTCTACAAAACAAGGACTGATGTTTAGCAAAATAATCATTATTTCAACAGCTATTCAATCACATAAATATGGAAAGTACTATAAGTGACATTTACACCAAAATTACAGGCGTAAAGGTAAATCCGGAAGCGTGACTCACCTGTGGCGGCATTTTCACGAATAAAGTCGGAATAGCGTTTGGGAGCAATTTCCGAGTTGTTCTCAGTTGATTCCTCCTGGTGTACAAGGATGTGTCGTACATATCTGGGTCGAAGTGCAGGCTGCAGATGCGGTATCGATGACCCATCTTGTCCTCCAAGACTTGTTTGACTCTACTTTCAAGCTCTTCTGGTGGATATCCGCAACGTCTGACCCATTCTCTTATTCGATCAACAGTTTTAGGGAATACATGCATTGTAATGCCTTCGGATTTGTCATGGGTCTTCGAAGGGCAACCGAAAATGGAACATGCAGGCATTGTTGTAAATTCTGCAAAATAAAGGTCAACATTATTAGAAAATTATTTTGCATAAACATGTGAGAAGGAATGAATTGGACCATACATTGTTCATTGTATGCTTTCTTTTGGGCACCACAGCAAAACCAGTGCAGCGTGTGCGGCTGTATTATGGGATAAATTGCAGAAGCGATTCATTGATGTGTTGAAAATCAGAACATGTTACTTGCCCCATGAATGTACTATCGTGCTGGAAAAGGAAAGATGCTCATATTATGGACAAGGTCCGCGAAGGATGCAATACGATGCTAATTGACACTGATAAAAATTGATATATCGATAACATAACAAAAGAAACTCAAGTCAATAGCAATGCACTATTCCATACTTCCATACTTCGGAATAGATATAAATTTACAAATGAAGGAGATATGATTAGGATACATGCCCTTACCTTGACCAACAAACAGTTGGATTCAGCAAGCAGAGTAATTAGTGGCAGGAGAACAGGGAGATGTTCACAGGTAGCACACTGACGAGTTCACTTGAAGCGGTCACAGAGTAGCACGTTCACGAGTTGACTTGCAGTGCTCAAAGATGTTCTCATGGTAAATATCCAGTGGTTTATAAAGAATAGCAAAAAGGGGTGTGTTTGTGAATGAATGACGTGTATATGTCGTGGTATTATGTACATTGCAGGGGCACGGTCTGCTTCAGGGGAGGCCTGCCTGGAGACACAGAGTCTGGGGAGGCCATGTGAACAATGGCCCATGGGCGTAGGATACCTTTTGAAGTGTACATGTGTCAGGCACCTTGGCCGTTCGCACCCCTGACAGCACCCCATGGCAGCGCACATCCACTGGCACGAACTGCCTTTGATAGTGGGAGTGGGATGGATGGGCCGGGAGGCGTGCAGACAAGTCACCGAACACTGCTGAATGGAGACACACTTATGTGTTTTGCAGGGGCAAGGTCTGCTTCAGGGGAGGCCTGCCTGGAGACACAGGGTCTGGGGAGGCCATGTGAACAATGGCCCCTGGGCGTAGGATACCTTTTGAAGTATACATGTTGTTTGGCACCTTGGCCATTCGCGCCCCTGACAGCACCCCATGGCAGTGCACATCCACTGGCATGAACTGCCTTTGATAGTGAGGGGTGGGAGGGATGGGCTGGGAGGCGTGCAGACAAGGCACACGAAGGCTGCTGAATGAAGACACACTTGATTCACTTAAAAATTGAAACAACCATTGATAAAAAAATATGTGTTTTATTTGGTTTCTTATTTTGATGGCACAAAAATACTAGACATTGTAAAGGTCTGGTTGCAGCTCAGCGAGGGAAACTCCCCTGTACTGAACGCCGTCACTGTGGAAAGTTTGTCTAATGGCGCCAACGACACAGGCGGGTATTACTCATTGAACGCGGTGTCCAAGCCTCCCATGAAGTCAACATGTGTACGAACGATAGGCCACCAGCCGGTACCACCTATGAAAGAGAAAGATACAATCTGTTTTTAAATGAACAAGATAAGTGTATTAAATCTTAGTTGTCAATGACAATTCTTGTATGCAATGGCATTTTTGCCAGGACAAATGCTAACTAGACACTGCACAATATTGAATGACTTTTATGCGACTATTACTAGAGAATTGCAAGACTAAATAGATATGACAATGATATCTTGAAGTTACGAGAATATAGGGGACAACCGTGAAATAGTAGTGGTCTAACTGACATCACAACCAGACTATACTTACTCGTTACTTGCATTACGAGGGCGAACTGTTGAGTGAAGTTCGTGCATAAGCACCATCAAAATCCTCAACACGGACCGTGTGAGACAGACTGCCGTGAAGTCTGGCAGCTCTGTAACGCATTGCGGATGTGGATCGCCTTGCGATATGTAGGACAAGCATCCCGAGTTTTCTCGGCAGCAGCAGTTCTCCACCTCGGTTGCCATTAGCGCGCACCGATTGCAGGTACACCAGGTGGAAACACCGTCCATGGGACTAGGCCCAGGCTCTTCATCTGTTGAAATGTCCGCCCAACTGTTGTCCAAATCCCCATCATTTACAGAGCTTGCTCTTTCCAGTATTTCCCCCTCGGAATACTCGGGCTCGTACAGGTAGGGCATTATTGTTGCCATTGTGTGGAAAAGAAACGAAAATAATTTATATTGGTCGTACTGGTATCTGTTCACACGGGCTACAAGCAACGAAGGGAGCTGACCAGAGCACAGAAACAAGTCACAGAATACTCAATAAAATACAGCGAGAGGAATAGAAAAGAAAATTTGCTGTTGTGTGTTGTGAAACGCTCTGTTTATACTTATCGAGGAAAGAGGCTTTCTGCCGTTTCCATGGAGACACGTCATTAGCCGAGGGGCAGAGAATGTTGACACGAGATGTGCTTTGGCGTTGTGAAATGGGCGGTAGGCGTCTAGTGATGTCAGGCTCAGGGGGGGGGATATGATTTAGTGCCGCAAAGGCAGGTCACCCAGGACGATGCGGAAAGTGATAAGATTATCACAAGATAGCCTGTTTTTGCTTGTGTTCAAGAGATGAAAACTCGGGTAAGGTGCATAGGAAATGTTTGTACGATCTATCAAATTATGGTTAAAAGCACATGGCCGACCCATAGGGACAATAATATTTTCTGACTGAACCATTCCTTTAAGGGCCACCACTGTGTGGAGTAGATTGTCTTGGCAACCATTCCGATCGAGGAAGGACTTCATTTGGTCCTATCATTGTGCTTGTGCAAAAGATAACACAAATGAGATGCAGCGACCCCAAATTGGGGACACTGACCTTGAACTGGTAATATTACCCAAAATTGGAGACACTGAGTCAGATTCTCAAATTGCCAATAAAAGAGGGACACCCCAATTCACGAAGGGCACCTGAATGCGGTGTCTTAGATGCAATCATTCAGATGCCCTTTCACCCCTTTGTGCATTTGTGCAAATAAAGGGCATTTGTGCACAATTAAAAGCACATCCTGAATCCACAAACAGGATGCACTTTTAAATGCACATAAATGAGGGTCTTTCCTCTGCGCCTGCCATGAAGATCGTCTACTTGTTTTTCCCCGGTCTTCCCTCCTTGCATGGTCGCCCCTGACTGCACTTGGAAAAACTGCAGAATCGTCCTCAGACCTTTTTGTGGTTATCTACACTATTTAATGTACTATATGCACTTGTGCAATGCACTTACTCTGCCTAGTGCAGACTTGTATCATTCAGAAATTCAAGGGCTCTGAATGACTGTTGTTTTTACTCCTTGCTCCCTCCCTCCTTGAGCGCTTTGAAACACTTGCTTTGTGTATAGGTGCTTTACAAATGAACAATACCATACCAATACCATAGGGGTGTGCACATCTTGGAAGCATCATGTTCAGCCCTTTCATGATTTGTTTGTGAAGTATAGACACTGTTGTGTGAATTTGCAAACCTTCAGCTTGTAATTCTGTTGAATTAACAATACTTTACGAGTAGGAAAACCAGTCCTTACTGGTCTTTTTCTTTTCAGATTTTTGGGTTATGGTGGTTGATGTGTGTAATTGAGAGGTCCCGGTCTAATATTGCTGGTGACATACTAATTGCCATAGGCACTGATATTTCAAGGTGAGTTGGACACATTTTATTGGATTTGTTTCCACTTAAATGCCTTTTACACAACAGAGGCTATTTTATACAGCACTTTCTAATGACAGTATGTTTTTTAAAATGTTTTATAGTATCATGGATACTCCTGTGGATCTATTCCTCCACCTTCACCATCATTAACTGATATGCCCTGAAGAAGGCTGGGTAGAAATGAATATACCTGCACAGCCGAAACTCGAGTTGGCTTTCAAGAAGAACTGAAATCATCAGTACTACATGTTGGGATTAATGTGAATTCAGTGCACATTCTAGTTGTTAGTGAACAGTATAGGACAGGATAGATTATTGTGTGCTTCCCATAAATTCACATGTAGCCGATCAATGGATTTTTGTGACATTTGCGAATGGTTGTATGTATGTTTGTATTAGTTGGCATCTTGTTTTGTATATTCTGACTTCTTGTAAACATATGTCATGGGATTCATATTTTTGTTTGGAGAGGGACACAATATGCAGGATGTATATAAATTCTATTTAAATATGTTGCAGGCTTTGATACAATATTGCACTAAGATGAAATTTGAATAATAATTTTAAAAAGCACATATTAAGTCAATTGATACATGTGTTATGTAACATATACTTACTGCATGTCCTCTTAGTGAGTACTATTGAAAGAGCTAATCGAAATTTGGGGAATGTGTCTTTTTACAGCAGCAGATTTGATCGTGGTGGCATTCATCGAGTTTTTTACCATGCTTTGTGCCGCAAATATACTTGGGGTGTGGGTTTAGGTGAATAATGAATGTAAGGGAGTAAAGGGATGCTGCAGGGGGTCTCCCACCGCATATATTTGTGGCAAAATCGTTCAGAAAAAAAAACCAAAAATGAGATGAATTCTAACACGATTAAATCTATTTGACAAAATCACCTAGAACCGAAATTTGTTTGTACCATCTCTCAAATAATGTCCAATCAGTTTTGGTCTATTATTTACATGGCCAAATCTTTGGTTATGACTGTAGCTTCTTAACATGTTTGGGAAAAAATTGTACTCTTTTGGGAAACAGGGTCAATTGCTAATGGTGCTCTTCTTGATTGAATTCACTGTCTTTTATAGTAATTTGGGACTGTTGCTGTAATGTTTTATGATTGTGTCTTTTTATAATAAATTGAGTTGTATACTATGTTCTTTTTTTAACTGTATGCCTTGTAATGTATTTATGATGTTATTTTAGTGTAAAAGGTTTTTATTGAACCATATTCACTTTAATTAAAAAAAGAACATAAAATGACTTTGAAGTATTTTCAACGAAGGGATAGGGTCTCCGTTTCATTTTGTATATGGTTTTTGAAGTGTGACAGGCGCAGTTTAAACCGCGGTTATCGCACTTGCATTTCCATCCCCCAGACAGTGAAGAAACTGCTTTTTATTCCTCTGGCATTTCACCGAGATAGACCGTCTAACGGCCTGTCTCAGTGAAATGAGCTCCCGCCCACCACCCGTTTGCTAGTAGCCTGCCATTCATTACTGCCGGGAGGGCAGTCCAGACACTAATGTATGCTAGTGGGCTGGACAGCAAACCTTTGCACTATTGTCTATCCTCTCCTGAAATGCATGTGTTACTTTTGAAAATAAAGCACCCTGAGCATTTAAGCTATGAGCGCAAGTGAAAAGAGCGCATTCTCTGCGCTCCTTTCATTTGCACACATATATGAGAATCTGGCCCACAGACCCTAAACTGGCGATACCTACCTCAAATTGGAGTTACCAGCCCACAAATGTAGGTATTTATTTATGCATTTGTAAAGCGCTGAAGCCCGCAGGCATCAAGGTCCAATGAAAAGGAAACGGAAGATAGGAAGGGCAAGAGAGCCACAACAAAACAAATCAAGAGAATCACATTATTTAAAAAGAAGTGTTTTCAATTTCTTTCAGAAACTCAATAGATTTCCATCCAACACCAAGTGTTTAGGGAGTTCATTCCACCTCTTAGTGGCTTGCACAGCAAAGGATCTGCCCAGACCTCTTGCTCTTTTACACCGTGGTGCCAGCATGTACGCCCCACCGGTTGACTTTGTAGTTTGCCCCGAAGAGTATGCTATTAGACCCACTTTCAAGTACTCAGGAGCATAACTGTAAAGACATTTATGGGTCAGGGTCAAAACTTTAAACTAAATAAGTGCTTTCACGGCCAACCAATGTAGACTTCTGTGAGCTGCAATAGGCTCATGCTTAGGAACATTCTTGACTATCCACACAGCGTAATTTTGTAGCACCTGCAGGCGTCTCAGTCCGTTGGTGCTGATTCCAACCATCAGCATGTTACAATAATCTAGTCTGAGTGCTATAGGTGCGCATAGCACAATTAGCCTCGGAGACGTATGGCTTAATTAATCTCAGGAGTCTTAGGAAATATTTAGCTTTATTGGAAACATTGGTGATGTGAGAATCCAAAATCAAATATGATGCGAAAGTGACACAGGGAGTTTTAACCGTGTCCACCACGGTTTATAGTGATAATTACAAAAAAAAAAGTTTCGACAAACCAAAGTTTAAAAAAAAAAGTTTCGACAAACAAAGCTGAGACAGCCTGTTTTTAACATGCAAAGTGCATTTCTTTCGAAACCAATCCGTCTACAATAGTCATGGACTGGTTTCAATTGAAATGCACTTTTACATGCTAAAAGTAGCATTTCAATGCTTTTTTTGTAACTTTCCAACGTTAGATGCAGCTGTCTAGTGCTGAAATTACAGCACTGGACCGCTCCATGAAACGTTTCAAAGTTACAAAAAAAAAGTTAAAAATCCAATACACACTAAAACTTAGAAATGCTACATGGAGCTGTACAGTGCTGTAATTTCAGCACTGGATAGCTCCATGTAATGTTTCAAGGTTTTAGTGTATATTGGGGGGGTTCTCCCCAGCCCCCACACCGCCACGCTCCCACCCCCAACCCTAACCGAAGTCCCAACCCTAACCCATGTCGACAGCACTTTCGAATATTTTTCAAAGAAATTGTCATTCGAAAGAATGGCATTTCGACAAAACAAATTTGAAAGTTTGCCATTCGAAACTTTTGCGGTCAAAAAAATGGACACCGTCCACCACATTGATGAGATGTTGCTCAATCGTGAATCCTTTCTACTGACAGTCCAGTTTAGCTCTGGCCTGAGGTGAGCCAAAGAGCATAAGCTTGGTTGTGCTAGCATTTAGGCACATGCCATTTTTCGTACGCCAATTCTGGAGTTGAGTTTATACCATGTTTATCCTCTCACAGTCTATTGTGTGAGAGCCACTCAGCTCGAACACAAGCTGAGTGTCGTCACATAGTTGATAAAGTGTACTCCCAATCCTTCCAGAAGGTTATATAGAGGGCGACAGAACACATTGAGGAGAGGAGACAAAAATGCGCCCTGGGGTACTCCACGTTTTAGTACTTCATCAGCTGAGAAAACATTTCCCCAGACAATCCGAGAGACTCGGTTGGATAAAAACAAGCTATTCCAAGTGATGGCTTCAGATGAGTAGATACCAGCCCCTCTCATGCTCATCAGGAGTTTGTCGTGGTCGACAAGGTCGAAAGCTGCTGACAAGTCCAACAACATTAGCAGCCCCACCTTGCCTTCATCCATAATCCAAAACATCTCAGATTGCATATTCAACAGGGCAGTTTCTGTGCCAAAACAGGCTCTAAAGCCTGCCGCTGAGGATGAAGTGCTCTAGATGTCTCCAAGAAGACCTGCAGTTGTGCCATAGCCCCCTTATCCAGCAGCTTGCGTAGGAAGGGGGTATTCAAAATAGGTCTAAAATTAGAGACATTTACCCCACATATGAGATACACCCCCCCAACCCCGTTATTGGAAGACCTATCCCTAAATTGTCAACAATGGCCCCAGCGTGTTGGTATAAGTTTGTTGCCACAACTTAAGGCACCTAGAAATCAACCACCCTGCTCAGAGGTGGAGAGGGCAAGGAGGAAGACTGGAGACTGCTGACGGTGTCGTCTTGGAGTCTCCCCTTTTCTCCAAAGCCCTTCCTGTTTCTTCCCTGCCACATTGCTAGTCCAGTATAAACCTCTTTGCTGATCCCACACCCGCCAGAAAGATATGTTATATACCAGCTTGATGCCCATAGGGCTAAAATCATGCTCTGGCATTGGTCGCAATGCTAGAAATGGCGCCCAGTGCCTCAGAGCGCAGAACTTCAGATCCTCGACTAAGAAGAACTGCTTAATGGACCCATCGCTTGTATGCAAATGCGTACCCAACCTATAAACCATGGCAGGCAATGGAAGAACATTTAATAGGATTGAAGTAAGTAATCAGGCCGCCGCCGAATATCTCGACAAAGAAAATGCGGACTTCAAAAATGGCAATGCGCAGTGACCACAGAGATCCTTTTGCCCATCCCCCTCCCTGATTCCGCTTTGTATCTCTAATCACCTTTCATCATGCCCACTTCTGTGTGTGTCGCCGACTGCCCTCTATCCCTTAAACGTCGGTTCCCTTCCGCTAACCTGGGTTGGAACTGGCACTGCAGGGTGCTCTTATGTTTTTCTTTTTTTTTTTTACTTTATTGTCCCCCGGCTTTCCATGTAATGGAAGCAGGGGACACCCCTGCAAACCCTGAACCCATTCCACTGAACAAGGGGAGCTGGGACACCCCTGCAGCCCCCGCGCCCCTTGTTCGGTGTAATGGGATTCGGAATCTTGGTTGCCGTCGAATGTGCAGTAAATGCACACTCAGCATTTTTTTAATCGACATTTTGGGCCGATGCATTTAATACAGGGCTCACGGATGGGTTCCCCAGTGGCACAGGTCACAGTGACATGCCCGGGACTACTGAAGTTGAGTGTAGGGAGAATCTCTTTGGGAATAGTGCTGTTATGCTCTCAGAGCCCTGGTTGCTGGGTGATGAGGATGTTTCAGCGCCATAAGGGACGCAGCTAACACTGTGTCATCTTCAGCCTAGCATTGGCCTGATGCTAAGCAGATCAGACCTTGTCACATTTGGTAGAATTACTCTGGGTTTTCCAAAGTTCATCTTCATTTAAAAGTCACAGAGAATCAAGGTTTCTTTAGCGGAAGCGCCCATTAAGAGGGTCTCCGACAGCATCTGAACCCTTGCGGTCTGACATTGAATAGCAGTACAAAAGGTTCAGCACTCAGCGTCAATGATCCTTCAAATTGATTCCCATCCGATTGACGTTCAAAAGCGCCCAAAGGAGCCTCACATGATGGCATTAAGGATCGCCCTTGAGGAGCGCCCAAAGGAGCCCCACATGATGGCATTAAGGATCGCCCTTGAGGAGCGCCCAAAGGAGCCCCACATGATGGCATTAAGGATCACCACTGAGGAGCGTCCAAAGGAGACCCACATGATGGCATTAAGGATCACCACTGAGGAGCGTCCAAAGGAGCCCCACATGATGGCATTAAGGATCGCCCCTGAGGAGCGTCCAAAGGAGCCCCACATGATGGCATTAAGGACCGCCCCTGAGGAGCGTCCAAAGGAGCCCCACATGATGGCATTAAGGATCGCCACTGAGGGCCGCCAAAAGGAGCCCCACATGATGGCATTAAGGACCGCCCCTGAGGCGTGTCCAAAGGAGCCCCATATGATGGCATTAAGGAACGCCCCTGAGGAGCGTCCAAAGGAGCCCCACATGATGGCATTAAGGACCGCCCCTGAGGATCGTCCAAAGGAGCCCCATATGATGGCATTAAGGATCAGCCTTCAGGAGCGTCCAAAGGAGCCCCACATGATGGCAATAAGGATCACCACTGAGGAGCGTCCAAAGGAGCCCCATTTGATGGCATTAAGGATCAGCCTTCAGGAGCGTCCAAAGGAGCCCGACATGATGGCATTAAGGATCGGCCTTCAGGAGCGTCCAAAGGAGCCCGACATGATGGCATTAAGGATCGCCACTCAGGAGCATCCAAAGGAGCCCCATATGATGGCATTAAGGATCGGCCTTCAGGAGCATCCAAAGGAGCCCCACATGATGGCATTAAGGATCGCCACTGAGGAGCGCCCAAAGGAGCCCCACATGATGGCATTAAGGATCGCCACTGAGGAGCATCCAAAGGAGCCCCACATGATGGCATTAAGGATCGCCACTGAGGAGCGCCCAAAGGAGCCCCATATGATGGCATTAAGGATCGGCACTGAGGAGCGTCCAATGGAACCCCACATTATGGCATTAAGGATCGCCACTGAGGGCCGCCAAAAGGAGCCCCACATGATGGCATTGAGGATAGCCACTGAGGGCCGCCAAAAGGAGCCCCACATGATGGCATTAAGGATCGCCACTGAGGGACGCCAAAAGGAGGCCCACATGATGGCATTAAGGATCGCCACTGAGGAGCATGTCGAGGTCGAGTCTTTAGCTCAGTGGACTAATGCATCCACTACGGGATCTGTGTTTGACCTCATGGTCGCCAGGTCGAATCCCAGCAGATCGACTGATCCCTTCATGCTTCTGAGGTCAATAAAATGAGTACCATTTAGTTGGGTAACAATGTGCATCTATCGTCCTTCTATAGTGCAGAGATGGGCCACAGAGATGAACAATGTACTCATCATATGCACATCTGTGCTATGGATGATCTTTGCAGAAGAGTCCAACCTGATCCATATTATGGAATGCCACCAATGAGCACACAACATCAACTAAACTTCCAGCAGAGAAGAGCACATGCCGTAAAAGAAAAGTAGGGGGCTCATTAACATACCAACAGATTGTGGTGTCACCAGAAAGTGGCATATCATGGTGCCTTCTTAAAAACAATGGGGGGACTCCGTCCACCCGCGTGTATCCACGACTTGAGCCCTGCAGTCGAGTCATACCTAGAGTGAGCAGACATCCAGGCTTTGGGGCGGTGGGGGGGGGTGACGTTTTCGTATGTCACACCACAGCCCCATGCTCACGACAACCTTCTACGAGATAGTCAAATGCCCCACTGTTAAGAATAGGCTTTGGCGCAATATCTTTATGAGAGCAGCTTGCTGATGAAGGGCAGGGTTGGAAATTGAAGGGAACTCGGAGCTATGAGTTCCTGCCTGTGGCCTAGAAAAGCCTGGTTAGCTTCACACCAAACAGCTGCCAGGAGCTACTTTTGGCTGCCCACGGTCACTGAAGCCGAGCAAACACACCCATGCGAATTTAACTGCATGCATTTTGGACAATCTAAAAATAAACATTAGAACACATCTACTCACCATTTAAAGCATAAAGGGTCTTATGTGGAAGCTTGATTTTCAAAATGCTGTGTAACTAGTTCCTGGTTCCCCAGTGGTGGCTCCTGGTCACTGGCTAATGCTGGATACCCAAGAGCTGCTTTTAGCTCCTGCTTATGCAATCTCAATTTCGAGCCCTAAAGGGTGAATGCCAGTCAGGTTTCAGCTGCAGTGAAAGCCTAGTGATTCAAACATCTCTTCCGCCCGAAACCCAGACGGCTCCGGAAATAAAGAGCAGCAGATGAATGGGAGCGTGGAGAAGTAATAGAAGGCAGGAAGCTGCATGGAGGAGGTTGCATGTCAAAAAAGGGCAATAAAAGCAAGGATTGGTGCAAAAGAGAGGTGAGAGAAAATGCACATAACTTCCGTGTCCCATTAGAATGCATCAACAATAACGTACACAAGTAATCTGCAGAAAATTTAAACTGTAGAAATTGCTCCTGAAATGGTGGCAATAGCTATAATAGGAGTGAAATAATAGTCTTAAAGTATGTGTGTGCATGTGTCTGTGTGTCTTTCTACCCAGGTCAGGGTAGACAGAATTACTCTTACAGGCATCATTCTACAACCCTAGACCAAGATTACAGAGTCGTCCAGACATTCACAAAATGGCGGATCCTATCCACACAGATGCGGTGTTGCACATCCCCTGCTTAAATGAATCAGCTGGGTTAGCATGAGACCTAGGGAGTGCAATGCACCATTGCTGTTGTGGTCACAGAGGGCACACACAGCAACTGTGCAGTTAAGGAGGAGTGTGGGGTACGTCTGCTGCCTTCTCTGACATCTCCCTAAGACATCTTGCCAACTTGTGTAAAAGGTGTAAATGTAATAGCACAATTCAGTCAACACCCCTCATACTTCAGTGAGACAGCCCGTCTCACGCCTCCTTCCTTTCTTCTGTAGTGTAAAAAGTTGTTAATGGGTGAGGCGTTACCTTCCCTGTGGGGAACCTAGGAGACACCCTGTGGGGAACAGCTCACACTTGGTGCATATGCTAGTCCCTGACAGCACCTAACTACTCTTGGAAGGGCAGCCCTTAAAATCCTGATTAATAAAGTATGCCTGTTTTTCCCCAGGTCCCATAATTTAGCTGTAGCACAAGTAAGGAAACCAGTCAGTAGACGAGGGCTTTCTGCCCATATTAGAGACTGCACAACCGTGTGGCATCGCTGCCAAGTAAAAATAGTAACAAGAACAAATATTGCTGAGTTACTTCACATCTGTGCAAGTGATAAAACATTACAATTTATTCAAATGTGCAGGAAGATGCCAATTGGCCAATGCATTTCAGACCATGGGATCCTTCATCAGGGCGACATCTGGCCTGCAGCATGAAAAAACGAACGACAGCAAAATAAAAACATCTAGAAACCTCTACAGTTTCAGATCAAAAGACGTAAAATGCACCTTGAAACACAAACCCTCTCAAGGAGGCAACCAGCTTGATCTATGTGTAAACGCTTATTAGTACCCGATGGGGGCGTGACTTTGTCCTCCTAGCTAATGGGGAGGCTTGGAGTGGTGGCATTACCATACGGTAATCCCGCTGCTCTTAGCCTCCTCAGGGCTGGAAGCCGCCATCTCCCTTGCTGGAGAACAAGGTAATTGTCCCCCTGGCCTTCCCCACCCCCTTTCGTCACAGATTTCACCCCCCTCCCGCTCCACTTACCTTCCCCTTTCTGCTCTTGCACCGGGAACAGCAGTGTTCCGGGTGGGTACCGCGCCCGATCTGCGACACGTCGCCATGGAAAGGGAGAAGGGACTAGGTAGCTTCTTCTCCCTGTTCCATGGTGGCTAGCTTTTGAAAATAAAAAATATTTTCAGTGGTGAAACACCGCCAAGATTGGGCCGGGGTACTAATAGCAATACACCCCAAGCTGAGGGGGTTATTAAAGCTTCAGGTAATGCCCTGGGGCCTGCGTTAAAGCCCTCGCTTTCCTCGGGCCTGTAACTATGGGTCCCGAAGCATTACTTGAAGCAGTAATGCCCACCGCCCCAGCTCAGGGCTTATAGCTTAAGTATAAGCCGACTGCCACGTCCATGGTCGTCCATCAGTGATGTGGTGTAGATGTAGAAGAGTGGGAAGGAGAGCAGGGCTCTCTGTAGGCCGCATCTTGTGATCGGCTTAAGGAGGACTCTTCTCATCACACTTGGTCAAGAACGACTGCAACCACCAGGCTCAGACTGGCCTTAAGAGCAATAGGACAATACCCGATGATTACGTCCAACATTCCAGTGTAGGACCGGTATTGTGGTCAAAGTAGACCCGTTCTTTTGGCTACAGTGTGCCAGTTTGGTGAGCTACTTCACTGTGCTGCTGACAGTTTTGCCTAGTATTATTGAATACATATTCTTTAAAATGCACAATTTGCAACACATCTATACAAAATCTCTCCCTGAGGTAGTACCCAAATGATCTGCAGAAAAGAATTGAATTGCCGTTTGCAACCGTGGGACACATTGTATGTCCCAGTCCGACTCTGGGTACCATTTAAAGGTGGGCTTTAGCAGTTTGGCCAGTGACTCTAATCATTAAAGGATGGTTGCCATCCTCCACTGAGTCAAATGCAGCTGAAGGGGTGGAAAGGGCTGGCATGAACTGGGATCTGTCATCGGACACCCACTAGGCCATCCCATGCTGACATGCGTCCAGATTCTGGGGTTTGTTGGGAGTGAATTCCAGACTGTCAATCATCCAGAATGCTGCAGGTTTTTGCCTGCTTTTAGGCAAGCACATTTCCTAGCATTTTTGGTTGTTGCTTGGAGCCGCCATGTCTAGGAAAGCTCTCGTGGTGCGAGGTTGCGAGGTTTAACCGGAGAGTATTTGCATCTGCCGCCAACCAATGGGGTTCAGCTTCGGTAAGGTGAACAGGATTTCTGGGTGAAAGGTCAGGTATTTATCTTCTCCAGGCAAGGGGAATGGCTGCCTTCTTTTGTTACATTGAAAGTGCTTAAGAGGTTGCTTGTATACTGGACGCAAATTCCTCGCCCAGTGTGAGAATTGTAATGGGGAAGAGTAGAACCCAGCGGATCTCTGATAGTAACTACAGTATTATATGGGGAGAAATGCTTCACATTATGGAGCATAACTGAGGAGCGCTCAATATTGACGATCGTAACCATCAACCCAAACCACATCCTGTCTTTACTAGTGCACCGCATCAGTGAGGAGAACATGGCATACTGGATCTTACCACAACACTTCCTTGCCACCCTTCACATTATACAGTACCAAGGAGGAGAACATGGCATCGCTGAGGAGCACATGGCATAGTGGATTTTACCGCACAAAGCTTCCTTGCCACCCTTCATATTATATGGTACCCTGGAGGAGAACATGGCATCTATGAGGAGCACATGGCATTGGTAATCCTGCAGCAAAACCTCCTCACAATCCTTCACATTCTACAGTACCATGGAGCAGAACATGGCATCACTGAGGAGCACTCAATATTGACGATCGTAACCATCAACCCAAACCACATCCTGTCTTTTCTAGTCTGCCGCATCACTGAGGAGCACATGGCATAGTTGATTTTACCGCAAGACTTCCTCGCCCCCTTCACATTATACAATACCCTGGAGGAGAATGCAGCATCCCTGAGGAGCACATGGCATTGGTGATCCTGCAGTAAGACCTCCTCACCATCCTTCACATTCTACAGTACCATGGAGCAGAACATGGCATCACTGAGGAGCACATGGAATTGGTAATCCTGCGGCAAGACCTCCTCACCATCCTTCACATTATACAGTCCCATGGAGGAGAACATGGCATCACTGAGGAGAAAATGGCATAGTGGATCTTACTGCAAGACTTCCTTGTCACCCTTCATATTATACAGTACCAAGGAGGAGAACATGGCATCAATGAGGACCACATGGCATTGGTAATCCTGCGGCAAGACCTCCTCACCACCCTTCACATTATACAGTACCATGGAGGAGAACATGGCATCACTGAGGAGCACATGGCATTGGTAATCCTCTGGCATGTCTTCCTAACCATCCTTTACATTATACAGTGCCAATATAATGGCAAATGCCTAATACTTATGCACAAGTGAGAATGGTTGGCTTTGCCAATGTTTGTTTTTAACATGACTTCAGTGAAGGACACGCACAGTACTTATAAATTGGTAGCTAAGGGCAGGCCTGATTAAAACATTTTTATTACACCCGTAGCAAAAGTGTACAGTGAGACTGGACAGAAGCAGGAAGCAAGGAACGCGGGTAGGGAAGACGAGTGGGGGTGGAAGAGGAAGATGGATGCCGCAAGAGAGGAAACAGAACACAAAAAGGATGAGCGCTGAATCCCAGGGAAGGAACCCAAAGAACAAACAGAGACATATGAAAGGCTGGTGTGTCATTGCCCACATGCCCTGGATCCTGTGAAAGGTTGCTTGGTCATTGTGCCATTTGCCGTGTGTCCTGTGAAAGGCTGGTGGGTCATTGTCCCACATGCCCTGGGTCCTGTGAACGGTTGGTTGGTCATTGTTCCACATGCCCTGGGTCCTGTGAAAGGCTGATGGGTCATTTTTCCATATGCCCTGGGTCCTGTGAAAGGCTGGTGAGTCATTGTCCCACATGCCCCGGATCCTGTGAAAGGTTGGTTGGTCATTGTTCCACATGCCCTGGGTCCTGTGAAAGGCTGGTGGGTCATTTTTCCATATGCCCTTTTGTTGGAATTGAAACAATATTATGCCTCCTACCACAACAATTGTATGAGTATTGGCCTACGCCAAGTTGTCTAAAAACATCATATGCGAACGAACTCCGCGGCAAGGTCTTTACCTTAGAGAAAAGTAATGTAAGTCGCCATCTTGGATTAAACCGTCATTATAGGTTCTCTTGTAATATGGAAGTCACCCTGAACATCAAAATGGAGGCCGAATGACATTATGAGTAAAATTCTGGCCGTAGTGACCTCTGTACACATGAATGATTAATATGCCTGCAGGCCACTTGTCGGGGTCGCGAACTGAGACCTTGTCCTACCGTTGACCTATATGTAAATGTACAACTATATCAGCAAAACTAATCAAAATGCATATATTATAGGATTGACCTGGCAAGGAACCCATAGGCCCGACTCCTAGAATGGTTAACCCGCGAGGGGGTTGGCCAAGGGCTGGATAAAGAGTATAAAAAGCCCAAGTATTTCAATGTACGGTCTCTCTCACTAATGCATCGAACCTTCGTTGAAGTTTGTTACGTTACTCTCAGAGCCGAATAGCTATCCGTTTGTCAATTGACTTTGGTAACTGTTGTAGCTTTTAAATAAAGCACTTGTATGTTCTTTGTAACCTGTGTTGGTGTGTTTCCTTTTGGGCTTCCCGGCCTCATATTATCTTTCTGTTTCCACAGTTGGCGCCCGAACAGGGACCCTCAAGATTGATGCCGGATCATTGACGCAGACTATCGAACCGGGATCGGACGGTGTGATACTGCGGGCCTGACCGAACGAGACGCGATACCTCGCCAGCGCTGCACGATCCGATCCTTGGACGATAGTCGTTTGGTCTGACACAGCATCTTGACGAGGGTCCATTTTTGAGGCGGGCAGATTTGTCGAAACCACCAAACACAAGGTAAAATTTGTTAGGTAAGTTCTTTGGTAAACCGTACGTATCTGCAGACACAATTATTGACCAGGTAACACCAATTTTTTGTGAAATGCCTGGGAGATTGTCTAGCTGCTTTAGGGCTCTGTTCCGCAGCGATCGACAATCTTTGGAATTTAGCCGCCCGGCACCACAGGAGGGGTCACCGGCATGTACTATGTACTGTAAGTATGGCATTGGAAGTATAGTATTTAATGATATTTGGCACAGACAAACCAGACATGCCTCTGAATTTCAGTGGCCAATCAATGGTAGTTTCGAGATCCCCCGTATTGAATACCTAGAATCGGTCTTGCTAAAAAAGAAGGCCAGACCTGCAGCATTTGATGTTTTGCAGAATTGGAAAAAAGAAGCGTTGCAGCAGCTTAAAAGTAGGGATAAACATGCACGCCATCATAAAACTAATGCCGAAAAGGCATTGTTATATGATAAAAAAAAACATTCGGAGTCAGTTAGAAATATGGATCGGGCTTTCTCACTAGGTATCCAGAAAATGTATCCCTCTAAAGATTTCCATGTTTCTGAAGAACCTTTGGGTTCTGTGAATATTAATCAATGTGCCTATTGCCGCCAGGAAGGTCATTTATTGAAAAATTATTAAACGAACGCAGGCCTGGTGCCTCTGCGCCTCCTCCGTATGAACCTCTCCCGGGTGCTCTGCCCGTTCCTGCTGTTATTCCTGTTCCCCCTGTGCAACCTATCGTTCCTATTCCTCTGGTTGTTGTCCCTCCACCTATCCCGCCACCCCTTCCTCTTGCGCCGATAGTTGCACCCTCATTGAATTTGCCCACACCTCCGCTCCCGATTGGTTCTGTATTGACAGAAGTTGATCAAGGTGCGGGGTCAAAGACTGTCACTCGTAATACTGTTTCTGCAGACAAGAAACGGGAATTATTTGCATGGGCTAAGCACTGTATGGAGAAAGGTGATCAAGTTAACGTTTTTTCCACATTATCAAATATGGACAATTTTCCCGAGAAAAATGTTTTTATCGAAGGTTTGGGGACTCATTTATGTGTAATGTGGGGTAGATTACAAAATTCGGATCTCCCACAAGGGGTGAGGGATCTAAATACTTTAGCACTTTCGAGGGACACAGAGGAGAAAGTACATGGTCATGTTGAGAGATTGTTTGAGTATAGGAGGAACTTTGAGAAATTACGAGATGAGGATGATGAAGACGACAGTATGTATGTACAGAAACGTTTCCTTCCGTGTCGTAGATCGGCACCTGAGGAAGTACGAATTTGTACCAAAGATGCGATTCGATGGATCTCGGATTCATCGATACTGCCAGATGAAGTATATGACACGTATAGTCAGTATACAGTAGAAATGCAGAAGAAGGTGATTCAGGTAATGGTACAGTACCTGCAAGATGAATGTGTAAAGAAGAAGGTTAGTTGTCCTATAGAATTATTGGGTATTTGTAAGAGGGCTTGTTCGCCCGACACTTCTTCAGCTGCCTTAGAGCTCGACCTGGCTCTGTTGCTTAGTAAGCGGTCAGAGTTACCTACATCTCAGTTGCCTATGAGAGAGGTTCCTCCGACATTTGTCCCTAAGGTTGAGATTCCCGCTAACGTTGGGACTGGTGCACCCGCTGTGGACATCCCTGCACACTATGTATCGCAATTTGTTCACGTCCCGTTTTCACGACAGGAAGTGAACACTATTAGACAATCAATTCCCGATATTAGGAAAAACCCGACAGGATTCTACAAAGAGATAGAGTCTGTTTTGCAGTCCTCTGTGTTCACTTTAAGTGACATTGACTTGCTATTCCCTGTACTCCTGCCCGTAGATTTATGGAAGCAGGTTCGAACAATAGACGATGTGCCAGGGTTAGGAGATACGTGGGCTAACATGTCTAGGTTTGATGGGGAAAGACCAACTGGTGAGAAACCACCTCAGGTAATACTTACTTTGCCTGATAGAATTGTCGCAAAATTGAAAACCATAATTCCTGAGAAAAGAATTATTTGGGACAAGCTTACGGCCTGTGTTCAAGGGAAAACCGAAGGTGCCACCGAGTTCTTTAATAGATTCAAACAGGTATTCTCTGATTTCAGTGGACAGGACTTGGGCACAGAGTCCGGGAAAAGGTTGTTTGTGGACAAATTTGTACATGGGTTGTTGCCCGACATCCAGTCACAGATTATGTCCTCTGAAAGCGCTTGGCAGGCGAAATCCCAATCTGAAGTTTTGCACATGGCTCAGTATTATGAGAACCGTGTGAATAATGAAAAAGAGAAAATAGAGAAGAGGAAAGGAGATTTGAAGACTAAAGTATTGTTACAACAAATTGTTAGAAATCCCAGAAGGGGTACGTCACAGACCAGAGGTCAGTATGTCCCAAAAGGAAATGCTCCTTTGGGTTCTGTGAATATTAATCAATGTGCCTATTGCCGCCAGGAAGGTCATTGGCGAGCACAGTGCCCCGTCCTTCACCAAAGGTCAAGCAATGCATTTGGGAGTATGGGTAGACGACCTAGAGGTCGCCCCGGAGCGGGGGGCCCTGATAGAGGTCTGTTTTCGCAAGATCCTCAGCAACCTTTTTCATGGGAAAATCAGACTTCGAGTGTGGACACGAGAAACATATTTGATCACCCTTCTGCTGTCTACCTTTCTGAAGAGCTTCCTTCTGATAACATTTTGTTTCGTTAGGACTGCCCGAAGCAGGGTTTGGAACCTTTACCTATTCCCGTTAATCAGAAAGGTCCCTACGTTGAATTGTTAGTGGGGAATAGGAAACATCAGTTTTTGATAGACACTGGAGCACAGAAGTGCTCCATTGATCATTCCCGTGTTCCAAACATTCCACTGTCAGGGCAAACAAATGTTTCTGTAGGGTTTTCTGATATACCAATTGTTTGTCCGGTTTCTTCGCCAGGGTCAGTTTCTTTGGGTCCCTTTACGGACCATTGTCCTTTCCTTCTGACTTCGAACTGTGGAGAGAATTTGCTGGGGTTAAATTTGTTGAAGAAACTGAATGCAGTAATTCATTGTTCCTTTGATGGAGTACGACTGACGGTTTCACCACAGCAACTTCCCAGTTCTCAGTTTCTGACTCGACCATTGCCTCCTGAGTTTAGTGTTGTCCCGGAATGTTTATGGGCGGTTGACGACAATGATGTCAGGGTACTATAGATTGAGCCCGTTAAAATAGTTTTGAAACATGGAGTTAAATTACCACGCATTCCACAGTATAAAATATCAGTTGAGGGCGAGCGTGCTTTGAAGTGCATTGTCTCCGATTTTGTGCATCGAGGGGTGATTGAAGAGATTGCAGGTAGTTTATGTAATAGCCCGATTTTGTCTGTATACAAGAAAGGCGACAATGCAATCCCATATCGTTTTATAATTGATCTTCGTGCTATTAACAAAGTTGTCGCCCCACAATTTCCAATTGTGCCTGATATAACACGGATACTAACAATGATCCCTGCTACAGCTACGCACTTTAGTGTTGTGGATTTAAAGAATGCTTTCTTTAGCATTCCTATACACAAGGAGAGTAGATATTTGTTCGCGTTCACCTTGGGAGGACGTTTATTTACATTTACTCGGGCACCTCAAGGGTATACTGAAAGTACAAGCATTTATAGTAGAGCTTTGAAAGAGCAGCTTGACACCCTTGAATTGCCACCTACTTGTACACTACTTCAGTATGTCGATGATTTTCTTTTGGCTGCAGATCCTGAAAGTGCTTGTAAAGAAGGCACTGTATTGTTACTTATTCATCTGGCCGAAAACGGTCATAAAGCTTCGCTCAAGAAATTTCAATATTGTTGTCAGGAGGTCGCCTATTTAGGTTACCTCCTGTCAAAGGAGGGGAGAAGATTGACACCTGAAAGAATAAAACACATTTCTGGCATGTCTGTTCCAAATACGCAGAAGGAAGTCAGAGCCTTAATAGGTATGGCTTCTTACTGTAGGTTGTGGATCCCGAACTTTTCACTAGTGATAAAATCGATGTTGGCTTTGACGAAGAAGGGCATTTCTCTGCCACTGCCATGGAAATCGGAACATCAACGATCATTTGAGCTTCTCAAAACCGCGTTATGCTCTGCACCGGTACTGGGTACTCCAAATTATGACACGTCCTTTGTGTTGTTTGTGCATGAATGTGATGGATGTGCTTTGGCTGTGTTAACGCAGGAACATGGAGGGAAGAATAGGCCGTGCGGCTACTACTCCTCTGCCCTTGATCCTGTCGCATGCGCTTTGCCGAGATGTTTGCGAGCTGTCGCTGCTGCTGCCGCGTCCGTAAGACAGAGTGAGGGAATGGTCCTAGGCCATGATTTAATTTTGATGGTACCTCACTCTGTAGATGTCCTATTGAATAAGACTCAAACGCAACACCTCACCTCTGCACGGATGAGAAGGTATGAATTAATTCTGTTTGCCCCTCACATTCAAATTAAGAGGTGTTGTGTTCTTAATCCGGCTGAACTTCTACCTTTCCAGCAAAATACTGTTTGCGGTGACGAAGAATTACATGACTGCCTGTATGCCACTGAACAGGAAACCAAGGGCAGGATAGACCTTATAGATACTCCTTTGGGCAATGCAGAAGGGGAGCTGTTTTGTGATGGCTCCTGCTTCAAACTCCCAGATGGTACATCTACAGTTGCCTATGCAGTTACTACGTTGAGTACAGTTGTTGAAACTAAGAGAATTCCGCATAACTCTGCGCAGGACGCAGAGATTATAGCGTTTTCCCAGAGCTTGTGAACTCTCCGAAGGGCGTATAGTAAACATATATACTGATAGCCCGTACGCCTTTGGGGTGGCTCACAACTTCGGGAGGCTCTGGTCGGAAAGAGGGTTCCTAACCTCACATGGGACCAGGATTCAGCACAGTCCCCTGATAGTGCAATTGCTCTCGGCACTCTCACTCCCTAGGCAGTTAGCGATCATGAAATGTGCAGCACATCGTAAGGTCATAGATGATGTGGGAAAAGGGAACGCTTTTGCTGACCAAATAGCCAGGCAAACAGCCACAGACCTTAGCGCAGACATGTATGCTCTAAGGGAAACAAAAGATGCTTATGTAATGGATGAGGGTATCGGGTCTGTGCGAGATATCCAAACTGATGCCACAATAGAAGAATCTAAAAGGTGAGCCGAAGGAATGGGGAAACTAGATGACAATGGGTGTTGGGTGGATACATCTGAAGGAAAATGGTTGCTCCCTGATTCATATGTGCTGGCAATGGTTACGATGGCACAGGGTCCTACGCATGTGTGTGCTCAGCAGATCACGAAAATGTTAGAACAAGTATGGGTGAATGATAAAATTTCGAAGATTGCACAGCGCCATGTTCAAAATTGTATGATTTGCTTACAGCACAATGTGGGGAAGGGGACAGTAACTCCAAGGGAAAGCTTTGGCCCCCCCTTCTGTTCCCTTCGAGGTCATTCACTTTGATTTTATTGAGATGGAACGGTGTAACAATCTAAAATATGTTCTTGTGGTTATTTGTGCTTTTAGTAAATGGGTCGAGGCTTTCCCAGTTAAAGATGCTACTGCCATGACCACTGCAAAGACTATGGTAAAAGAATTCTTTCACGATTTGGGCTTCCAAGGTTAATTTGGTCGGACAATGGTGCCCATTTTGTTGCAGTAGTAATTTTGCAGATAAGCACAGCGTTACACATTGAAAAATGATTTCACTCAGCTAGACATCCTCAAAGTGCTGGGTTGGTAGAGAGACATAACGGCATCCTAAAGAATAAGCTTGCAAAAACATGTGCCAACACCAAACTGAAATGGCCAGATGCCTTACCTATTGTATTGTTAGCCATGCGTACCACACCTCAAACTAAGACTGGGCTCTCTCCATTTGAGGTAGTGATGGGGAGACCTGCTAGTATTTGGGGTCTTCCGAAGCCTAAAACATTGAGGGAGGTTGACAATGTATTTCTTGTAGACTACTGCAACCAGTTGACTAAAAATCTGTATTTCATTTACCATCACGTCCAATCTGCTTTACCTGTACGGTTTACGGGCCCAGGACACGATATTCAGCCTGGAAGTTGGGTCCTAGTGAAGGCCTACGAAAGGTCTTCCTGTCTCGCTCCTCGCTGGAGGGGACCCTACCAGGTGCTATTGGTCACCCAGACAGCAGTGCGGGTGGTTGGAAAGAAGCATTGGATCCATGCAACGCATGTCAAGAAACTTCTTCACCCGACGCCACACGTTACAGAAGAAGCAGAACCCCTCGCTGATGCTACAATCTCTGATCCTGGAGTAGCAAACAGCGCTGTGAGTGCGTCAGAGAATTTCTCTGAGCCCGTGGGGCTTGGGGAACAGTCCATTTCATCTCCTCACTCTTTGAAAAAGTCACTTCCGGAAAACATTGTTTCAAGTTCTGCGACTTCCGTCGCCTCCGATACGTCGCTTCCCTCAGGAAGTGACGTTACCTTGTTTCCGGATCAAACAGTTCTGGGTTCCACCAGGTACGACCTTCGACAAAGAAAATAGAACTACGGCACGGGTCTTTTCAGTGCATCTGGAAAAAAGAAGTGGTTGAAAGTTTTCTCTTGTTAAAGAAAGTTCCTTTCGAACAAAAGGGAAAAAAAGGGATTCTGCTGGCTAGGGTTGGGAAGGACTAAGATGTTGCGCGACCGTAGTGTCGCCAGCAACGAACATTGGGGTCGTCGATTGAGAAACTACGATGCCTGCCACCTCCACCGCTGCTCCCCGCACTGGACTTGTAAATAAGGGGGTGACCAACTCGGACAACGAACAATGTGCCTGGGCCCCAAAAACATATTGCTGTGTTGTGTTAATAATAATTGGAATATGTGTAATTACTGCTGTGGGACTTTGGTATTTCAAAGAAATTTACCCTCTAAAACCTCTACTGCCAATTGAGATTGTACCTACTGCTTTGGCTCCCTCTGTACACCTTCACACCTTGTCACCTAGAGACTCCCAGCATAGACGAAAGTATCATAATAACACTTTAATGATAGTAATGAATGCAACGCATGCCATCTTTAATAAGAGTAATTGCTGGATTTGCACCCATTTACCGCAACATGGAAACAAGGGGCTAGGATGGTATATTCACCCTTTACCTTTAACGACTGCTTGCTATGCTTCTCTTAGGGCACTATTCTTTGGCCGTTGGAATGATAGCATCTCAGGGAACTAATTTAAATGATTTTGAGAAATGTGAATTGATTCCCCTGGGGTGCTCGCTTTTTGCAAATAGAAGTAGACCTAATGTTGCTTCTATTAGGCCATCTGATAAACTATCTATTCCTTTTCAAACTCTAATTTCCTTTAAAATGGCTCCGATAGGCAATAAGGACGCTGTGCCCACTTCCTACTCTATTAATCATAGCCCCGATTCAGTCCCCTTTTGTGTACAAAGAAATGGCACTCGGCCAATGGGAGATTTTGAAGGTTGTGTGAACATTGTAAATTTGACCGGGGAGAACAGGCCTCTGTATGTAGGGGGGCCTGTTTATTTTGATTGTGGTAGTTCAGCATTTCCCTGGTTGTCCAAGGATTGGCAGGGAACCTGTTATTTAGGAATCCTGTTGTCTGGGGTATTCATAGCTAGTACATTGGATGTTTCTAAGGCTCGCCCACGGCGGGACGAGAACGGAGATACCCCTGGGCAAGTATTGGGAGATATAGCGAAATCAGTTGTGCCATTTTGGGTACAGATAGCAAACTCTGAAAACATTAGAGGGCTAGCAAGAGTACTGGAGAGAACCATCAACCGGACCACGGATATACTCTACAATATGACACTAGAACAAAAGGCAATAAGATTGGTAGCACTCCAAAATCGGATGGCATTAGATGTCATCCTGACAGAACGTGGTGGAGTATGCAAATTAGTGGGGTCTGCTTGCTGTGTTTTCGTACCAGATTCCTCACCGACAATTTTCAAAGCAATACAGAACTTGCACATCCTTAGTTCTGAGGTGCATGTTCCTGTGGGAGATTGGAATATTAGCGCCTGGTTCTGGGATTCTCTACGATCCTGGGGTTGGAAGGTGCTTTCTGTTATCCTGGTTATTTTGGGAATCCTGCTATTCCTTTGTTGCTGTTTCCAATGTCTACCTAGTATATGTGCAATGCTAGGGGATGTTGTGCTCAAGCGGTGAGCACAGTAGGGCACAAAATGTATGCTGCAGATACAGCATCTAAAGAGTTTGTGTTACAAGAGGTTCTGATGAACGACCTAATGGCTATAGACATTACAGATAATGATTCAGGATGTATAGACGACAATGCATGGAGTTATTTACAGAAGTATTAGAAATGATATTAGCACTTGGCATAGGACAAAAGGAGGGTTTGTCGGAATTGAAACAATATTGTGCCTACTATCGCAACAATTGTATGTGTATTGGCCTACGCCAAGTTGTCTAAAAACATCATATGCGAACGAACTCTGCAGCAAGGTCGTGACCTTAGAGAAAAGTAATGTAAGTCGCCATCTTGGATTAAACCGCCATTTTAGGTTCTCTTGTAATATGGAAGTCACCCTGAACATCAAAATGGAGGCCGAATGACATTCTGAGTAAAATTCTGGCCGTAGTGACCTCCGTACACATGAATGATTAATATGCCTGCAGGCCACTTGTCGGGGTCGCAAACTGAGACCTTGTCCTACCGTTGACCTATGTGTAAATGTACAACTATATCAGCGAAACTAATCAAAATGCATATATTATAGGATTGACCTGGCAAGGAACCCATAGGCCCGACTCCTAGAATGGTTAACCCGCGAGGGGGTTGGCCAAGGGCTGGATAAAGAGTATAAAAAGCCCAATTATTTCAATGTACGGTCTCTCTCACTAATGCATCGAACCTTCGTTGAAGTTCGTTACGTTACTCTGAGAGACGAATAGCTATCCGTTTGTCAATTGACTTTGGTAACTGTTGTAGCTTTTAAATAAAGCACTTGTATGTTCTTTGTAACCTGTGTTGGTGTGTTTCCTTTTGGGCTTCCCGGCCTCATATTATCTTTCTGTTTCCACACTGGGTCCTGTGAAAGGCTGGTGGGTTATTGCCCCACATGCCCTGGGTGCTCTGAAAGGCTGGTGGGCCATTGTCCCATATGCCCTGGCTCCTGTGAAAGGCTGGTGGGTCATTGTCCCACATGCTGTGGGTCCTGTGAAAGGTTGGTTGGTCATTGTTGCATATGCCCTGGGTCCTGTGAAAGGCTGGTGGATCATTTTTCCATATGCCCTGGGTCCTGTGAAAGGATGGTGGGTCATTGTCCCACTTTCCTTGGGTCCTGTGAAAGGTTGGTTGGTCATTGTTCCACATGCCCTGGGTCCTGTGAAAGGCTGGTGGGTCATTTTTCCATATGCCCTGGGTCCTGTGAAAGGCTGGTGGGTTATTGCCCCACATGCCCTGGGTCGTGTGAAAGGCTAGTGGGCCATTGTCCCATATGCCCTGGGTCCTGTGAAAGGCTGATGGGTCCTGTGAAAGGTTGGTGGGTCAATGTTCCACATGCCCTGCGTCCTGTGAAAGGCTGGTGGGTCATTATCCCATATACCCTGTCTCCTGTGAAAGGCTGGTGGGTCATTGTTCCACATGCCCTGGGTCCTGGGAAAGGCTGGTGGGTCATTGTCCCATATACCCTGTGTCCTGTGAAAGGCTGGTGGGTCATTGTTCTACATGCCCTGGGTCCTGTGAAAGGCTGATGGGTCATTGTCCCATATACCATGTGTCCTCTGAAAGGCTGGTGTGTCATTGTCTCATATGCCCTGGGTCCTGTGAAAGGCTGGTGGGCCATTGTCCCATATGCCCTGGGTCCTGTGAAAGGCTGGTGGGTCATTGTTCCACATGCCCTGGGTCCTGTGAAAGGCTGGTCATCATTGTCCCATATACCCTGGGTCCTGTGAAAGGCTAGTTGGTTATTGTCCCATATGCCCCGGGTCCTGTGAAAGGCTTGTGTGTCATTGTTCCACATGCCCTGGGTCCTTTGAAAGGCTGGTGGGTAATTTTCCCATATGCCCTGGGTCCTGTGAAAGGCTGGTGGGTTATTGCCCCACATGCCCTGGGTCCTGTGAAAGGTTGGTGGGTCAATGTTCCACATGCCCTGGGTCCTGTGAAA
The DNA here is from genome assembly GCF_040938575.1 of Ambystoma mexicanum. Classification (NCBI taxonomy): domain Eukaryota; kingdom Metazoa; phylum Chordata; class Amphibia; order Caudata; family Ambystomatidae; genus Ambystoma; species Ambystoma mexicanum. Next base: position 635,201,319 of record NC_090938.1, on the reverse strand, counting down.
GGCTGGTGGGTCATTGTCCCATATAGCCTGTGTCCTGTGAAAGGTTGGTTGGTCATTGTTCCACATGCCCTGGGTCCTGTGAAAGGCTGGTGGGTAATTTTTCCATATGCCCTGGGTCATGTGAAAGGCTGGTGGGTTATTGTCCCATATACCCTGGGTCCAGTGAAAGGCTGGTTGGTTATTGTCCCATATGCCCCGGGTCCTGTGAAAGGCTTGTGTGTCATTGTTCCACATGCCCTGGGTCCCTTGAAAGGCTGGTGGGTAATTTTCCCATATGCCCTGGGTCCTGTGAAAGGCTGGAGGGTTATTCCCCCACATGCCCTGGGTCCTGTGAAAGGCTGGTGGGCCATTGTCCCATATGCCCTGGGTCCTGTGAAAGGCTGGTGGGTCATTGTCCCACATGCCGTGGGTCCTGTGAAAGGTTGGTGGGGCAATGTTCCACATGCCCTGGGTCCTGTGAAAGGCTGGTGGGTCATTGTCCCATATAGCCTGTGTCCTGTGAAAGGTTGGTTGGTCATTGTTCCACATGCCCTGGGTCCTGTGAAAGGCTGGTGGGTCATTTTTCCACATGCCCTGGGTCCTGTGAAAGGTTGGTGGGTCATTGTCCCACATGCCCTGGGTCCTGTGAAAGGTTGGTTGCTCATTGTTCCACATGCCCTGGGTCCTGTGGGTCCTGTGAAAGGCTGGTGGGTCATTTTTCCATATGCCCTGGGTCCTGTGAAAGGCTGGTAGGTTATTGCCCACATGCTCTGGGTCCTGGGAAAGGCTAGTGGGTCATTTTTCCATATGTCCTGGGTCATGTGAAAGGCTGATGGGTCATTGTCCCATATACCCTGTGTCCTCTGAAAGGCTGGTGTGTCATTGTCTCATATGCCCTGGGTTCTGTGAAAGGCTGGTGGGTCATTGTCCCATATGCCCTGGGTCCTGTGAAAGGCTGGTGGGTCTTTGTTCCACATGCTCTGGGTCCTGTGAAAGGCTAGTGGGCCATTGTCCCATATAGCCTGTGTCCTGTGAAAGGTTGGTTGGTCATTGTTCCACATGCTCTGTGTCCTGTGAAAGACTGGTGGGTCATTTTTCCATATGTCCTGGGTCATGTGAAAGGCTGATGGGTCATTGTCCCATATACCCTGTGTCCTCTGAAAGGCTGGTGTGTCATTGTCTCATATGCCCTGGGTTCTGTGAAAGGCTGGTGGGTCATTGTCCCATATGCCCTGGGTCCTGTGAAAGGCTGGTGGGTCTTTGTTCCACATGCTCTGTGTCCTGTGAAAGACTGGTGGGTCATTTTTCCATATGTCCTGGGTCATGTGAAAGGCTGATGGGTCATTGTCCCATATACCCTGTGTCCTCTGAAAGGCTGGTGTGTCATTGTCTCATATGCCGTGGGTTCTGTGAAAGGCTGGTGGGTCATTGTCCCATATGCCCTGGGTCCTGTGAAAGGCTGGTGGGTCATTGTCCCATATGCCCTGGGTCCTGTGAAAGGCTGGTGGGTCTTTGTTCCACATGCTCTGGGTCCTGTGAAAGGCTAGTGGGCCATTGTCCCATATAGCCTGTGTCCTGTGAAAGGTTGGTTGGTCATTGTTCCACATGCCCTGTGTCCTGTGAAAGACTGGTGGGTCATTTTTCCATATGTCCTGGGTCCTGTGAAAGGCTGGTGGGTCATTGTCCCACATGCCCTGGGTCCTGTGAAAGGTTGGTTGGTCATTGTTCCACATTCCCTGGGTCCTGTGGGTCCTGTGAAAGGCTGGTGGGTCATTTTTCTATATGCCCTGGGTCCTGTGAAAGGCTGGTGGGTTATTGCCCCACATGCCCTGGGTCCTGTGAAAGGCTAGTGGGCCATTGTCCCATATGCCCTGGGTCCTGTGAAAGGCTTGTGTGTCATTGTTCCACATGCCCTGTGTCCTTTGAAAGGCTGGCGGGTCATTGTCCCACATGCCGTGGGTCCTCTGAAAGGTTGGTGGGTCAATGTTCCACATGCCCTGGGTCCTGTGAAAGGCTGGTGGGTCATTGTCCCATATAGCCTGTGTCCTGTGAAAGGTTGGTTGGTCATTGTTCCACATGCCCTGGGTCCTGTGAAAGGCTGGTGGGTCATTTTTCCATATGTCCTGGGTCCTGTGAAAGGCTGGTGGGTCATTGTCCCACATGCCCTGGGTCCTGTGAAAGGTTGGTTGGTCATTGTTCCACATGCCCTGGGTCCTGTGGGTCATGTGAAAGGCTGGTGGGTCATTTTTCCATATGCCCTGGGTCCTGTGAAAGGCTGGTGGGTTATTGCCCCACATGCCCTGGGTCCTGTGAAAGGCTAGTGGGCCATTGTCTCATATAGCCTGTGTCCTGTGAAAGGTTGGTTGGTTATTGTTCCACATGCCCTGGGTCCTGTGAAAGGCGGGTGGGTCATTGTTCCACATGTCCTGGGTCCTGTGGGTCCTGTGAAAGGCTGGTGGGTCATTTTTCCATATGTCCTGGGTCCTGTGAAAGGCTGGTGGGTTATTGCCCCACATGCCCTGGGTCCTGTGAAAGGTTGGTTGGTCATTGTTCCACATGCCCTGGGTCCTGTGGGTCCGGTGAAAGGCTGGTGGGTCATTTTTCCATATGCCCTGGGTCCTGTGAAAGGCTGGTGGGTTATTGCCGCACATGCCCTGGGTCCTGTGAAAGGTTAGTGGGCCATTGTCCCATATGCCCTGGGTCCTGTGAAAGGCGTGTGTGTCATTGTTCCACATGCCCTGGGTCCTTTGAAAGGCTGGTGGGTCTTTTTTCCATATGTCCTGGGTCCTGTAAAAGGCTGGTGGGTTATTGCCCCACATGCCCTGTGTCCTGTGTAAGGCTGGTGGGCCATTGTCCCATATGCCCTGGGTCCTGTGAAAGGCTGGTGGGTCATTGTCCCACATGCCGTGGGTCCTGTGAAAGGTTGGTGGGTCAATGTTCCACATGCCCTGGGTCCTGTGAAAGGCTGGTGGGTCATTGTCCCATATAGCCTGTGTCCTGTGAAAGGCTGGTGGGTCATTGTTCCACATGCTCTGGGTCCTGTGAAAGGCTGGTGGGTCATTGTCCCATATACCCTGTGTCCTGTGAAAGGCTGGTGGGTCATTGTTCCACATGCCCTGGGTCCTGTGAAAGGCTGGTGAGTCATTGTCCCATATACCCTGTGTCCTGTGAAAGGCTGGTGGGTCATTGTTCCACATGCCCTGGGTCCTATGAAAGGCTGATGGGTCATTGTCCCATATACCCTGTGTCCTGTGAAAGGCTGGTGTGTCATTGCCTCATATGCCCTGGGTCCTGTGAAAGGCTGGTGGGTCATTGTTCCATATACTCTGGGTCATGTGAAAGGCTGGTGGGTCATTGTTCCACATGTCCTGGGTCCTGTGAAAGGCTGGTGGGCCATTGTTCCACATGTCCTGGGTCTTGTAAAGGCTGGTAGATCATTGTCCCATATGCCCTGGGTCCTGTGAAAGGCTGCTGGGTCATGTGAAAGGCTGGTGGGTCATTTTTCCATATGCCCTGTTTCCTGTGAAAGGCTGACGGGTCATTGGCCCATATGCCCTGGGTCCTGTGAAAGGTTGGTGGGTCATTGCCCCATATGTCCTGGGTCCTGTGAAAGGCTGGTGGGTTATTTTTCCATATGCCCTGGGTCCTGAGAAAGGCTGGCGGGTCATTGCCCCACATGCCCTGGGTCCTGTGAAAGGCTGGTGGGTTATTGTCCCATATGCCCTGGGTCCTGTGAAAGGCTGGTGGGTTATTGCCCCACATGCCCTAGGTCCTGTGAAAGGCTGGTGGGTTATTGCCCCACATGCCCTGGGTCCTGTGAAAGGCTGGTGGGTCATTGCCCCATATGCCCTGGGTCCTGTGAAAGGCTGGTGGGTTATTGCCCCACATGCCCTGGGTCCTGTGAAAGGCTAGTGGGCCATTGTCCCATATGCCCTGGGTCCTGTGAAAGGCTTGTGTGTCATTGTTCCACATGCCCTGTGTCCTTTGAAAGGCTGGCGGGTCATTGTCCCACATGCCGTGGGTCCTCTGAAAGGTTGGTGGGTCAATGTTCCACATGCCCTGGGTCCTGTGAAAGGCTGGTGGGTCATTGTCCCATATAGCCTGTGTCCTGTGAAAGGTTGGTTGGTCATTGTTCCACATGCCCTGGGTCCTGTGAAAGGCTGGTGGGTCATTTTTCCATATGTCCTGGGTCCTGTGAAAGGCTGGTGGGTCATTGTCCCACATGCCCTGGGTCCTGTGAAAGGTTGGTTGGTCATTGTTCCACATGCCCTGGGTCCTGTGGGTCATGTGAAAGGCTGGTGGGTCATTTTTCCATATGCCCTGGGTCCTGTGAAAGGCTGGTGGGTTATTGCCCCACATGCCCTGGGTCCTGTGAAAGGCTAGTGGGCCATTGTCCCATATAGCCTGTGTCCTGTGAAAGGTTGGTTGGTTATTGTTCCACATGCCCTGGGTCCTGTGAAAGGCGGGTGGGTCATTGTTCCACATGTCCTGGGTCCTGTGGGTCCTGTGAAAGGCTGGTGGGTCATTTTTCCATATGTCCTGGGTCCTGTGAAAGGCTGGTGGGTTATTGCCCCACATGCCCTGGGTCCTGTGAAAGGTTGGTTGGTCATTGTTCCACATGCCCTGGGTCCTGTGGGTCCGGTGAAAGGCTGGTGGGTCATTTTTCCATATGCCCTGGGTCCTGTGAAAGGCTGGTGGGTTATTGCCGCACATGCCCTGGGTCCTGTGAAAGGTTAGTGGGCCATTGTCCCATATGCCCTGGGTCCTGTGAAAGGCGTGTGTGTCATTGTTCCACATGCCCTGGGTCCTTTGAAAGGCTGGTGGGTCTTTTTTCCATATGTCCTGGGTCCTGTAAAAGGCTGGTGGGTTATTGCCCCACATGCCCTGTGTCCTGTGTAAGGCTGGTGGGCCATTGTCCCATATGCCCTGGGTCCTGTGAAAGGCTGGTGGGTCATTGTCCCACATGCCGTGGGTCCTGTGAAAGGTTGGTGGGTCAATGTTCCACATGCCCTGGGTCCTGTGAAAGGCTGGTGGGTCATTGTCCCATATAGCCTGTGTCCTGTGAAAGGCTGGTGGGTCATTGTTCCACATGCTCTGGGTCCTGTGAAAGGCTGGTGGGTCATTGTCCCATATACCCTGTGTCCTGTGAAAGGCTGGTGGGTCATTGTTCCACATGCCCTGGGTCCTGTGAAAGGCTGGTGAGTCATTGTCCCATATACCCTGTGTCCTGTGAAAGGCTGGTGGGTCATTGTTCCACATGCCCTGGGTCCTATGAAAGGCTGATGGGTCATTGTCCCATATACCCTGTGTCCTGTGAAAGGCTGGTGTGTCATTGCCTCATATGCCCTGGGTCCTGTGAAAGGCTGGTGGGTCATTGTTCCATATACTCTGGGTCATGTGAAAGGCTGGTGGGTCATTGTTCCACATGTCCTGGGTCCTGTGAAAGGCTGGTGGGCCATTGTTCCACATGTCCTGGGTCTTGTAAAGGCTGGTAGATCATTGTCCCATATGCCCTGGGTCCTGTGAAAGGCTGCTGGGTCATGTGAAAGGCTGGTGGGTCATTTTTCCATATGCCCTGTTTCCTGTGAAAGGCTGACGGGTCATTGGCCCATATGCCCTGGGTCCTGTGAAAGGTTGGTGGGTCATTGCCCCATATGTCCTGGGTCCTGTGAAAGGCTGGTGGGTTATTTTTCCATATGCCCTGGGTCCTGAGAAAGGCTGGCGGGTCATTGCCCCACATGCCCTGGGTCCTGTGAAAGGCTGGTGGGTTATTGTCCCATATGCCCTGGGTCCTGTGAAAGGCTGGTGGGTTATTGCCCCACATGCCCTAGGTCCTGTGAAAGGCTGGTGGGTTATTGCCCCACATGCCCTGGGTCCTGTGAAAGGCTGGTGGGTCATTGCCCCATATGCCCTGGGTCCTGTGAAAGGCTGGTGGGTTATTGCCCCACATGCCCTGGGTCCTATGAAAGGCTGGTGGGTCATGGTTCCTTACGCCCTGGGTCCTGTGAAAGGCTGGCGGGTCATTGTCCCACATGCCCTGGTCCTGTGAAAGGCTGGTGGGTTATTTTTCCAAATGCCCTGGGTCCTGCGAAAGGCTGGTGGGTCATTGCCCCACATGCCCTGGGTCCTGTGAAAGGCTGGTGGGTTATTGCCCCATATGACCTGGGTCCTGTGAAAGGCTGGTGGGTTATTGTCCCATATGCCGTGGGTCCTGTGAAAGGCTGGTGGGTTATTGCCCCACATGCCCTGGGTCTTGTGAAAGGCTGGTGGGTTATTGCCCCACATGCCCTGGGTCCTGTGAAAGGCTGGTGGGTTATTGCCCCATATGCCCTGGGTCCTGTGAAAGGCTGGTGGGTCATTGTCCCTCATGTTCTGGATGCGTGAGGGGGTGGTGGCTAATTTCCCTCTATGCTCTAGTTAATGTGAGTGGGTGGTGGGTCATTGCCCCACATACTCCTGGTGGGTCAGAGGGTATTGGTTCATTGTTCCACATGCTATGGATTTGTGAGAGGGCTGTGGGTCATGGTTCCACATGGCCTGGGTGTTTAAAGGGTAACAGGGTATTGGCCTACATGTTCAGGATATGTGGGAGCGTAATGTTTTCATTGTGGCATTTGCTCTGGATGTGTGAAACGTTTGTGGGTCATTTTACACATGCCCTCGATGTATGAGAGTGTGGATGGTCTTTGTCCCACATGCTCTGGATGAGTGAGATCGTGCATGTTCTGGATGTGTGAGAGGGTGGCAGGTATTTGTCCCACATGTTATTGATGTGTTAGACACACATGCTCTGGATGTGTGATAGGGTGGTGGTGCATTGTACCACATCCTCAGACTTTGTGAGATGATGGTGGGTCATCGGCTCACATGTTCAGAGTTTATGCGAGGGTGGCATATCACTGTCCCACATGCCCTGGGTGTGCGAGAGGGTGGAGGGTCATTGACATGCTCGGGACATGTGAGAAGATGCTGAGTGATTGTCCCTCATGCTCTGGATGCGTGAGGGGGTGGTGGATGATTCTCCAACATGCTCTATGTGTGTGAGAGGGTAGTCGGTGATTAATGCACATGTGCTGGATGTGTGTGTGGGTGTGATGGATTATTCTACATGCTCTATATGTGTGAGAGGGTAGTGGGTGATTAATGCACATGTGCTGGATGTGTGTGTGGGTGTGATGGATTATTCTACATGCTCTATATGTGTGAGAGGGTAGTGGGTGATTAATGCACATGTGCTGGATGTGTGTGTGGGTGTGATGGATTATTCTACATGCTCTATATGTGTGAGAGGGTAGTGGGTGATTAATGCACATGCTCTGGATGTGTGATAGGGTGGTGGTGCATTGTACCACATCCTCAGACTTTGTGAGATGATGGTGGGTCATCGGCTCACATGTTCAGAGTTTATGCGAGGGTGGCATATCACTGTCCCACATGCCCTGGGTGTGCGAGAGGGTGGAGGTCATTAACATGCTCTGGACATGTGAGAGGATGCTGAGTGATTGTCCCTCGTGCTCTGGATGCGTGAGGGGGTGGTGGATGATTCTCCAACATGCTCTAGATGTGTGAGAGGGTAGTGGGTGATTAATGCACATGTGCTGGATGTGTGTGTGGGTGTGATGGATTATTCTACATGCTCTATATGTGTGAGAGGGTAGTGGTTGACTAATGCACATGTGCTGGATGCGTGTGTGTGTGGTGGTTTGTTCTACATGCTGTAGATGTGTGGGAGGGTAGTGGGGCATTGTCCACATGCTCTAGATGTGTGAAGGAGTGCATTACTTGTATGGGGGAAAGGGTGTTGGGCCATGGTCCCATATGCCCAGAATGTGAGAGAGGGTGCACGCTAATGGTGTGTGAGAGAGTGGTGAATGGTTTTCCTGCATACGCTGGATTTATGAGTGATTGGCGGGTCCTTTTCATGCATGCCCTGGATGTGTGAGAGGGCTGCAGGTCTTTGTCCCACATGCTCTGCATGTGTGCGATGCAGCATGGTCTGGATCTTTGAGAGGGTGGTGACTCATTCTCCCACCTGGTTTGATGTTGTGAGATGGTGGTGGGTCATTTTCTAACATGCTTTGGATATGTGAGAGCCTGGTGGGTCATTGTACCATGCGCTTGGGTGTGGCAGAGGGCAGTGAGTCACTGTCCCACATGCTCACTTGGTCTGGGTGTGTCAGACGGTGTATGCTCCGAAGAGGAATTATGGTGGGGGGGACTGGATGGATGTTTTGAGAGCTGGTAGTGAGTAGGGCCATTAAACCCATTGCACTTATTCTCTTCCCTCAACCTCCCCACCCACCTTCCTCTGAGCCCAGAAGTCTGAATAGTTATTACGCCTTCCTTTGGCCCATTAGATGCATCTTACTCCCGAACTCCAGGCTATTTAGTTAAACAAAGCGGATGTTGATCATTGGAGGTGTGGGCCATCTGAAACCTGTGTCAGGCAGTTAAGCCTTTGGCTTCGTCATGGGGGGGAGTCTATTGATGTTGCCTGGGCAGGTGTTTGGCCTCTGCTACTGCATTTTACTTTTTTTAAAAAATGTTTTACATTTGTATAGCGCACAGGCAGTCCTTGGGCATCACAGCGCTGTTACTTGTGAAGAGCTTAGTTACAATGGAATAGTTGCAGGGTTACAGGGTATTAGTATTACACATAGCAGTCACATATCATGCAATACACATTTTCATGCAGCTATAATTCCAGGCTAGAGTGGTGTGGTGAGAGGTGATCTGTACGTTTGCTGCTGCTGCTGCCGCCATGTCAATGACTGCTTTAAAAGAAAGTAAATACAACTATCTTGGAGGTGAGAAATTTGATAGGCCCTTGCAGTCCGAGCAAGGCTGGGCATCACACCGTAGTAATGCTTTCTCCCTCAAAGTGGGAGGGCTTGAACCCTTCCAATCCTTGGCTGGTGCGTCCATGATGCTCGCTCCAAAGCCGGATATTCCGGCGTATCGCTTTTGGCGCCAGCCGTTTCGGCGTGGCAACTTGGGCGCAGGTCCCTTTTAGGCGCACCCTGTTGGCTGTAGCCAGCAGGGTGCGTGGGCCTGAGCACTTGGATAGTGCTTGCGCCGAAACGGCGGCGCCGACAGCGCTACCCCCAAACACGGTGTAACGGCGTTAGTGTGTGTGAGAGGAGGTTGGTTGTCCCACATGCTCAGGATGAGTGATAGGATGGTGGGTTAGTTGCCGCTGGTTGAGTTTCTGGCGAGGGAGGGATTTACTACTGTACTGGAGACTTTATTTTGCCTAGAAACCCTTTGTTGACATCAAAATAGTGCGAGTGGTTGCGCGGCGCTTATTTCCTGGCTATGAAGCAAATGTTACTTGTGTGGGATACTGCAAGGAAACCCTAGCTGAGACTTGGGTGCCGGCCATGCTGACTCAGTCATGCTTTGAGAAGTCATTGTTTACGAGACTGGCTCCATGTTTTCTCCATGGAGGCAACTGGGTGCAGCTTCACGAGTTGTGCGCTAGAGCTGGAATAACGTGTGTAGTGTGCTTGTATTCACTTTGTCCTGGTTGATGGCCCCTGTCTATATTTTTCTCCGTTTGGATCTTTGATTGTATGTTAGTTGATGTCTGATTTGCTGTTTCTAGAACCTGGGTGGAGGAGTATTGACGGTTGTGTTTTTGCCACTAAAGTTTACCTTTTTCATTTGATTAGAAATAAGATACATCTTTGCTTCTGTGACTTGACATGTTGGGTCTGTATTTGTAGGTTTGTGATGTGTTTCATGAAAAGCAATAGCATTCTAAATAGAGCAAACACTGGTTGGGATCACCAAAGGACTCCATGTTACAGGCAACAACATACGGGGATTTGTATTCTTGGGTGACTTTAATGGAACTCGGTGGGCTTTTGCCCCTAATGACAAAAGTTTATAAAGAATAAAGGTATGAAATTGACTGCAGATTAGTTGCCTTCTAAACGTTCCAAATGTTGGCTGTTATTACGCAGCGGTGGTCCAAGAAGATGCATTAAGTTTCTCTGGACCAAATAATGTGGTCAAGTGAGGAAGGTGGGAGTATTACCCCACAGTGGACAATGTAGCAGGTTTAAGGCCTGTCACGTGTCCATTGTCCTGGGTTAACTTATTCGTGAAAACTCCAAATCACCAGAATATCAGGTAATTCAAAGTTTGCTCGCTCACCCAACTTTCATGGGCATTTCTTTTGAAATGTTACAGCAACTGGGCCATGTGTGGTAGGGCATGTTGCCATTCCTCGAACGGCTGTAAAACGCAAACGTGGTTGAATGCCAAGACTCCCACAAGGAAGTGGGGACATTTCCTTACTATTTCTATCATCAGAGAGCTGTGTACTAGACATGGAAAAATACTATTTCTAGCACACGGCCATCCTGTCCTGGAAACTCATTATGGAATAAAAAAGAATGACTATTCTAGCAAGTAGGGTTGCCTATGCTGGATATGCGCGTTTTCCTTTGATATTTCAGCAAGTGTGGATCTTGCGTGCGCGACTGTAACTCAAAACGACATTCTCACTGAAGGCTTCACTACCTTGGTGAAGAGCTTGGCTCTCTCCAGCCTGGATGGTGGTAATGTCCTACCTGTCTGCATGCCTCAGTACAGCTCCTGCCCCCCCCCCCGAAAACTGGTCAACACACTTAGACTGTTTCATCGCAGGACAGGAGAAATTCAACCACATCCCTTGCACCCACAGAGAGTTCTACTGGCTAATCCACATTGCAGACATGGCAGCCTATCACTTGAAAAGGTCATGAAGACCAATTCCCCATCCTACCAGGCTGAAAAGCTCATTCCCCAGATACCAGCTCAGCACGAGAAGCAATCGCTAGGTTTGATATTAAGTACTGCAAAAAATAAATATTTAAAAACACAAGAAATCAAGCTTTCGGTTGCTATACCTCACGACTACGGAACAACATACCCCATCGGTCTGCAACGTGTGGCTGTCCAGATATTTTCGACTATGACTCCCATGATCCCCCACCGTTGACTCGGCTGGCTAAGGCTGATGGGAGCTGTAGTAAAAAACATCAGGTGAGCCAAAGATTGCAGACCTGTGGCATGCCCATCCCACTCACACCAGGATTGCCCGTTCACTCTAGGAGAGAGATGAAGATGGTGCACTGTGAACAACAGCTGACAGATCACTCATTTAATGTAATGCAAGTGGTCTTGTACAGTGCCCGCCTGCCACTATTGGGGCCTCCCTATGCTTGGTTCTGCAAGGAAAAAGGGGGTGGCTTTCATTAGTGGGACGGTGGGAAAGGCAGATGCACAACCTGTGGTGTTGACTGGTGCAGGTCAGAAGTACCTGGTTCTTGAGTGCTTAGCTGCTTTGCTTCCTATGGGCTCTGCGGAAGAAACTTCAGAGTATCTTAACCACGCGGAAGGGACCAACATCTGATAGACCAGAGCACTTTGGGTGCAGTTAGCCGCTGATGTGTGAGAGTGAGTGTGACAGGGCTAAAGATGAGAGCTTCGTTGTGACGCGGTTAGTGTTGGTGTGCTAGTGGATAGGCCTGTGGTGGCAGTAGGTGGATTGTGTGTATAGTGTAAGGTAGTAGGAGATCTTAGTGAGGAGTCGGTTAGTTGAGGGAAGGAGGGAGTAGGGCTTAAAAGGAAAACAACCTGCAACCCTGCAGTCCTAGCCCAGACCTTTTTCAAGTAGGTGCCATTTCTCTTGCTCCCAATTCCACCTCTCTCTCTCTCACTCGCTCTCCCTGCCTCACACTGTACCCCATGAGGAACAAATCGACCTTTCTCCACCAACCATCCCGCAACTTTTCCCTTCTATTTTACCCCCTGCGTGATGTGAGAGGTCAGGGGGATGCTTCAATTGTGTGAAGGAAGATCATAATTATTTACCTAGTCCTGGATGAACATAAAACGAGTGGCGCGAGAACTTTCACTGGTCACCTGTTTAAAGTTCCCTCAAGACTAGCCTTCTGGCAAGCCACTTCTTCCACTGTTCTCACATGCTCCATGTTAGCGCTCATTTCCTCCCGAACTAGGGAACGCACTGGCTGCATGGCCGTGTTCTAAAGATTCTTTGCACGCAAAAATAGAAATAGAAAAGGGGCATCTGGTGAAGAATGTGCCACCACAGGTTCATCCCTCTTTTGCAAGCAAACCTGAATTTTGATGGCTAGGTGGTTTTGAATTAATCTTAACCTAATATGGTGGGTGCTAAAATAGGTGGAATTTGTGTTACCACCACACCTGTAACGAGACCCCGTAAAGGGGGTTTTGGCAGTTATACCCCCAGGGACTTTGGTTGAAACTAATGCCAAATTGTGCATTTTAAAGTACATTGGACACATAACATTATTAACACATGAAAGCAGACCACAAGAAATGTACAGGGCGGCTTGGGAGGAGTGGTCGAAGTGTACGAAAAAGAAGTAGTGGAACTATTGGCCTCATTACAGGGTTGCCGGGGAAACCCGCCGGTAGGCGGCGGGTTACCAGCAACCTCGTAACACCGTTTTCACCTCCTGACTTCCCGGTGCCACCGGGATATTATGGCAGGCGGCAGAAACGGTAAATCCCCATTCCCGTGGAGTCCCGTAGGACTCCACGGGAATGGGGACACTGAAGCACCGGCACCGTTGCTAACAGTGCAGGTGTTTGAGGGAAAAGCATGCCGGTAGGGTCCGGAACTCCCTGCAGGTCAGGCCCGCCGGGAGTTCCGTGCCCCTATCGGCAGACTCTTAGTTTGGCTGTCCAGAAAGGGTGCCGGTGCGTTGCTACCGGCACCCTTATTTCCAGACCACCAAACTCATAATGAATCCCCATGTTCCCTGCTGGCCTGCCCCTGCCCCTGCTCCCCACAAACCTCATCGCCACACCCCTACTACACGCAATCCAAACCCCCAAACAAACACACCTGCTATTTAAGGGAATGTTCAGTGCAGTTTCAACTTCTTCCACCGCTTTTATTTTAAAACGAAACCATTGTGGACAGGTTTCTTTTTAAATAAAACTATAGGAATAGTCAAACTTTTTTTTTTAAACTAGAGGAACCCTGCTCCCAACCGCACCCGCCCACTTCGACCACTGCTTTGGAGTGCTCCTAAAGGGAATAACTGTTCAAAACATGCCTTCTAAAGCCTCTGGGGCCAGTAACAATGAATACAAACTAGATGGGATTGTTAAAAAAAATACTCGCAGCAGCTGGAGAACTTCATGATGGCATGTTTTTTTTAGAACATTATTTTAATATGGATTTAAAGGAAATAGTTTCAGTGCCATGGATATGAGACATTAGCAGGCATTGGATGGCACTACTCAGATATTGCAAATGATCGCAGCACCTGCACTTGTAAGATTCCATCTTCAAAACAAAAATCGTGGTGTCAACACACAAGAATTATTCAACACAAAAGCCAAATCGTGTGGTTTTATCAAAGCATATTTTTACCCTC